>NC_086083.1:11718514-12032085 GCF_948474715.1 Cydia amplana
GTTCATAACAAAATGTTTTATTAACCTCCTATCCGGCGCACCATTTCCTAGCGTACACACTTTACCCAGTAATCTAGCGATGGCCGCGATACCGCGATTGGTAGTTTGCGTGCGGCAGGTATACTTACATACATTTTTACTGGTTCCCGCCTGTTGGGGGCTTATTCTGGCAATACTGGGTACGCGACACGCAAGCGACAGTTTAAATTACTTTTTTATTATATTTGGTGGCGAATAAGCGTACAGCTTGGTTGATGGCAAGCAGTCACCTATTTTATCACACGTACAGTCACCTGCAGTAATATGTTACACAACAAAGGCCGTAAAAATATCTGATACGATCTTATTTGTAGAGCCATAAGAGCGTGTCACATATTTTTTCGGCCTTCGAAGAGTAACATATTATTGCAGGTGACTATACTCTAACCGACTGTCAACTAAGCTGTACTGTAAATTATGTTGTTTATTTTGTGTACCGCGACCTAGAGTCCGACCTCGCAAAGTTTCTTGCAAAGTGATAAGTACGTCACGTATGGCGATCCTACGGGATGTATATGCAATGTCACTGACAAGTCGGTGCAAACTTAACGTGGTCGAAGTCTATGGTCGTTTATACAACTCCGTCGAACAGGACGGTATATTTACACTGTACTACGTAATCTGAGTCATTGTCAAATAAAATTACGTAGTGCACATGGCACCATCAACATCGGAGAAACGCGCATTTATGCGTTAGAGGGAGCAAGTGATATTGCTACTTATCTTATTCTACCGCATGGCTGCGTCCCTTGGAGTGGCCGGCGTTGGCCCATCGTGTAGAGGAGCCATAAGGAAGCGCGCACTACGATTTTAATTTTTGCGACACGATTTTAGAATCGCGCTGTTAATAGGTACATATTTTTTTGTCGTATTACCTACCGTTACGCGCACTGACATATAAACACATACGTTGCATTTCTGCGACAAAATTATCGCACGACAAAAAGTCGTGGTGCGCGCTTGGTCAAGCTCTTAATGTTTAATTATTAGAGTTATAGACCAAGCTAAATCTGCATGGTATCTCCAATGACAAAGTGTGGCAATGTCATCCTCATTAATGTCAAATTTCTATTAAAATATAACGTTTATAATGACACTCTCTCACTTTATTCTAGTCGGTGCAAAGTCATTTTAAACGGACTCTATACTTAATAATTAGGGTGGATTCTGGAAATAGATAGAGTCAAACACAAAAGTATTAATTTATCATTTATATTTTCACTTCCGATATCGACCTGCGTCTGCTTCTACAAAATATAATCAACCCTTTCTGTAATGGAAGAATTAAAACAAGACTTAATTATGTTAATTTGGCAAATCCAAATTCACCTGCGTAACAAATACAAAAGTATGTATAAAACTCCGCGTAAATGTTTATATAAAATATACATTTTTTACAAAAATGTAATAATTACATTACTACTAAATCTAGTAGACTAATGTTATAAAAAATACTTAACATCGAATAATATTGCTAACAATTAAAATTACATTTCATAAACCACTAAATACAGATATGCTAATTCTTGAAGTATTTACTCTCAGACTATTTACAAAATTACAACTACTATAATACAAAATTTACAAATAAAAGTAAGTTACCTAATTGATAAATTACAATAATCTACGTTTCAATTTCAAGTTTAAAGTTTAATTTAAATAAAAACGCTCAGTGTGAGTCAGATCTCAGTATAAAATAAACAAGTGGAATTAATAAATATATAAATTTTACGTTCAATATTGCACGTAGAAACGCGTCCACTCGTCAAGTTCCAAAGACAAAACGCTTCTCTTGTCACAAAAAAATACATTTATAAATTGGCCATTTTATTTAAAGTTGTCCCCTACACTTTCTTTTTCAAATATGTTATTCCTACTCAGAATCACGAGCTCTTTTGATCCTAATAGGAGAAAAAAAGTGTCCCAAGATTTTTATTTCCATTCCGTTACCATTTTTCATAGACTTTGTATGGCGATCACGGAATGGAAAGATCGAGAAATGTATGGAAATTTTAAGACACTTTTTTTCTCCTATTAGGATCAAAAGAGCTCGTGATTATGAGTAGAAATAATATAAAAAAATCCAATTCTGAAAAAAAAAGTGTAGGGGACAACTTTAAATAAAATGGCCCGCGTGCGCCCACTCCGTGCACCCGCGCCAGCTAGCGGACGCCCTAATATTTATTTATTACAAATTAATTTTTAAACAGACGTACATTTAGATGTCAAAATAAAACAGAAATGTTTCTCATTTGTATTTATAAAATGTAACTTTGAAAATGATACGTCTTTGTGAAAAATTTTCACTGCAGCTTTTAACCAAGAGAAGCAAAATGTTAACATATATGCAGCCTGTATTTACAAAAGCATTTTTGGCCTATCAAATCATATTACATAGTGAACAAGGAAAAGTAGGTTATCTACGCACGCGTACCATAAAACTCCTATTCGGGAATATTAGCTTGTTATACACCATTTGAGTGCAATAAATGTAAGGATCTGTCACGCAAACGCGAATAACCTACTTCTATTCATACACTGTGTATATTTCGGTGGAAAGTCTAGTCAGCAAACTATTTCGGTGGGCCATCGCTTCAAGACATTACGTATTTACAAAATGAAATAGTCGCATAACCGCCGTATACCGTCTAATTACATTAAAATGTTTGGCATATATTTTGTGACTCTCCATACAACTATTTGTACCCCCAGAATGCCTTTCTATGGCACAAGTCTCCCAAGGCACCAATAATAAGGCACGTTTTTGTACAATACATAAGGTCCATTTAAATATACATACGATTAGACTCTATTGGTGTAAAATAAATCGACCGATTTGATCAGGAAAATAATTGGCGCCAATCTCATCTAGCGTCCACGCGTACACAATTTAATCACCAATTTGCATTCCATAGGTACTAACTTCGAAAATTGGCATTTTTGTGTCGGCACCTGCTGATTTGATCGGGGAATTAAATTGGCGTTTGCACGGCCTGATTCGATCGGACAATTTCATCAGATTGGCGAAAAATTGTCTCGTCTGGACTCCACTTTAACTTATTTCTTTTTATACCAATTTAATCTAAAGGTATAAAATTATACATACATATTTTCTTCAAGATTCATCTGTATGGCACTCTACTTTGCACGATACTATTTAGAAATGTTTGCGTCCGTTCCTATGGCGAAAGGCATTACAGTGCAAACTTAAAGCCACTTTTCATATGGACGAACGCATATATGAGTTTATATATAATTATTAATTAGATTTCCAATAATAATACATAATAGCTTATCTTTCGTCAGTCTTCATTCCAGAAATCTCAATAGGCAATATTAATCACAGAACAAATTTGCAATATTATTATTTTATATGGTGCCCTAACTTTCGAAGATCTTTCCTATAACTCAAGGCTCAACTTATTATTTCATGCAACTACAAATTCAATTAATTCGAAATTGCATTAAATAACCATTTGAATACCCTTAAGGCCACCCCACACTGGCGTCTTTAGAGCGTCAGCGTCTAGTCAGCGCTATGGAAAATAGCGTCACTGCGCAGTTGCGCCAATAGTTGCATCAGTTTAGTTGACTAGACGCCGACGCTTGGCAGACGCTAGTGTGGGGTCACGCTTAAAAACACATCCATTCTGGACCGTCTAAACCAATATACACTTACCGATCCATACATTCAGACTTGAACACCTAAAGCTCGATCTACGACAAATTCATACCTATCCTCTTCAGTCTTTTCCTGGTCCTGCACCGCTTCTAGCCGATTCAGACAGGGGTTCTTGCATTCGACTACTTCTTGAGTGTCTTTCGCCGCTTCTTCCAATATTTCAGTTTTTTCTTCCCTGACGTCACTGCACCGTTGGTCTCGACGGAGTTCGTAGGAGGTCTTGGAGGAGCGTCCGTCTGGAGTTCGGCGTTCTTCCAGCTCGTCTTCCCACTCGTCCTCTGAGATCTCTTCGGCTTCCCCGTCTAGGACCGGCACGGTGGATTTCGGGCGGGTGAAGAAAGCCATTTTTTCCCTGTAAAGAAAATGCTGCGTTAGCTTCTTGGTCAGAAGTTTTGGCGAGATTTTCTTTGGCGGTAGATCCCGTGGCAGAATGATAGATTGGACCATGATTCCCATGGACCATGGACCATGACCCCATATCAGTACACCTTAAAGCAAAACACATTGAACATAACCGAAGTAACTGTTGAAGGTGACGCGGTCGGGCTGGCGGCCGCCTTGGCAAGACTTCCTTTGACGGTAGATCTCGAGGCAGAATGATAGATTGAGCTATGATTTACCCCAGGTTAGCACACCATATGGAAAAATACATTGAAACCGAAGTAGTATACTCACTTGAAGGTGACGAGATCGGGCCGGCGCGGCGGCCGCCCTGGTTAGACTTCCTTTGACAGATCTCGTGTCAGAGTGAGAAATTGAACCATTATTTACCCCAGAACAGTACACCATATTGCAAAACCCATTGAAAATAACCGAAGTAACTCACTTGAAGGTGACGAGGTCTGACCGGCGGCCGCCCTGGCCAGACTTCCTTTGAAGGTAATCTCGTGTCAGAATGAGAAATTGAACCATGATTTACCCCAGGTTAGTGGCAAAATACATTGAAACCGAAGTAGTATACTCACTTGAAGGTGACGAGACTTCCTTTTACGGTATATCTCGAGGCAGAATGATAGATTGAGCCATGATTTATCCCAGGTTAGCATACCATATGGCAAAACCCATTGAAAATAACCGAAGTAACTCACTTGAAGGTGACGAGGTCGGGCCGGCAGCCTGGCGAGACTTCCTTTGACAGATCTCGTATCAGAATGAGAAATTGAACCAAGATTTACCCCAGATCAGTACACCATATGGCAAAACACATTGAAGGTAACCTATGTAACTCACTTGAAGGTGACGAGGTCTGGCCAGCGGCCGCCCTGGCGAGACTTCCTTTGACAGTAGGTAGATCTCTTGTCATAATGAGAAATTGAACCATGATTTGCCCCAGGTTAGTGGCAAAATACATTGAAACCGAAGTAGTATACTCACTTGACGGTAGATCTCGAGGCAAAATGATAGATTGAGTCATGATTTGCCCCAGATCAGTAAACCATATGGCAAAACCCATTGAAAATAACCGAAGTAACTCACTTGAAGGTGACGAGGTCTGGCCGGCGGCCGCCCTGGCGAGACTTCCTTTGAAGGTAATCTCGTGTCAGAATGAGAAATTGAACCATGATTTACCCCAGATCAGTACACCATATGGCAAAACACATTGAAAATAACCGAAGTAACTCACTTGCAGGTGACGAGGTCTGGCCAGCGGCCGCCCTGGCGAGACTTCCTTTGACAGTAGGTAAGACTTCCTTTGAAGGTAATCTCGTGTCAGAATGAGAAATTGAACCATGATTTACCCCAGATCAGTACACCATATGGCAAAACCCATTGAAAATAACCGAAGTAACTCACTTGAAGGTGACGAGGTCGGGCCGGCAGCCTGGCGAGACTTCCTTTGACAGTAGATCTCGAGGCAGAATGACAGATTGAGCCATGATTTACCCCAGATCAGTACACCATATGGCAAAACCCATTGAAAATAACCGAAGTAACTCACTTGAAGGTGACGAGGTCTGGCCGACGGCCGCCTTGGCGAGACTTCCTGAGGCGGTAGATCTCGCGGCACGTGCGGTGCAGCAGCTTGGCGGCGCGCTCGTTGGGCTCGGCCGGCGCCACGAGGCGGCGCAGCGTGTCGTCCTCCGACACCCACGACGCGATGGCCGGGTCGCCGCGGGCGCACGCCTCTTCTAGTCTGTTAAATTATGTTCCATTAATATAATCATATAATAATATAATAATTCAGCCTTTATACGTCTCACTGCTGGGCACAGGCCTCCTCTCACGCGCGAGAAGGCTTGGGCTATGTTCCATTAGTTTACAAATATCTGGGAGACCGAGCTGCTCGGAAAACATATATAACTGTTATGCAGTTTGGCAGATAAGTGCAATAATTACACTGTAATTTTGTTTTGGATTAAATAAATTAAAAAAAATATATATATATAAAAACTCACAAATGCGCATTTTTCCAGCTAGATCGATTTTTCGGCCCCGAAAACCCCCATATAGTAAATTTCATCGAAATCGTTAGAGCCGTTTCCGTGATCCCCAATATATATATATATATATATATATATATATATATATATATATATATATATATATATATATAAATAAATAAATAAACAAGAATTGCTCGTTTAAAGGTATTAGATCTGATAATGTTGATGAGGTCTTACGTGGTCGTTCAAGAAAAAAATTATGGTACGCTAAAAAAAAGGTGTCAGGTTGTATCTTGTGGCAACTGTTAATTGAATAACAGATAATTTTCTTTGTACTTTTTTTACTTCAATGAAATTATGTTAATATTACGCTGCGTTTCTTCTCAAAAGTTACATTCCAAAGTTTTGATTAGGTCGAATTTAAACTGTTGTGAGACATACTAACGTTGAATAATTTTACGGTTTACAGGTATATGTCGCGCGAGTGACTTAAAACAAGTGAGACAAGAATATATATTTCTAAAGAGTTAGACTGAAAGACTGTTTGAAAAAAATGGCTTAGACTTCCCCTATGACAACTCCCCGTTTCACTTCGTGTGCGGACTGTACCTATAATGTATTTAAATGCGTTATCAACCGTACCTCCTTTTCAGCTGGCTCAGATGGGCGATCTCGGTCCTCAGGTCAGCGAGCTTGGTGTTTTGCGCGCTGAGGTCCAGTGCGAGGTCTAGCGAGGTCCGCGCGCTGCGGGTGCGCGTGCGACGCGCCGCGCCGCCTGCCACGCGGCCCCATCTGGCGGAAGGAAAACACAATTACAGTTACAGTTTTAACCTTTTGGACGCCAATGACCGATATATCCGCACCGTAGGTTCAACGCCAAAGAGTTCTCACATACCACAGAGCAACATAGACCTACGTGCATATACATAAAGTTAAACTTCAGTTTTGACACTTTAATGACGTGGCGTCTGAGTGACAGCTTTTGTGTTTGACACGGCGTTGAAAAGGTTAACAATTCCTTGAACGTTGGTGGCGTAGCTGTAGGGATATTACTATAGCTGGTCAAGCAAATCTTGTCAGTAAAGAAAGGCGCGAAATTCAAATTTTCTATGGGACGATATCCCTTCGCGCCTACTTTTTTCAAATTTGCCGCCTTTTTCTACTGTCATGATCTGGTTGACCAAGTATATATATCAGTTAGTTATTCGTTAAAGAAAAACATCGTAAGCAAATCAACCTAGTTCCCATAAAGCCTAGTTTTCCCTCGGAGTTGGAAGGTCAGATAGCATAAAAACCAGTTCCTGCAGCAATTCATAGGATACGGTTGCCGAAAACGGACTCCATGCTTCTTTTGAATGTAAAAGAAACAACGCTAAGATGAGGAGCGAAAATAGTTATTTGTACAACAAGAGATCAAAGTTTGATATTTCTTCGAGTGCTTATTTTGAGTCCCGTGCAAGCGAAAGATTCTATACTAGATTCACGAGCGTAGCGAGTGAATCTAATTTAGAATCTTGAGCGTAGTAAGGGACTCAAAAGCGCACGAGATGTAAATAACTTTGATCTCGTGTAGTTCACAATACTTTTCACCTCAGCAGTGAGAACATATTAGAGAACCCGAAAAATGTATTCCTTCTTCATCACTTACCTCTATTCACTCATGTTTTCTTAAGATATACCAACAATTAAATTTTCACCTCAGCAGCTCGAACAAGGGTACTTTGCTACTTAAAAACAGTGAGCAAAATAGCACTTTGCTCATTTTGTCTCAAGTACCCTTGTTCGAGCTGCTGAGGTGAAAAATAAATCTTGGCATGTAGATATACCTAAAGTAGAGACATGAAGCACATGCAAATGGCATGATCAAATGTAAACTTGTGTAAAAATGTAAGTTTCTTGTGTATGAAAAGTTGTAAGTGTTATACTACATTTCAAATACCAAGGCCCGATTGCACTTGAGACGGTCATTGGGCGTTAACAATAGGATTAGTGATAACAAAAGATACCTGGCTAGACCCTTTTGCTTAAACGCCTTTTAAACAATGCAGATTGCACCGACGCGTGCCAATTTGAAGTATTTAGAAGTGCTCCAAATTAGATAACAAAAGGCAAACATTATGAGCCCCATTGTTAAGTTTCAAGTGCAATCGGGCCTTGGTATTTGAAATGTAGTATACCTGAGAGATCGGCGCTCGCGCACGCTGCGGTCGAAGGGGATGCCGGCGGGGGGGGGAGGCGCGGGGCGGCGAGCGCGGGACGCCATGGACGAGTCCGACTCGGAGCGGTTTAGTCTGGAAAATAACAGATACATTTAGGCCTTGCACCATCCCACAAACCCGGGGTTAAGCTATTAAATCGTTAACCAAGTGTCAAATTGAACTGGTAATCATGGTAACTCCAGGTTTAACCGGTTAAACATTTCTAATAGGTAAAGAACTATTTTGTGTATTTTTTCAAAATTTGAGACCCAGTCGTTTCGGAGATAAAGGGGGGGGGGGGGGATGGTCAGACAGACAGACGCACGACTCGCACGAGTGATCCTATAAGGGTTCCGTTTTTTTTTCCTTTTGAGGTACGGAACCCTAAAAATATCAATAGTGGAGTCAATATAAAGTTAAAGTTACATTAATTGCACAGTCAAATGTTTCTACACGGGTGAATTATATATCATACTGAATACCCGGCTGCGAATTAACAACTTGATATCTGTTCCCGTTTTTGAGAAATAACATTTTTTTTATTTTATATTTTATACTACCTAAACAGTAATTTCACACTAGAGATTTTTTGAAGAATGGACTATGAAGCTTACACGACTACACGGTCAGAATTTCTCCCGACAATAATATTAATTATAGATTTAATGAAAAAAACAATAACTTTGTAAGTTTTTCATGACCGAGAATATCCCACACTGAGAGAAAAGTTTACTATTGTGGTTAATAGTATTTGTTTCGATCATGTTTAATTTATCTGCCTGAGGAACTGCTATATTCGCAGAATAGCAGCATGATATTGGAAACAAACAGCAAATAATGTTCTACACAATTAATGGACACTTCTAGTTTTTTGACAGTAACTGTACAAATTATTGAAGAATAACATACTTATTTTTCTCGCAATTATTAAATCAATTTCCAGCATAAAAAGTCAATGAAGTATGCTGTATTTCCAGGCTTCCACAGAGGCCAAGTCAGACTTTATTTAAGATGTCAAAAAGATATCATTTTGTTATCATTCGCCCAACCGTCTCGCTCGCACCAATACATATTTCATCTAGTACGAGTGAAATGCACGCGCGAATGATATAAAATGACATCTTTTATAACAAAGTTCGAATTAGCATCAAGGTATATTAGGAAAATATACCTTATGACTTATGGCATTGCGTTAAGGTTTAATAATTCAATGCATAAAGTGTCTGTGTTTATGTGAAAAATGATAGGTGTCAATTTTTATATCTATTCACAAAACGTTTAGAATACAGGATGCACAGTCAGATATAAATAGACCCTTGAAGTCTTACAACTATCTATGATACTGGATCTCAAGCTTATTTGGTTAGTAAGTACCGTCCACCAAGTTATACTTCGAATAGCCACCCGGACAAATTCCAAAGCTAATTTCGAATTTTAAAATTTGACAATTCACGAGAAGAGTAACGTAACGTCAAAGGATATGTTTGTCCCTTTTCAACGATCCTGTCATCCGATGCTTGAGTAGAGTGAAACTAAAAGAAGCAAATGTCAGCAATTCGTAACGCTTAGTTTTTGTTAGCGTTAGCGCATCGCGACATGAGAACTAGTATGAGCCTGGCCCTCGATTACGTATAATTGCAAGGAAACTTGGGATCAAGTTATCTTAGTCAATTTAGAGCAGTTGGAATTCAACTCATTGTGAAAATTTTGAACGTTTTCAAATAATTTGTTGGATTAAGTAGTAAAAGTGTTACAGTGTGTTATATATTGGTGATCTACTCACAAGGCCCTTTCATTTGGTACCCCACATGGTATGTTTAAAAGAAAAATGGTAAAAAATTTGCGTCATAGCAACTACCCTCACCACTTTCGCGCTTGTCATCTCATATATTTGTGTTCAGGATATTATACTGAATGCACTGATACCAAATATACTCATATCCGAGACGACATGAGCGTAAATTTTTCTAGAAGACTTTTCGAGAAAAGGCCAGGCTACAATATCTTTACAGGTTGATTGATACTGAGTGTATTAACACCATGTTCACCCATATCCAAGACGATATGAACGAAAAGTAACCTAAAGCCACCCTACCAACATTTTCGTAACAATGAGAGATTATTTCTTGGAAATAATGTTGTAATATAAACTCCTTGTAGAGCACCTACCTGCGAAGAGATCGTGCTGTCAAAGTTGTTAATGATTTAATATAATATTGTTAATTAACTAAAGTTTTATTAATGCATCATTTCATTTTATACACCGCGGGATTTAATAACCCGAAAGATTTAAATCACGTATTTTTGACGACAGTACGAGTAAATAATGTTATATCAACATGGGTCCAATTATATATTTTAATTAAACTACTATTTCAGTACAAATTAAATCATATTAATTTACCGCTTCTTTGTGAACAAACCTTTATTCAGAGAGTGAGCGATTTTAATTAATCTCAAGTAGAGAAACAGAGAGCGAGCATGACATTTCATGAATCACTCCGATATCATACGATGCACGGCGAATGCAGTGACATGTGTTCCATGACAAGAAGTGTCAAGTTATGTCTAGGATCATGTTTACGTTGAAATTATTTCAATTGATTGGCACCTCAAAATACCACAAATTGTATCAAAACTTTATTAATTACTACAACAGTAGGTACAGTGCAGTTATTATTGTTGAAACTTTGCGATAAAATCTTTTCCTTTGAGTGAGGTAACCAAAGCCATTAACCATGATTATATCCGAAAGAAAACATGCCTCTTATTGTTTTAACTCATACTACAGCTGGAAAGGGATGATTACTTGAATGACCTTTTGTTAAAATATCGATCATGCTTATCAGTACGTATTTTAAATTCTCGATGTGTTGATTTATACTGAGTAAAGTAAAATAAACAACTATGTTAAACAATTACGCTTTTTTATTAATTTAATGAATTAAGTTTTCGAAGTGTGTACCACCGTTTTCAGCACAAAGATTTAATTTTAAACGGATTTCATTATTTAGGTTTACAAAAGTGTTCTTTATTTCTTCGGAAGCCGTTCGAATTTTTATTAATAATTCTTCTCCAGAGTTCACTGGTGTTGAGTATTCCTTCCTTATCTTTCAGAGTTCCCCATAGAAAAAAACCAATGGCGTTAAGTCGGGTGACCGGGCGGGCCAGGTTAGGACGTTGCTTCCACGGCCAATCCACCTCTCAGGGTATTGTTCGTCTAGCCAATTTACGAACTTCTAGGCTGAAGTGGGTCCGTCGTGCCGGAAGCACATAGTTCTTCGGGTTTCCAAATCCGTACACAAAGTGAATATCCGCTAAATGAATTTTATTTATTACAGTCAATCAAATTTAAAGATATTATCTTGCGCATATCTTGTGTGACATATCAAATATGTCATTTTATTGACATCAATTTCGTCATTTTCGTCAAACTATCAGCCAGTTATCGTAAAGGTAAATAGTTTGTACTCTCGTGATTGATAACAGAACAAAATTTCGGTAGTGAAACCTTTTTGTAGGATATCAAACTTAATTAAGTGAAACTGGCTAATAACCATGTAGTTAGTGCGTCTGCGTGTAAAATTAGTTGGTGGCTACGTCACGCATAAGGGTGTGTTAGAATTGAGATTTTTTTACTTGTGATTTGTTTTAAATAATTAATATCTCTTAAATTAAGGGTTTTTGGACTATGTGTTATATAACTTTATATACTCTAATTAGGCTCTAAAATCGTTGGTTTAAATCTTTCGGGTTATTAAATCCCGCGGTGTATATAAGTTTTCCTTTACCAAAGACTAATATTATTGCTACCATATATATTGCTACCATATATATACAGGTTGTATAATGAAAAGTGTATGAACGCAGATATATTTGGCAGTTCGTTAGGGTTATTTAAAAAGAAGGTCTATTCTTTATTAAATTCGTGTGAAAGTTAGGTAAGGATATCTCATTATTTGTTACTTTTTACAGTTGTTATACCTCACACAAGACACACACAACTCTTTTGAATTTCTTCACAGATGTGCCTATGCAGGTTTCCTCATGAAGTTTTCCTTTACCAAAGACTAATATTATTGCTACCATATATATTGCTACCATATATATACAGGTTGTATAATGAAAAGTGTATGAACGCAGATATATTTGGCAGTTCGTTAGGGTTATTTAAAAAGAAGGTCTATTCTTTATTAAATTCGTGTGAAAGTTAGGTTAAGATATCTCATTATTTGTTACTTTTTACAGTTGTTATACCTACTCAGATAGCATTTCATAGTATTAAGTTTATTACAAAATATGTTTTGCATATAGGAAACTATAGGTCTACATTATAAAAAATTCTAGCTGTTTAGCTTATTTACCTACATGTTTATAAGACTGTTTGTTTCTAAATAAATAAATAAATAAAAAATAAAAAAATATATATATATCGTGATAAGATTAAATTTTTTCTTGTTTTCCGTTTCATTATGTTACTAACGATGATGATAATCCACGGCGGGCGGTTGAAACTGTTTAGCGATTCGCATCTTGGCAAATTATTTTGCATCAACAAACTTCAAACTAATCCGTTTTTCTTATTTAAGTATCTTATAAAACTATAAATACCAAGGATCACCTTGGTAGCAGCGAGTGCACTAATCTAAAGATAAAAACAATAACAATTGCGTAAAATCAAATGAAGATGTTGACTCACCAAAACATACTCACGAAATAACCCGGACAGGAATGCAAAAACAAACATTCACGACATTTAGACAACATAACGATATTTTCCAGTCGTATATATAAACTGTTTACAAAATGTGGCGCCAAAACCGAAGGAATTCACCCTTTGATTCGCGAAACGAGAAACTGGTTACACAGTGGTGGCAGAAAAGTAATCCATTCGAATTGTATCAGTTGCATAAATACGCGGTAGGTACAAAGAACTCAAAGTTATTGTCGTCCCTTTGAATGACCTTTTTCACGTTTTCTACAGCAATGCAGTCGACTGCAGCAATTTTGAAGCGCGACATTGCTACCGACTGCATTACTGTGGTAAATGTCAAAATCGAAGTTCCTCGAAGTCTGGATTTTGGCGTCCATTAAAAATAAATAATCAAAGGAGGTCATCGATCAAATGGGCCGGAGGACAAGCCATCGTTAACTGGTAGAGAATGCCTTATGGCATTAAGTCCGCCTCTTGTACTATAAGGTTTTTCTTTTGTGCAATAAAGATTAACCACTTTATTCATAAACTTTACGGGCCTGATTTAGTTCAATTATGTTTATCCCTTACTTACAAATACACAAGTTAAAGTGACAGATAAGGACAAACGATTATTACTATTATTAGCTAATTGAGGTTTGTAGCGCGTTTATGAATAACGGGGGTTAAAGAAATAAAATAAATACAGATGATGACAGTAATTATAGAGTCAGACCAAGAAAAGTCTGCAGCGGATTTGATAGCTCACGCAGTGCAAGTGTTATTTTAAACGTCAAACTTCTATGAAATTATGACGTATAAACAACACTTGCACTGCGTGGGCTATCAAATCCGCTGCAGGCTTTTTTTGGTCCGACTCTATACGCATTTTATTACGGAAAATGATTTAATATTGGGTGTAAATGAAACGGGAATTGGAAATATAAAATAAAATGATATTACATATATTATTCATTTCCGTAAGTCAAACCATCATCTTTATTAGCATTGACGATGATAACGCTCAACTTCGCACAAACCGTATGGTTTTTCACTAAGGAGTGATATATTCTCTTTACGCTAAACTTTATGGTGGGTAGACAAGTCTGTATACTTGTTTGGAACTAACTGCCACAGTCTGTCATAGCCTCATAGCTGACATATGTGACGTATAGGAGATACCGCAATGCATGCATGCATTGCGCGTTTTATAGGAGCTTGGCCTGAGGTGTGTTAAGTAAGCGCGCAACGCATAGCGATGAAACTGGGTAAGATAGTCATGGGAGAATTAACGGTCGACCGGATCGCGAACTCTCGGCTGTTGAAGCGGAACAATCGTCTGCCGCGAACATTGAAGTGAGACGGAGATATGGAAGTCGATAAAACGTTCTCTACAGTGAATCAGTACCCGCCATTTAGGGTAATTTAAATAGCTTGGATGATTTAATAATGGTTTTATTCCATACAATATTACATATACGTGGGAGATTTTTTGTTGTTACACTAACATGAGAAAGAGATTTGAGAAAGTGAGAAACAAACCCACTGTCCATTTTCTCGAAGCAACGAAAACATTTTCAAAACAAAAATGGTTAATAGTAATTAAATGGATTAATTTACGTGAGAGATTTTTTTGTAGGATATAGTAAATATACAGAGCTTAATTAACATGTAATTGTTATGTACACATAGTTGTTATTTTTATATAAAAAAATATTTTTAATAAAGAAAATTATTGGGAGCTGGTTTTGGTGTCAAGCTGGGAGAAAATATAAATACATAATGAGTATATGTTTGAGAACTGCATATTAAAAAATCTCGAGTGTCGGATTCATGTTTTGATATATTTTTTCTATTTTAATAATAGTTTGGATTTATTAAAACCATGTGACATATTTTGTGGAGATTTTTTAAAAAATATAGTATTTGCAACATAGGTTATCACATCTCAAAAAATCTCTAGTGTGAGAATTCATGTAGAGCTCTCATACATTATAAACTGTGCTGACCCGACTACAAAATATTTGCTTTGTTGCTTGTAATGACGGTTGTAACCTTGAGAATGTAGATATGACGCCAGGGACGAAAAGGGTTTTCGCCACTCTTTAATGTCTAACTTGACGCAGCACTAGCATTCGGGTTGAATGAATGAATGAATGAAAGTGAATGAATGAATGATTTTGGTACATTCCCGACTACTAAACTGAGGCACAACCAACTCCATCGATTGACCAAATACGGTAATGTAACGAAACTTGTATGCGAATTTTCGACCTTCGAAATGAGCGTTTAACCGTGTTTTCTTACGAGACGATGTAGGTCTAACTAAAAATATGTTTAAAAAATGTGTAATTGTATTACCTGCAAATATACTGCCTGTTCCCGATGCTTTGCGGCTGCGGCGAGAAGGTCTGAGACCTCTTGATCGTTGCCAGTGGCTCCTCCAGAGTGGCGCTTACTTGTGGACTTTTTCTACAAAAATAAAAAATAATAAAATTACTAAAATGACCATTTAGATATGTACCCGTCATCGAATTGATTTACAGTCAATCACTGATATGTTTGGGCTTTTCTAATCTACCTTTAAATTAATAAACACAGGTTGTTAGATTCATGTTATCATCAGTCTAAAGAAAACTTACATTAAGAACGTTTTTCTACGCCAAACCATCATTGAACGACCATATACCTAACTGATCACTCGTTCGCAGAACGCAGTATAAAAAGACAATAGGTACTTAATTACTTAATCATAAAATGTATGCACAAAATTTTCAAAAGTCAATCTTAAAGTGGAGACTGTTCGGAAAGAGAAAAGTCGTGGAAAACTTCTAATGTATTGGGCCCCATACCTTCCACGACTCTTCTCTTTCCGCACAAATTTACACTATTTACATTAAACAATCTATCAAAAATATCGATTGTTAGTAAAAGTGAAATCCAGTAAAATGTAGATACATTCACATTGTGCCACCTCTCATGCTGCCCATGCGATTATACGTATAAATAAATACTTCGAAGCATGCAATACTTTGGCCTCGCTCCAAATGTTTTGACAGCAGATTATATCAGAACGGAATTTATGGGATCAGCTGTGCGGTCACTTTGACATTTGTCAAATAAATTTTAGGTTTACAGTACAATGTTTTGAAAAACACTATCTAGATTTTAATGTCATCTTATTTAACACAGTGATATTTTAATGTAATTTAATAGCTGCAGTTCTTTTAAAAACCAGATAGTTTATAAATAGTAAAAAGCCTACTATGTAATTAGTTATTATCAAAGTATTTTTTTAATAGTTACTTTTAACTATTAATAAAGTTTTTTTTTAAGGAAAACAAAAGTAGTACCCTAATGTCAAAAATACTGAGAATTCATCATGGGTCAGAGTCAAAAACATATAAGTAGGTACCTAAACTATAGGTAAGTTTTTATTTGCATATTTTTAGGCATTACACCCAACACGTTTCGGAGAAACTAGATCTCCACTACAGTGACTGAAAATACTAGAGAAAAATCGTAAAAGTAATACACGATATGTCGTCATAAATATAACGACATATCTATAAAGTATGTTCGAATTCATAAACATTTTTACAAGCCAACGTTCCAAAAATATATGCACAGTAAGCTGCTGAGATAGGTGACCCCGCCTGCGTAGAAACTTGTTTGAAGGGGGGGTCACTTATCTCTGCAGCTTATTGTAGACAACCTTATTGTCAGTGTCTTATAAAGGCGTATATTTGGAACGTCGTCCAATGATATTATATAACCATAGATAGGTTATACTAATACTTGAGGAGCACAAAAAACACTTCCATATTTATTTCTGTGCCTACGAAGAAATCTGTTATTTTTGATTAATTTTCTCATTCCATCCATCTTTGTCACACTCGTTGTTAAGCATAAGGTCGTCTCTTTCTTTTTCGGTGTGCGGGAGCTCGTTAGCACGTGCGCATTTCTCGCTTGTCCAGCCGCGTCTAAAGGCAACTTGTCCAATTTGTCACAAGTTAAGCGCTTCAGTTTTGGAACGCCTATAACCTATCTTGAGTTATAAATCATTGACGTCGTCTTGTAAAGATGATTGCGAACTCAACTGTACAAAAAATACAAAAAAAAAAAAAAAACAATCACAAAATGCTCAAATCCGGCCAAAGTAAAAAGCAATCACACCGTGCCACAATGTAAACATACCTATATACAAACTATGTACAACGGGTGTCGTAAACTATTTCTCTAATGCCGAGTGTTGGGGCATCCCGTCAGCCTCCACCCTCCGATAGCATTTCAGATATCTGCAGAGTAAATTTTAACTGTACCCGCCACCTATTTGTTAGTTTTTAATATATAGTTTGTCAAAACTGTCTCATTCCAATAATCATACTATCTTTGTCTTACACTAGTACTAGCAACAAAAATAAGTTTTTGGGAAAAATTTAATTTTTGGTACACGCTTTTATCGCTGACTGTACTTTTCTTACGACATACAACTAATACTCATCGAGACAATTCTAAAAACCCCTAACACAATTAGGTTGCGTTGTTTCATCACAGAGTTCCTATGGCCACCTCCTGTCTCCATCATCAGATCAGCTCGATGGTACCATAATATTGCATTGTCACCCGACTTACACCCGACGAGTGGATCAAATTTAACTCGCAAGATTCCATTAGGTACATGTTAGTTACATACAGGTCGACCTAATAAAAGCGTGTTGAAAAAGGATGATAGTTTTCCTGGTTCTTACTGACTGACAAATTGGTTTGACCAACTATATATTAATTTGGGATTGTTTGTTATCTTCGGAAATTATGACTTACCAACTATTACTTACATTTTATACCTACTTGATACTAATTTACCTAGTTGATATGTTATCATATGAATTATGATATGATTCTCGGTTAAATACATGTGTGTCAAAATAAAAAAAAAGCGGCCAAGTGCGAGTCGGACTCGCCCATGAAGGGTTCCGTATTTAGGCGATTTATGACGTATTCAAAAAAAACTACTTACTAGATCTCGTTCAAACCAATTTTCGGTGGAAGTTTACATGGTAATGTAAATTTTTTTTAGTTTTATCATTCTCTTATTTTAGAAGTTACAGGGGGGGGACACATTTTACCACTTTGGAAGTGTCTCTCGCGCAAACTATTCAGTTTAGAAAAAAATGATATTAGAAACCTCAATATCATATTGAAGACCTATCCATAGATACCCCACACGTATGGGTTTGATGAAAAAAAAATTTTTGAGTTTCAGTTCGAAGTATGGGGAACCCCAAAAAATTATTGTTTTTTTTTCTATTTTTGTGTGAAAATCTTAATGCGGTTCACAGAATACATCTACTTACCAAATTTCAACAGTATAGTTCTTATAGTTTCGGAGAAAAGTGGCTGTGACATACGGACGGACAGACAGACGGACAGACAGACAGACATGACGAATCTATAAGGGTTCCGTTTTTTGCCATTTGGCTACGGAACCCTAAAAAGAGTCAAAATGAATTTAAACATTGGAAATTCTTTATTCTTGATAGAACATGTCATTTTGATTCAATCCGCCATTTGTAAACAGTTCAGAGCGTTTTACTTATTTTTGATTTAAAATAAAATAAAATTTCATTAGGTACCTATATACAGTCGTCATCAGATATATCGGAGCAGCCAAGGTGCTCGCAAATATCTGAGCACACCTCTATTGTCAAGGCGTTAGAGTGCTTGTTCAGATATTGTGAATACCTTGGCCGCTTCGATATATCTGATGGCGACTGTTGAAATTTATTTAACCACCGTCTCCGAAACCCAAAGGAATGTTGATGTTTTCCACACCAAATTAGTCACAGAAGCCTCAGCCCATCCCTTACTATCGCATCTCGACACGTACCTCCTATGCAGCTGTCTCGCTCCCTCCGGGCAGAAGTTGCACTCAGTGTTCGTCTCTTTCTCGGCCGTGGACGGGTGTAGGTACTCTTCTTCTAACGCTAGTTCGTCTTCAGGAATGTAGTCTTCTAGGGAATCCTCTTCTACTATCTGTTGGAGAAATAAATTGAGATTTAAAATAACATAATACCGATTATAAAACCACATTTCATATATAATATTTAAAACTTTCGCGTTTTGAACACATATTAACTCACATTTTATAGACGGGTCTAACGCGAATTTTATTCACATACCTTTATTTACCGACGTTTCGACACAGGTTTCACTGGTCATGGTCGCGGCGGGTGGTTTGAAAATGTGATGTCTACACCAAACTTTTTCATACACTTTTCGTCGGGTAGTTGCACAAATCTCTGTTTTGACATTTTGCTGAGACATCAGTTAGCCTTGACCATGACCAGTGTCGAAACGTCGGTAAATAAAGGTATGTGAATAAAATTCGCGTTAGACCCGTCTATAAATGTGAGTTAACACATTTCATCTGACTATATATTCGTACGTTAATCTCATTGAATTACCTACACCTTACACCTGTCACTTCCATGAGTGTCATTTCTGTGGATATAGATTGCATCTACTCTAAGTTTGCACTGACTTGGTAATGACAAAGTAAGCGATCGCCATACTTCCTTTCACTTTGTGTGCACACAGACAGTTCCATGGGTGTCCCGCGTTGATGCCACGGCAGTGACATCCACGGAAGTGACAAAAGTGATAATGACCCAAGGAATACCCACTGCTGAGGACAGGCCTATTTTGAAATGACTATGAACTAAATATTTCTGTAGATATTACATTTAATAAGGCAGCTTTTAATTAAAATTTAAACGATGAGGCATTATGAGATCTTTTGCTAAGGGCAAGAGACGGACGGCCTATAAAAATATGATATTTATAGCGGCACTTTCATTATTTATTGCACCAAACTCGCGTTAGCTTGCCGGACTCCAGTAAACTTGTCTCTACTGATATGACGATGAAGAATTACCTGATTAAGCGGTTCCCTGGACTCCTCATCTTCAGAGGCTGAGTTCTCTCCGCAATCCACGTTACACTCCGCACCGGTCATACTCTCTGGACCTGAAAGAAAAATATATTCCATTTAAGCTATGTTTTCTATTTCAAACCCTTGCCAGTTAACGGTCAGATTAAAAGTCTTTCCATAGAATTAAATATATTTCCATTGGTAATCATGAACACGACATCTGAGTATGTTCTTACGCCGTTCAGACTTCAACAATCTACAAAATAAATTTGTATTTACTTAAAATAAAATATGGTCTTTGATTAGAACCACCAAATGATTTTCTACCGTCAAGCTAGTCATTTGCTAAAAAATCTGATAAAAAAGCTACATGACCACGGGAATTAAACAAGTTTGCCTATAATATTAGACACTAGCCTATATTTCAGGTTACAATATACGGTAATTTTTCAATAAGTCGGACTGTTGTAAACTGACCTCTATTCCTAGTGAGAGTAGACGTCTGCGAAGATATAACCGTGGATTCATCCGAGCTCTCATCCCTCCTCATACATCTGAAGCTCAACACGTTGTACCATTTCTGGGACACCGCGTCCGGGTCGAAATCCGCTAGACTCACTTGGGCGCAACCCTGGAAAGGAAAATCAGTCTTATTGCGGGTATTTTAAGGTTGAAAATTAGGGAAGTGGAGAGTGAATCAGGTTGAATCGCTCTCGCCTTGGAAATTCACATGGCACTCGAGGCTGGGAAGCCGAATACTCAAATTTGGCTAGTTGTCATCATACGAAAGTTAATACATTAAAATACTAGAAAGACATTCATTATTCTTTTATAAACTCCTGATGTAAACTAATAAACTAGCCTGCATTTTTTTATGTCGCAAAAGCAGTTTTAGCGTTTTAAATATGAATGAACCAATGAGTATCCAGTCTAATTTAGAAATAGATTATAGTGTAGTGCGTCATTACTACAATGACTCGCCGCGGTCATGACGTACCTATCATAGAAATTATAAGGCACGGAAATGAGACGCCATGGGAATGTCACGCCACGGTAATAACGCACCATGGACGTGACACGTCAGCATCATGTCTCCGCTCCAATATGTAGCTGAGTTAGCATTTACAAAACTCACCAAGCATTCAGCCCGGCACACGAGATTGACTTGCAACGTGGCAGCCCTCAGAGCGCGGGTGCCCGCCACGCTGGCTCGCGCCACGTGACGCCACGCAAGCGTAGTTCCGCGCCACGGTAGTGACGCGCTGCTGAACGTGATGCCGCACGTTCCACCGCCGATTACTAGGGCGCCTAGCACCGCACTGTAATAAATATACATACATTTAGTATTATTCATCTAATCACGATAAACTAAAACCTTCGCAGAGTCTAGAAAAATGATTCCTTGAGAAAAATTATTTGGTGGTTGAGTATAAATTACCGAAAGAATGGCTATTAGCGAACCATGTAAAGGATCTATTCTGAGTGGATTGCTAAAAATGGTTCAATATTTTATTTTACAATGACTCGCCTCACAGCTCATTCATAACTAAACAATAGTTTAGAAAAACGCATGTCTACCAAACAACTACAATGGCAAATCGGTGGAAACTACACTTCGTCAGCTATAATAAATAGACGCTACGTTTCTAAAATAAAATAAACTTACACTTCAGTGCCAACATCAATGAAGAGCGCGTTGAGGTTCCGTGCCCGCAGTATGCTGATCTCCAGTGCACTGTCTTCAATACAGTAGCGCAATTTGATCTCAATTTGCGTACTGTTCACTGTAACAGAACATAATATGTTATTAGGACCCCGTTTTAAGTCTACCTATACAATTTATTACGTGGTTAACTAAAAACATTGGTTTACCCCAAACTAGATCGCGGTACGACGATATAATACAAAAATACTCATAATATTTTTAAACACTACTGTAGAAACAAATTTCTCGATTGATGGCAAAAGAAAGAAAAATCAATACAGATATAAGTCTTTTTTTTTTAAGTCTTTTAAATGATAACAAGGTCCTAGAAGCTAAAATAATATTAGTCAATCATGACAATCTGATTGAATCCACTTTTAGTTCTTCAATCAGCATTATTAGTTTTCTTTTATAAGTATAAGATAGAAGTGAATCGGTACAGGAAATTCAAGGTATTTGGTCAATTAAGATATCATACCTGCGCTGGCATCGCCTGCTTGCGCCGCCTCAAACACACCAGAATCTCCAGCCACCGACTCGTCGCTTACTGCTGCCGACACTGATCTAGTGTTTGTACCTGTCAACCAATGGTTGTGTTTGTTATATCATAATTTAGTTAAATCATAAGGAACATTGAATCCATAGTTTCGATGATGAAGATACGTCATAACGCTCTTAACCAGGTCATGCTTTTTAGGGTTCCGTAGCCAAATGGCAAAAAACGGAACCCTTATAGATTCGTCATGTCTGTCTGTCTGTCTGTCTGTCTGTCTGTCTGTCCGTCTGTCCGTCTGTCCGTCTGTCTGTCCGTCCGTATGTCACAGCCACTTTTCTCCGAAACTACAAGAACTATACTGGTAAGTAGATGTATTCTGTGAACCGCATTAAGATTTTCACACAAAAATAGAAAAAAAACAATAAATTTTTGGGGTTCCCCATACTTCGAACTGAAACTCGAAAAATTTTTTTCCATCAAACCCATACGTGTGGGGTATCTATGGATAGGTCTTCAAAAATGATATTGAGGTTTCTAATATCATTTTTTTCTAAACTGAATAGTTTGCGCGAGAGACACTTCCAAAGTGGTAAAATGTGTGTCCCCCCCCCCCCTGTAACTTCTAAAATAAGAGAATGATAAAACTAAAAAAAATATATGATGTAGATTACCATGTAAACTTCCACCGAAAATTGGTTTGAGCGAGATCTAGTAAGTAGTTTTTTTTTATACGTCATAAATCGCCTAAATACGGAACCCTTCATGGGCGAGTCCGACTCGCACTTGGCCGCTTTTTTTATTTTAAAGATCAGATTTCGACCCCAAGCTTCTAGCTTCTAAGATAAGGAAATTAAGGCCTTGTCATATACACTTTAACCTGTCGAATCCCACGATATGACGTCACCATAAGCGTGAGCCGTGGGAGCTGACAGATTAAAAAAAATGGAATGAAGCCTTTTCTTGTATGGCATTTGGTGTAAAAATGGTAAATTAGGCCAGAATATACCTACTACATGCTCCTCCTTCAAGGTGTGGGGCATGCCAGTGTCTATTAGGCATATGGTAAGTCTCGCGCGGACTGACTGACTGATCATGTGTATACTGACCACTAGAAGAGGGAGTCCTGGGCGATAACGGCGGTGGCGGGGTCTCTGATATTGGCGACAGCGGCTCAGAAGGCCGACCCGGGCCTTGCAGTTGTACTGGTACTGGAAAACAAACAATTCTTAACTTCTCTGTGTAACACCTACAGACTTGGCCAACTGTAAACAATGCCACGACGCTGACAAAGTTCAGTGCATCATATTCGGAGGGCACACTGCTAAGCGAAAAATTAGACGATAGCATAGAGAAAGACAAGGCTGCTCACTCCATACATCAGTTCAGACTATTAATTTCAGTGTCTACATCTAGCATCGAGTAGCGGAACTATCAGTACTGCTACTTCACAATAGATGTAGCACCGACCGGAAAGTCTTATCTCAACAGCATAAGACTTTCCGGTCGGTGCTACATATAGATGTACACAACACAATACAACAATAATACTTGACAATAGTGTCAAGTAGCAGTACTGATAGTTCCGCTACTCGATGCTAGATGCTAATAGTCTTTTTGGTACTAAAACTGATGTATGGAGTGAGCACTCTATGTATTTTTTTCTTAAGTAACTTACTTGTCGCAAGGCCTGTGATCTCATTAAGTCCAGCGACGCCTATCCTCATCTCCGCTAGCTTCTCCTCCAGCTCCCTCTGCTGGCGCCTCTGCATCTCCACCTGGGTGTAAGACGGGGGAGGGGGTGGGGGGCTGGCGGAGGACAGGCTGCTGCGTGGTGACAGCGAGGGTTGGGAGCCGCTTCCGGCTCCGGGCGTCGCGCTTTCGGCCGTGTAGCTTGTTCCGCGGAGTAATCTTTAGGTAAATAAGAAGGGAATCATAAGAATTAACTACTTTCTTCTTCCTCGCGTTGTCCCGGCATTTCGGCCACGGCTCATTGGAGCCTGGGGTCCGCTTGGCAACTAATCCCAGGAATTGGCGTAGGCACTAGTTTTTACGAAAGCGACTGCCATCTGACCTTCCAACCCAGAGGGTAAACTAGGCCTTATTGGGATTAGTCCGGTTTCCTCACGATGTTTTCCTTCACCGAAAAGCGACTGGTAAATATCAAATGATATTTCGTACATAAGTTCCGAAAAACTCATTGGTACGAGCCGGGGTTTGAACCCGCGACCTCCGGATTGCAAGTCGCACGCTCTTACCGCTAGGCCACCAGCGCTTTTTCATAAGAATTAACTACTAATAATTATCATTTGGACTTTAAGTCGGAGCTACAATTTGTCAGTCGTTTAGTTGCTACATCCTGCAGTGGAAAAAAGGCACTGATTAACTCAGATGGAATGGTGTTAAAACTAAATGTCTAGATCAACTGGTAAAAGTCTCGCTGAATCCGTGACCAGAAGGAAAAATAATCAATAAGTCGGCTTTATAACTTAGGTTAACTTTTGAGAGGTGTGTAGAGACCTACGTCCAATAACAGAACCATTGCAGTTTAAAGACAAAGTTTGTAAAATTATGAGTTATAATAGATATGAGGTAAAATATGTGAACTTACCTCTCAACCCTTCTATGCAGGTCAACCATATCAATAGGCTTGTCTGCCTGGAATGAGCTAGCGATCTGCGAACCCCCGTATATATCAGTGAAACTGATCCCAGAGCTCAAGGATCCTTTGCTACTGGCCGTAGAAAGAGACCCGAGGCTCGAACTACTTGAAACCGACAGTGTACTAGCGGATAAAGTCTTCAACTGCCCTTCCAGAGTCGTCATAGACGTTAAAGCATCTTTTAGTTGTTGAAGCAACAATTGTTTTTCTTCATGTAGCCTCAATCGATCCGCTATACACTTATTTGACATCTCAAAGGCGTTTTTCAAGTCCTGTTCTAATCTTTTACACTCAATTTGTATGTCAGTCATTTCCTGTTTGGACCGTGTCCTAGGGGTTATACTTCTAAGTTCTCTAAGCAGCTGTTCTTTCTCTTGGAATAGTAGCAAGCGGTCTTTGTCGGACTCCGCTTGACCGGGTTGGACTTTGTCCTCTAAATCTGCTAATTGTTGTTGGATCTGTTGTATTCTTTTTCTAGCTTCGTCATATTGTAGGCGTACTCTTGCCATTTCTGCTAACCGCGTACCTATTGGTACTAGGTCTGCGCATAAGTCTGTTTGTGAGGCAGTGCTAAGTTTCTCTTGAGGAAGGCTTAAGGTTGAAAGGTCTGGAGAGGCATCTCCGAGTTGTAATCTCGTCAAGTCATCCTTAAGTTTGGCTAGGGATTGCATGAGGTCTGCTCGCTCTTTCTCTCCTGAGGTGAGGGATTTTTGGATGTTTTTGAGCTCTGTCATGATCGCCTGAGCTTCGGTGATGTTGTAGCATCCTTGTTGGGCGCTTAGCTTTTGTTCCACTCTGAAAAAAGATAGAACAGTTTTATTAAGTACTTCCTACTACATATGTATATAGTATGGGTTCGTGGATGAGGCAATACCACAAGTTCCACATAGTCACTACCTTGGACGTAACTACCGTGCATAAACCGGCGCAGTCACCATGAATGTTGTGGGATCTCTTAAAACTAACCCAAATAAAGTTTTTAGTACAATGAGAATGAGTGATTAATTCCACGGTAGTGACCGTGAACGTGACAACCACGGAAATGAGAATAATTTTGAAACTTACTCAGCAAGCGTATCCACACCCCTCCTCGCGCAGGCGACCTCAGCTCTCGCCTGCCTCAACTCTTTCCTCAGCTGCGCGACGCGCCCTCTTGCCTGCGTCACTTCTGAACGAAGCAGGTCCGGGTCGTGACGTGATGTAGTGGACGTCGTCGTTACGGAGGTTGTGGATGAGCATACTGGAATATAGATACTTTAGTTAGTCCAAAATATTATGACCGGGTATAACAAAAACAACACTTTGAGAGCGATTCTGATGGTAATTTGTTGTCTCCTTTCTTATACGCTGGCAATGAAGCGTATGGACCGTTAGACGGCAAGCAGATACCTTGACTTAAATTGGAGATTAAGAACTTCACCGGCATAAGAAAAGTGGCATAGAAGTATGATTGAAGTATGCAAATTATCATAGTTTACGTCGACAAATATTGTTTTTTAACATTTGTATCCTACTCAGTTAAACTAAGGGCAACAAACCTAACCATTGCTATTATTGCAATAAAGTTTACGAATTGTCAGTTTAAAAAGATTTCATTGTTATATATTAGGTAAATCTAACCCCTGGTCATAATATATTAAATTTATATCCTGGTTGTGTAAAATGTTTACCGTTCTAACTATACCAAACATATTCATTACTTGGGTACTGTTGGAATTTGTTCAGTACAGTTAAATCCCTTACATAAGTATCCACTTTTCTATACAGCAAGTATAGCGACGTGGGTACTTAAGATGGAATGGCACTTACTCTAATATACAGTACCTAAACGTACTTTATCTCTTTTATACGACAGTCACTTAATAGTGGCATTAAAAGCTAAGACGATAAATATTATTTAAACACACACGTCTACGTCAACGATAACCATATATAATTTATGCATTATCTCTACGATTTCAAAATAAATGTTTATTGCTTCATCCACTATTTACTCGTATTTTTAAAATGTTAAAACACGCTGAGACGCCTCTAGCGGTTTAACCTTTTTTATTTTGTATTAAATATACTATACAGCATTTAATAAACTGCAGATGAAAAAGTACAGATTAACAACATCGCCCATCGGACCAGTAATGTAAACAAGCCTACACATACCATCTGGGCGATTTGCAAACGTAATGCCATTACTGCAGTTGATTACAATTTACAATTCCCCATCTCGGTATTTAAAGCACTGGGGACTGTACTTAGAGCAACACAGTTAAACATAGATGAGCCTTATAGCCTTTTAATAAGGTTTATGAATTTTCAATGTGGTATGCTTTGCGTGCTAAACATAAAGGCACATATTGTCATATTGCATTTATACGACAGGACTGGTAGGAGTAAATTATGTATGTATGCGTAAAATCGTTGCCATGAAAACTAGCGGAGGTAAACACGGTTTTATACTCGCATAAAAGGATATTTGAGAAGTACACATATATTTTACTACTCTTTTTAATAGGCAGGTGCCTATCCTTTTAATAAGTACATGAAGCTGAAGTAACAATAATTATGAAGAGTTTTGTAAGTAGTAGTAAGTAGTAATTATTGTGCTTACTGTCACTTCCGTGGATGTCATTACCGTGGAATCTATGGACGTGGTTTTTTTTTAATTTTATGTTAGCATGACTTTATAGCGGAGTCACATCCATGACAGTTAGATCTATGGAAGCGACTGAATACACAAATATTAGATTTAAGTAATATTGTGTGATGTAATGTATTACAGTGACATCCATAAATAGTAGGTAGATATCCATGGAAGTGACCACAAACAAGTTTTTTGTCAAAAATATCATTTTATCATCTAAGTCTCATCGAGACAATACTAACAAACCTAAACATAATCAGGTTGCGTTATTAAATTTTAACACAGAGTTCCTATGCACTATGGCCACCTCTGGTCTCCATCGTTAGATCAGCTAGATGGTACCATAACATTGCACTGTCCCCTTGGAAAGTTGGACTTATTTAGCTTGCAAGATTTGATTATATACACATGACGGGGCAAGTGAAACATAAGTAAAAAAAAACCGGCCAAATGCGAGTCGGACTCGCGCACGAAGGGACTTAGGCAAAAACCATTACGCAAAAAACAGCAATAAAATCACGTTTGTTGTATGGGAGCCCCACTTAAATATTTATTTTATTTTGTTTTTAGTATTTATTGTTATAGCGGCAACAGAAATACATCATCTGTGAAAATTTCAACTGTCTATCACGGTTCATGAGGTGTAGCCTGGTGACAGACAGACGGACGGACAGAGGGTTTAGTAATAGGGTTCCGTTTTTACCCCTTGGATACGGAACCCTAAAAAAAGCTTGTAAAAGGGTTTTAAGCGGTATAAAACACTCACAGCTCGTCCGAGAGGCCGCCAGCGTAGATAGCGCATTGTTCAAGTGTTTGTACTCATCTTGCGCCAAACACAGCCTCTGCTTTTTCACATCGTACATCTCCTTCTTCGCCTGTGGACAAAAAGAGATAGAATGTTAATATCGCAAATATTTCGATCAAAAAATCTTATCAATATGATGTTTATACACAACTAGTATGATGATGATTAATAATAAAAACTTCCCTAAGTCTTTCCCCGGGCCTCACACTATCTTCATACCAAATAGAGGCAACAAAGACAAGCAGTTACTTAAACATTTATTATATATTAGTAGGGATAGTACGGATATCAAATTAAGATGAGATTTTTAGAGGTGTATTGCAAATGATGCTTGTTTTATATTTATAAAATAGTCTTAATTTAATATAGTCGTTATGTTGTATCTTCCTTCTGTGTAACTTTTATTTTTTATTTTACTATTTGTTCACTGTACGTTATTTGATGTCTTTTTCTTCTAGTCTGTTACCCTCCGTGATTCTTCTCACTTGATGGTCTCATCGGAAGACCAGCGCTGGAAGCCACCAGCAACATGCTGAGATGAGGCCATTTCGTGGCACTTCAATCTTATTTTGTGTTTTCTTTCATATTATGTATTGTCTGTGCTTACGAATAAATTATATTCTATTCTATTCTAAATACTGATGTCGAATAAAATAAGTAGTCCAAAAATTTTGGCATACGTTTAAATTTATACCATCGCAGCACATGATGATGAAGCTTTTAAATAGGTAAAGATAAACATAAAGATAAAAGATAGTTTATTCAAGTAGGCATAATTACAATGCGCTTATGAACGTCAAAGAAAGCTAGGTAGACCGGCTCCAACCCTACACCTCTGCCCCGAGAAGATTTTAATCCCCCCTCAATTGGAGGAGGGTATCCCAATATGGGACCGGCAACAAACTCGGCGGGACACATCTTTTCAAAAATAATTACATCATATAATTAACATGCATTACGAGAAAATAAGGGAAAAAATACAATTTAAATTACTATAGAATTCATGCAATTATACACATAAGGTGTAATAGAAATTTGATTTAGAAAATATACATATGTACATGGAATCATACAAATTCGTAGCTCATACATCCAATACATCGGTAGTTTCCTCAATACATCGTTTTATTTTGCACATAGCCAATAGAAAGGTGTTAATATAAACTTTAATAGGGCTAGAAAAGCACACTGTAAAACCCTGAAGTTTATAAGCTTCCATGCATAAAATACAGCAATAACAAATTTATGACAGGCTGGCTATCCGCTTTCCGCTATTATAGTATAAAATTTAAATCTATTACAAGTTTGTAAGTGCACCAAAATGGTTACCGAGTGGGACCCACGAAACACCATAGACGGTGCAGGCCAGGGTTCAAAAGGCAGACCGAAAAGGAGATGGCGGGACGACTTGGACGCATTCTACCCCCAATGGTGGGAAAATGCCGAGGACAGGGTCGAGTGGAAGAAACGAGAGGAGACAAATAAAAAAAAAAAACAAAAAAAAGAAAGTGCACCAAAATAAGTTTGACAACAAGTATTTAATCGCAACTCGTTCTGTGTTTGAAAATATGTAGGTACTATATCGCAAACTTATAAGGATTCCTATAGTTTGACCACGAAACAGAGCGTCCTACAATCGAAAAATACAGTTTAATGATTAAATTATTCGTCGCAATGGTCGTCCGAGCCAAATACCTGGGTAAATCTAAATTTAGCCCAAAACTTGAATTAAAACCTATTTGGTAAAATCAAAATTTTAAAAGTCCAAAAGCAAAACGCGCAGACGCATAACCACATCCATCCATCAGTACCCCTCATTTGCATGCAAAAGAGCAAATCGAGAATTAATGGGTGTCAAGTCGAATCTTTACAATTATTAATTTTACGGTCAAGACTGACATTTACATATTCACAGTTCTAAATAAAACACCGGGTCATACGCTTCGCATCTCCTCACGAAATTCATCAGAACCCCTCCAAAAGTCATTAGAGTAAAATTCCTTCGCAATTTTTTTTACCGCTTTATTGACCAACGTTTTTTTGCACCCGCTGAAAATGGGTGATGATCGAAATTAGAATTACCACCACCGTGTTTAGGGGGACGCAATGGTTTCGAGTGACGGCGGCGACTGCATAAAAAACTTGGTCCGACTAACTACAGCGTTGGGTATAGTTATACCTACTGGGCAACGAGTTTTTGATTGGAATGCGTGTAAAAAAAGCAACTACATCATTTCATACGGGTACATCCTGCGGCCGATCGGGTATCGAAACGCTATCGAAAACTTTTGATACCAATCGATCACTGTATAATATATGTTTAATGTAAAATCGAGTGCTAAATATAATCTTATAAATCTTATACAAAATCAATTTAAAACGTGGAAGAATATAATATGTAGTTAGTATTCAAAATTTGTAATCCGTAATATTCTATGAAATAAACATTGAAATTGGATCATGGGTATAATACACATGAAAAATCGAAACCATAGACAAACCTTCCTTTTAAGAAGATCTATTTTGGATTCCTAAAACATTGGATATTTACAGTAAAGACTCTCAAGGATCCAGTCTGCCGGACAGCGTGGTGCAGCCGGCTCCAAGTGTGGGGTGGACACTGCGGAAAAGTCCCGTTCCTGCTCAGGACCTGCGTAGCCACATATCCTTGTCCTTCATAAAAGGGCACTTCAGACATCGGCACTAATCTCACTTCCGCGGATCGGATCTGACGCACCGACAAAATGTTTTCATAGATCGCCTCATCCTCTAAATTCTGTCCTTCAGGGCAGAGGCGGTAACCGAACTCGCGACTGATCTCGTCTAGATTAGCGTACTCGGGACGCTTGCGAAGTTCCTCCAAGTTTTGGTACTGAGGTTCGTCGCGCACGCGTAAGCCGGCCGGCCGGGTGGACGTAGGATCGACGCGGACGCCGTATTCCGGCTCGCGGACCATCTTCGCCACTTGGTTGCCAAAGCAGCCTTTGCACCAGGCGCTGACGGTGGCCGCGCGCTCTCGGAAGGGCTCGAGCTCGGGAACGGGCGGCTGGGACCACATTTTGAGCGACCGCGATGGACACATCTTAACCCCCAAAAGGGCGCGCGTCGACTGACGCAGCGCGCAGCTCGGCGCGCAGTGGAATGCGCCCGCGCCGCCGAAAGAATGCGATCTCGGGCGCATTTCGGAGGTCGATCTCTCCGGGCCGCGCTCCTGCCTTCCCGAGCCGGCCATCTGTCGTAATAAGTTCGGAGAAGAGGTGTCGGGCTGGACGGACTGTAACGGACTCCCGGTGACCTCGCTCGTGTCCTCGCACGCGAACAACCACATTTGTATAAGCATCTATAAACTCTTTTTTGGGTACATAAGTATACCTATATCAGGAAAGGTTTGACTATTCTACCTGAATCAGCGAGATGTCTACCGCTCCAACTCAAATGTTCATCATCGCTATTATAATAAAACCCAAGCCATCAAACGTTCTAGATAATTCCTTGTGAAGAATCGACCAATCGATCAAGGTAATCTAAAGATTGATTGCTTCGTAATTTGTCCGAGTCCATTTTTGATGAACACAAAAGGTGAATACATACTCAATACTATGTGTATTTATATTTATGTATACAGGGCTAGTTAGTTAGTTAGCAAGAAATGCAGTAATCCAGGCAAAGCCGCCGCGCAAAGGAATGCAAGACGCGCAGCAGTGGCACATGCACGACGTTGTTACTCGTACAAGGATTTTCTCACATTTTCCTGCAATCACCTAACAAGGGGTGTTCCGCAAAGGCCTTAATAAATGCCACTAATTTAAGGCAACTAATACCCTTGAAATAAAAAATGATACGTCGTATGAGGAAATTAAAAGACTGGCACAAGAAAGGAATGATTGGAGATTACTCCACCGACAAGAGCAAAGCTCTTATGTTATGATGATGATGATGATGAATACCCTTGAAATACATAAATTAACTAGTAAATAAATAACTACATAGACAACAACACGGAAACAAAAAAAAAGAAATTACAACAAAAGTATGTACTTATGTTAAACAGTTTATTAGTCCTATTAAATTACACTTAAAATTTAATAAAGAATCGATCAGAGTCTTGTCAAGACATATCCATATATGTATTATATTAGTTAGTATTAGATTAAACCAAAACCGAATTATTTGTGAATTGTAATAGACCCAGTATTTTCTTTGAATTAAAAGATAGACTATAATACAAAGTCCACAAAGAAAACCGGCAAGTAGATGAGTCGCAAGACGGGATTGCAAATGCACGTAAAGGTATTCAGGAACAAAAATGCGCACAAATGCGCATCTACCTGCGCAAGAGCACCCTGCTGGGATAACCCCTAAAAGAAAAAGGCCGCAAGTCCGTATGAAATTCTTACAATATTGTGTCTTCTTAGGGTGGAATTGGAATAGTCACTTTGAGGTAGACTAGCTTTGAGGTAATCGAATGGACTAAAAAATAGAGTCAATAGGTACTTAGGTTTGATCTAACTAGATAATGTACTTAACCTTATAGTAACATCTATCTATCTAATACCTTTAAACGAGCAATTCTTGTATATTTATTTATTTATTTATATGTATATATATTTCGGCGATCTCGGAAATGGCTCTAACAATTTCGATGAAATTTGGTATATGGGGGTTTTCGGGGGCAAAAAATCGATCTAGCTAGGTCTTATCTCTGGGAAAACGCTAATTCTTGAGTTTTTATATGTTTACCGAGCAAAGCTCGGTCTCCCAGATATTTTTAATTAAATGACCAAAATCTTGAAATAAAGTTTAATCCTGTTAGGATAATCAAGAACATTTGAGCATTAAACCACTAGGAAATTTGAACTAAACGAGTAAATACGAATATAAACGGATATATCGTATGGAAATTATTTACTGTCGGTACCTTACATAGTACCCTACATTTTCCTTGCTCTCCGATATATGTACCTACCTATATCAATAATGTTAGGAATGTTAACCACAGAAACATATTAAATACTAATTGCATGTAAGTAGGTACCTATTCTTATCCGTGATGTATAACATCACATGTCAATAAAAACACACGTGACGTCTATTAATGTGCAACCAATCAAATGTATTGTAATATTTGGAAGAATTCTTCATCAATTATGGATGCAGATATACCTACCTACTTAGAAATAACGATAGAAAATTCGGCAAAAGCGATGTCTATATATCACAAATTTTAACAAGTGTCATTTGAAGACACGAAGAGAAGACACTGCTGGTGAATACCAGAGGCCCGTTTCTCAAAAGCTCGTAACTTGTAATACAAGTTTCCACTTGTACTTGTAAGGGACTTCCATCCCTTTCTAACAAAAGCTGTCAAAAAGTGACATCCGCTTGTATTACAAGTTACAATCTTTTGAGAAACGGGCCTCTGAACTCCTCATTTCGCGTTCGTTGGGGTGTTTGAGCTGTTTGTAAATGCGTTTATTTATACGTAATACTTAAGTACCTATTTTATTTAGATCTCAACATCGACTGATTGTTCAAAAACCAGTTATTCGTTTTTTTATGGTTCTAAATTGTCACAGGGCAATCAAATCAAAAAACCTTTTCTAGACATATCTCAAGATCAAAGGCAACCCTGTGCCACGTTCTTCTCACGAGTTACCAGGATGGTTGTCATTTTTCCCGGGCAACCAACCGCGTAATGCTGCACATGCTCTTGGTTAGATTTTTTCAAGACATCAGGAATGAGACCGCACCGAAGATGCAACGTGAGGTTATGGAGAATCGTAATGCAATACCATTGTAGTAAATAAGTAGTATATTTTTATGTCACTCAAAGCTACCTAGGGGAAGCAAGCTTCTGGGGGAACCTTTCTTACATTTGTAATGTTTTCTTAAATGTAAATCGCGCCAAATAAACTTATTTGTCCTAATTTAGGAACAACTATGTTTATTTGCTTTTTGCGAAAACAGAATGTAATAAAATTTGTAATAAATCGAAGGGTTTTTTACATAGAGATGCACATTGTTCTATAATAGCAAAATTTATTTCATTTGCCAAACGGGTTAGTACTCTTCTGAAAAGTCTGAAACTTCTCTAGTTACTATCTTTCCCATAATAATCAACTGCGTGGTATCTAAAAACAGATTAAGGTATCTCTAATAGCTAGTTTTTTGATCGATCATCCTAGTCAACTAGCTGGGCTACACTGTAAATCAGTTTTGCGGAGTCCGGGTCGAAGGTGTCGTTCTTTAAAACAAAATGATTCCACCATTCACAACAACCAAAATGGTACGCTTAAAACGCTCAGTATCAGCACTCATGATCGAATTTTAATCGTACTCAAAATCCTTTAAAATGAGCATAAAAAACCATAATTATTATTGACACCGCCCGCAAATCGCTAAGCATCGACACGTCCAAATCTCTTTATAATGAACCTGAACCTTCCATAGGCAATTTGTGAACCTAGTTCTCATAATTTTAGATTGTTACCTGGAAGCTGGAAGCGAGATGGCAAAAACTTGCATACCACGCGTCGGAATGTAGGCAAGGGGCCAAATTGCTTGCATGGTACGTCAACTGTAGTTGGTAAAATTGCCTATTAAGATGGATATTTTGGTATGTGAAAGTAATGGTCTCGAGCGCTGAGGAACGGTAGAATTAACTGAGATATATTACAGTCGAAGTCTACTGGGAGTAAATATCAGAAGAAAACATGATCAAGCTATGTTCGAACATGAGGGAATGTCTAAAAGTTTTAATAAGTTTAGTATCCCGATGACGCAATGAAACCACATGAAGACCGCATTCAGTTTCGACTTTTTTTCCCAAGAACCGACAGCTGCAGGAAACTAAAGCTTCAGTTTAAAACATTTATAACTCAAAAAGGACTACCAAGAGCAATAAATGTGAGAGGCGATCCTCCCACTCCCGTAAAAAGCAAAATCAGAAATTCACTGGAAATGTTTTTAATAATTATTTTCTCATTGTTGGTAACTTTGCCTGGGGGTTTCTACGGAGCATCTGCCTCCCTTGGACCGGTTTTGGTCCAACACTGCCTCACAACCATCCCGCTTACTCCCGTGTACGTATCTCGATATGATCATCTCGCTTGCACCCGTGGCTTTTCGAAACTAATTTTACGTCTCTCATCAATGCCTAATGCTTGGTAAAGTCTGGTTTATACGACATTTAAATACCGATTCCACCGTTTGCAACACGAGATATAGAACAACCTCAAACAGCACGGGACGCTTAACCTATATTAACTGAACACAAAGTTGACTTCAGTTTTAGTTTGTAAACCAATGACGTCAATAGACCGAAAGCGGTTTCGTATCGAGTACGGTTCGGCTGCTAGAATTTCATGGACCAAAAATCGGTTCGAAATTCAAAACAATGGCGCGCATTAAAAACAAAAGAAGGTCGCTGGTCGGTGCTAGATAATGTCCGTCCATAACCAAAATTCAACCTGCCCCGCGACTTTTTTTATTGCTCTCGACCGAGGCGGAGGCTTGGATGCGATTAAAATTCCTGACATGCCTCACGCCTCGACCCTTGGGCGTTGCGATCCATAGAGCGTACAATCGGACGTATCTTATTGTTGCATACCTTTTATTTATAATATTAAGTGCTTCGCGTTGAGTAACGGTTGTGAAGATCGGAACGGAAAGTACGGGGGTACGGTGGTGATAAATTGTTTAGTAAAAACTTGAGGCATATCGGTTTCTCTGCAGTATGCGTTCAGGACTTCTAAGTATTTAAACTTTCGTCCATCTGTGGTGTCTTGAGATGTAGTATAGAAAAACATCTTGATATAACCGAATAATCCCAACAAGGCATATTTTCCTCTTCAAACTTAAAGAGTAGGTAATCGCTTTTGTAAAAACTAGTCCTCCATCATAATATTTTGATAGCCAAGCAAATTCTGCTTTATAATTTATAATAAGTATACCTAAATGGGTTGTGTCTAGGTTTGTCTATCAGATTTGGCTAAAAGGGAAGGCATTCTTGCCATAAAATTAAAAACAAGAATTTTACACTATTCACAGGACTGACAGCTTATACCTATACTGGCGATTTGTAAACAATTTTGACCAGCCAACCCCATTTGTATTATGTCTTTGACTTTTTTACATTTTCAGCTTAAAGGGGGATATCGGCCTGTCATTTAGAACTAAATTTTGACAGTTCCGAACAACTGACAGGCCGATACCGTCCGGCGGACTGTTAATCAGTGGGCCCCTTAAGGCGACAGTAGAGGTGGGTAAATTTTCAGATTCTGTCAATTTACCCCATTTCACACACAAGCGCACTTCACGCACACTACCTCACTTTACTGGGACAGGTCATTGACCCATCAAGTTTTTTTAAGATAGCGTTTTGAGTTTAGTGATAACCACTGACCTCTTTTGAGGAACAGAAACTGTAAAAACGTTCCATTGAAAGAAGAAAGAGAAACAATACATTAAATCTTGCTCTCCTTGTCTGTTCATGTCACACGTGACGTATTTAAATTCTAATTTAATTCATTTGATTGTTAACTATTTTCTGCATATTACGGCTTTGTCGAGATACGCGTTTTGTAAAGTTAAACCGAATAAACCCAGATGTCATTAAGTCAGATGTAAAATGTTATTTACTACTCTATACGGTTATTCATAAGGCGAAAAATCAATTCAATTAGAAATTTAAATAAATAAAGTTTTGGCAGGGTGGAAATTTATTTAAGGCGGACAAAATAAAATTTAATAATATATGTCGGCTGATGTACCCCTAAGATCTTTACAGATTTACTTGTACGAGTATCGTATATTCGCTATTTATTTTGCTATTAAATTTATAACATTAAAATAAATAATTAAATATTATACTGGCATTCCACCGAAATAATAGATTTCAGTGCTGAACTGATTATCTTCGATCGTAGCCTTGATGATGTAGTTGTACTTACACTTACGGCGGTAGGAGCGGCAATGAACCCCGCGCAGCGTAGAACGAGAGGTGCATTGGGGTAAGTGCATATACATATAATTCTTCGTGCGTCTGTCCGTCTGTCCGTCCGTCTGTCACAGTCTATTTTCTCCGAAACTACTGGACCAATTCAGTTGAAATTTGGCACACATATGTAAATTTGGCACACTAATGTAAATTTGTGACCCAAAGATGGACGTGTAACGTAAATAAAATTTATTTTAGAGAATTTGAAATACGGCAGCCATTTTGGGGGGGGGGGGTAAATGAAAAAAAAAAATGTTTTTTAAACTATATAGTGTTACATATCAAATAAAAGAGCCCATTGTAAGAATCTCAAATAATTTTTTTTTTTATAATTTTAGGATTAATAGTTCAGCAGTTATTCATGAAAATAGGCAAAAAATTATCATTCTCCGCCCACCTTCTCCGAAACTACTGGATCTAAAATTTTGAAAAAAATACACAAAGTAGTTCTTTACCTATATATGTCAGGAAAATCTATAAGAAATGTGCAGTCAAGCGTGAGACGGACTTAATATACGGAACCCTTGGAATGCGAGTCCGACTCGCACTTGTTTTTGTTTAGCTCTTATTAGGTTTAAGGAGTTTTATGAGTGAAAAAAGAAGTTTTTTGTTTTATGTGCCCGCGTTATTGCCGATCGATTGAGTTTTAAACGATAATTAGACAAAAAAACTTGTTTTTCACCCAACGAATGTAGATCCCCATGACACTTCTTCCAAGTCGCCTTTGGATAGGCTTAATTTTAAAAATAATTGAAATAATGTTCTATATCATACTTGCAAAAAAATCTAAAAATAATTTACGTGACCAATGCTTATTATTAGTAAATATCTTATAATTTAATATCTGATATATCACACGATACAAAAAATGGCCGCAAAGTTAGAAGTTCATTTATTTACGTTACTAGTCCATCTTTGGATCACCGACTCTTTGTCATATGTGACAAATGTGTACCAAATTTCAATTGAATTAGTCTATTAGGGGCAGACACACGAGTGATCTTAAAAGGGATTTTTTTCTTGAATGATTTGTATGCACTTACCCCAACGCACCTCACGTTCCACGCGGCGCAGCGTAATCAGTAAGTACCTAATAATTAGTGTCCGACCGAAACACAAATTTCTGTATATATAAATATTGTTGTCCTACTTGCTCCCCAACTTTTGGTCTTTGTCACATAGTTTAGTTTCATAATACGAAGTACTATTTCGTATGTTTCGGCCAGGCCGAAAGATTCGGCCGTTTTTTGGCCGATGCCGAAACTACGGCCGAAACATGATTTTATGGCCGAAACTGGCCGAAACCGAAACCGAATCTTCGATCGGACACTACTAATAATCACAATGGTCTTAAGTACCACAGACCCTACATTCGCTTAAGTCCTTTATGACAATCTCTGCCTATTAGAACTTATAAAAAAAAAAGAAACCGAGTAATTATATCCAACTACCGAACCTGCTTACAAATTTTCTCGAGATATTTGAGAAATGTGATATGCAAAGGAGAACATTCGAACAAACGAAAGTATTTTTGCCCAAGCTGAAACGGAGACCTTCGCCTACGCTCGGTCAGTGATGGTTTAGGTACAGTCAGCTGCAGGTCACCCCTGCATAGAAGATTGTATGCAGGGGTGGTACCTTTTCTCTGCAGCTGACTGTACACCTATAAAAAATAGTTGTACCTGCTGCAATTTTATACCGGTACCGTACTTTATATTTCAACAGGTATAGTACCTTCAAAACGAAGCGGTATTGATAAATAATAACGGTACCGTACCGCCTATAAATAATAATAATAATTCAGCCTATATACAGGGTGGTCCAAACCTTGACGTCCAAAAATTTTTTTTTAGATTCCTCACGTCGTGGGCTATCAGAATATACCCCATGTATGTTAGCCGATTTTTCGTAGTTATCGAGTTATGATTTTTTTTTACTTTTAACTTTTCTTATGAAATTCCGGGGTTCCCATACAGAGTGGCTAAAAAATAACTGCATTTCCGTTGCCAGGGAGGTTTTGGGATTATACTGAGCAACTTTTACAATGGGGCCAACCCCGAAACCGCGAAAAAAAATTACCCTTCCATAGAAAATGGACTAGCCAAAATGTATAAAAAACCAATTTTTTTTTCGCGATTTCGGGGTTGGTCCAATAATAAAAGTTGCTCAGTATAATCCCAACACCTCCCTGGCAACGGAATGCAGTTATTTTTCAGCCACTCTGTATGGGAACCCCGGAATTTCATAGGAAAAGTTAAAAGCTTAAAAAATCATAACTTGAAAACTACGAAAAATCGGCTAACATACATATGGGGTACATTCTGATAGCCCACGATTTTTGGACGTCAAGGTTTGGACCACCCTGTATAGACAATAATCTCAACGCATTGGGCTAGCCAATGCGGATTGGGGACTTCACACACAGCTTTGAATTTCTTCGCAAATGTATCCACTACGAGTATGCAGGTTTCCTCACGATGTTTCCTCCTTCACCGAAAAGCTAGTGGTAAATATGAAATGATATTTCGTACATAAGTTCCGAAAAACTCATTGGTACGAGCCAGGATACCAATGAGTTTTTCCTTACCGCTTATACCGTAAAGAAATAATGCAGTCTCTGCTTTGCACGATTATTGTGTGGACATAATTCTTATAATCACCGAAACATACATACCTCTACGCACAGAATGTCATTGAAATAAAACATTGTTTTTTATAGTAAATTTATATAACATTCGATTTATACACATAACAATAAGCAGGCCGGGCCGCAGCGATATTGGCCTGTAAGCTTCATCTCGGTCTCCAAATCCGCAAAACTCGCTGGTACTAAATGCTGATCTTGCCGTTATTAATTATCTTGATTCTTGAAGATTATCAGAACAGCACGTTACGTAATCGCATACATAGACGGAACGAACGTCAACAAAGTAGGTGTAGACACTGCAAGTCTTTAGGTATTAAACGAATTACGCTTCGTATTAATAGATGAGTAATATTTAAATGAACATATAATATTCTCTAACATAAATACAAGATTACAATTAATTGACATCAAAAGTCATTGACGTACAGAAGTCATATACATTTTTATAATGACGCAAAATTGATACCAGCATAATGAAAATCAATCCCAATCAGTAAAACGAGTCTTTAAACTTTTTTTCATTTTAAGCGGGTTTTGAAGGAACAAGTTACTTAAATTCGATTGTAATCGTATTGTTTTAGGATAATTTACTGCTGTATTCGACCGTTACGACCCGTAAATAACAACAACTCACATTTAAAATTGGACTCGAGCTCGACGTGATTATATTTATTTACCCTATTTTATGAAATACAATTTATCTACTGGTATACATTTTCGTATGCGTATATGATGAAATGTCTATAATAATGTCAAAAACGAGCTACGACGACGTACACGTCTGCTTCGATGCAAGGCCAACGGCCATCTGACTCGAAGAAGAGTTTTGAGTGATGTCGTCAATGTATGGAAATTATACGAAAGTTTACATTTGGGATTGAATTTCTGTGTTGTATTTGTGAGTAAAAATATAAGTAGATAATAATTTGGTAGTTTAGTTATCTAGCCTTCAAAATCCCACAACAACTCAATTACTGTCAAAGACAAAACTGTAATGCATCTTGCTCAAACGGAACATATTATTTTGATTTTTGGACAGTTTTAGTGTTGATTTGTAGAGAATTACAGCAAATCAAAAATATTATGGCGTGAAGATCCGGTACACGGCTTCTTCGTGAACAGATTTACGTATAATTTAATGCAGTTATTAATCATTCATTGAACAAATTGATTGCACAAAGTGAGGTCTAAATCGAAAACGTCATATACCGTCCCCTTAAGATCTGGTAGGCGTTCTTTTCAAGCTCTATTCTTTCAAAACAAAACTTTTAAAATTGGAACGGCCGCCTCTAACCGGTCAATAGGCGCTCGCGCACGCCACTGGCCCGTCCAATCTCCGGCAAGAAGCCCGGGCCACGAGCTGGCATTACCATATTACAGAAATGATTACCATTACAACATAATACGGCGGGGCCGGATAGCGCGAAAATTGCGTGGTAAATTAAAAACTAACCGGCATTTTTCAATTTTCAGTTTGGGGAATAAATACATAACTACTTACAGATTTAAATAGGTTTATGCCATAAATTTAAATTTTGGTACAAGCTTTTATCGCTGACTGTACTTTTCTTTCTAGAGGCAACTAATAGTAATTTGCGTTATTCTCAGTGTTCGCATAGTTCAAATCAATTTTTAGTTGAAAATTGTGATTTTTGTGAAAAAGAACCAAGGTCAAAACCTAAGTAAGTAATACCGGAATAAAATTTAAGTGGCAAGCATAAGGGAAAACTCCTAATAAACTTGATATATGTACTACGTAGAGTCCTGTACTATTTTATATATATATAATACTTAATTAAAAAAGAGAATTACCTAACTATTACCTAACTATTAAGTACCATCATATAGTTTCCGATAGCAATAAACTACAATATTACTAAAACAAACTTGAAAAAAAAAACAAAAAGTAAATAAATACAAAACATAAACTCGTGATGCGATGCACGATGTTAAAAGTCGTCTACGATAGGTACCTATGTAAAATTAACAAAAAAAATAACAGAAAATGTAACAGGCATTCCTCTAAGACTATTCCTATATAAGAAACAATCTACAAAGGAACACAAGTATCAATATCGCATGTTCTTAGAAGATGTGTGACTATATAGCGCACCATCTGTGGAACCATGCGGATTCGAACCCGGGCCCTCTTGCTCGCGAAGCAACGAGTGTTACCGCTGGGCCAACTGTCGTTATCATCGAAGAGCGAAAACTACGGCTATACTTGAAATACGTGATGGCTGTAAGCTTATAAAATCTTTCATTACAATTTAGCTCTTATACATACGAAAATAAAGTCACTATTCGAAATATTTTTATTATTACCTCAAATAGTTTGAAGTGTGTAACGCGGATGAGTTATATCCATAACTGATGCCGAATAAAGTCATATGTGCACATTACGCTGTTATTATTTTAAATGATATCACGTGCAATTATAGGTAATTCCTGAAACATGCATTTTTCAGGACGTTTTTAATAACTTATAATTGTAGTATGAATTAACAAACGAATACTTTTGTTGAAGATAATACATAGGAAACCTGATCACACGTTTTTTATCATGGCGTAACTCTAAAATACGACCAGGAAATCAGAACTATACGGTTTAAAAAGCGTAAACAAAAGGACCTTTTACAATAAAAGGTGTAAATCAATTTACTCCCATACAGACTTGAAGGACATACAACCCATCCATCAAGGCCTTCACTGACAAAGAATGCACCGAATATTATTCATAACATGTAAATAAAAACTCGTTTTGTACGTCTTTTATCATACATCGTATAAAAACACGAGGACGTAAGTCGTTTTATTTCACACTAGATTGTATCGAAACCGAATTCTTTAAAATAAACTTGATTTCCATCTCAAAACGGTTAAATAATAAATAAAGTATTCATCTAATATCCAAACTCCGAAGTCGGTCTAGCATTACACACGATTATCCTTCGAGTGAGAGGAGAAAACGTCGTAAAAAAGTTGTAAAAAAAATATGACAGAGCCTCGGCTGCACGAAACGAAGTTTGATGTATTCGTTTTTTACGCTCATATTCTTATTATTGGGCCCGAGCGCTCCCGGTGTTACGGCTGAGGAATGCGGTGTAGACGTACGAAAGGGCAGAATCGAACCTTTTTTTAAAATTGGCTTTATTTTTTGGTTGAATTGCTGTATTTTACTCATTCTGCAAGTTTTTATGTTTTAAGACTTAAGTAATAGTGTTTACACATAAAATATATCCAACAGGTCAAACTAATGATCATGAAGCAAAATAATACGTCATGATTTCATGATAAAATAAAATAACGACAGGGTATAAAAAAATATTAATAAAAAACTAAACAAAGTTGTAATAACACATGTAACACACTTTTTGCTTCCTACAAAAAACATAAAATATTAATCAACTTAATCATATTATGTATCTGGATAAGATTGGAGCTACTACATGTAGTGAAGTCATTAAGCTTCCGCGAGTTTTTACGGACTCTTTTAATCAATAGATTACGACATCAGACGCCGCGAAAAAACAATCGACATCGACATGGCTTCTTACTTCTTATTCCCTTTGCAAATAGTTTGCCTCCCTTTTTGCCAAACAAAAGCATTAAAATCGGGTACATGAGTTGAGTATATTCAATTATTCGTTTCTTCGGTACTACATACCATTTGAAATTTCCACCGTCGATATGTAATTTTAGTTTTTGGAAATAAGGTCGTATCTGGCAAGATGTCGTAAATAAATATGTTAGCTACATTTAAAGCAAGTTCACGGTTTCGTTATTGATATCGAAACAGCCCAATAAATATTTTCTTAGTAATCAACCTATCACTGTGGCACGCTGATTGCCTGTAAAGTGCCAATTACAACATAATTGCGTTTGAAAATACGAAATGACATCAATCATACATTCCTGAACTAAACTAAACTCTTCATTTTCGATCATTTGGTCGTAAGTGCCATACATTCGACTAGTAACTTACAACCAATTGTTAGTAAGACACATTTCAGACAATTTAAGACAAGAATTCAAGAAATTGAATATGGAAACACGTGTTTAAGGTATGCGGAAGTAATTAATAATTATTGCGGCAATAAAATCATGTAAATATAACAATATGAATTGAGTTACTGATGAACTAGTCACGAATGTAATATTTCAATCTTATTGTCGAGTATATACACATTTAATACGGAAAAACAGCTCATAACGCCTTAAAGTTTTATAAAATATTTGCGTAACGAAATGATTTACGGGATATTACATTATATCTCGAACAGAAAATGCAGTTTCTGAAACTGAACTCGACAAGGATGCAAAGCGTCTACCTGCGACCTTCAATTATAAACATCTCTGGAATCCGGTGAAAAAAAGCAAACACCCTTGTGAGCAGAATAAAAAAAAGTGAACCCACTGCTGGGAAACGTGGGTTCTTGGAATTCGCGTGCCATGCTGTTGATAGTATTAAAAAAACCCATACGTTTGTGTCTAGAGTGGGATTTGATCCGTCCATTGTGTGGCATATCCAATGATAATATATCACACTGCTAGCTGATTAAAAAAGACGTATCTGAGTTGAAGTTCGGTTGCACATACGTCTTTCTTTACTGTCACTGCATCAGGAATTGAAAGGAATGTAACACATCAATCGATAATAATGAGTTGCATTCCTGACGTAGTATCTCAATTACGGTTTTTTTGGAAGTATGTCATTAAAATATTCTTTTATAAACTGTATTATTACACCTGCATTCAAAATACAAAAGCTAACTCTAAGTACATACATTCCTAATTTCTCAATGTGTTTTGAAATACTGGTATGTAGTAAACATAGCAATTTTATATGTTGTATATGATGTCGGAAACTAAATTACCTATACTATACGCATAATGTATATCTTAATGATCTTAACGTTTGTCTGTTCAAACGTAAAAACTCCACTAATTTAAGCCAGAAGGTATCAGTTCATCTAACACGCAGAATTAGTTATTTGATTTCATTAGAATTGTATGTTTTTTTTTTATTGCGATGGGTAACTACGTTTGTAGTTTTCTTTCCTTTAAGCAATTCGCGATCGCCGTCGTATGGGCTCCTTTTGCATTTCAAGACTCTTCTCTTTCCGCACAGACTCTACTTCATTTCAACTTTAACACACAATTTTTTCTACCTGAAGATTTCTTCGCATCTTACGTAAAAATACATATGCAGATGCATCATTTTAAGTAACGGTGGCATTTCTCTGCCACAGGGCACTACTCAATACGCAATACAATTTACTTAGGCCCAGCAATTTGTACATCAGCTGAACAGCTCGTAAATCTTTGTGTTCTGTTCTGCTAATCGGAATAGACGTAACTGCATAAGACTTAAGTATACATACGACCTTATGCAAAGTAATATTTAAGAGAAATTTATGGTGTTCTATTACGCGATAATAGACGTTATTCCAATGTGGTTAGTGTATTGACATGTGAGTGATAAGTTGGCTGTAGTGGGCTTGGAAGACAGTCGACCAGCCCTTGAGGCGATGCGTTTATGAGATCACTCCAATAGATTATGCTGAAGATAGATTGGAAAGGGCAACGGTTGTTTTACCTCGAACTTGTAAAACACGAGTGTTAAACGCAACGCGTATAAAATGGTATGAATAGACACAAATAAGTTATCGTTATATATGTATTAAGCAAACCATTTTTGAAGTGAAAACTTCTTTAGCGGCGCTGTGCACTTTTTGTGATGGGGAAAAAATGTTAAACTCGTAACAGGTGTCACGTGACCGTAAGACGCAAGACGGACACGTGACCTGATCGAAAAACTGTTACTTCAATGTCATTGAGTATTTCATTATTGATTTAAATGCTATCTAGTGAGTTTCGCTCTAACTGGTATTAATATAACTCGAGTACTAACAGTGATGTGCTTAGGTGTTTCAAGTAATGCGACGAAATAACGCTAGATGGCGTTAACCTCAATTATACATAGTGCTGCAGACATTTTGCAATAGTGATTGAGTTTTCACTTCTGCCGGCACTCCCTGAGTGCAACCCGTTGTTTTTTTTAGCTTCTTGTATATTTAAATAAGCAATGATTATCTTCTAGACATCTTCACAACGTCGCCGCTAAAGAACCTTATTGCGACAGGGGCCAACGATTTTCTGTAGCAGCAACTAAAAAGCTTTGGCCATAGTATAGTCAAGCAATTCTCTGAGCATGTCGACGACCTTGAAATATTCTATCCATCTACCATTAACATCATCCACTCTTCGCCCGTCATTCGTGATCAATGTGACAGGCAAGATAGAATCCAATAATCAAATGTATCGATTTTCTGTCATTTCACGTCCCCAAGATTCCCTGGCATGCAATTTCAAGTTACACGCCCTTAGGGTAAATGTCTAGTTACTAACTGGATTGGCGTATAGAAAATAAGCACTATTGGAGTAGCAATTGCGTAAATAAGCGTCCGAGAGACCATGAAATTAAAGAGAAGGCTTTAAAAAAGAAGAGGGCGAAAATTAAATACGGAATGAAACTCCTTCTTTTAATAGGTACTTTACTTCAACATATACACAAAATTGTTATAAAATTTATCTATTTAATATTTCTTGCACAAAAGAAAACAAAATCGTACAAAAGGCGGTATTAATGCTATTCTCTATTAGTCAACTTTCTATTCTATTCATGTTGGAAATGTTTTCTATTTTTTATATTTGAAATGAACTAAGTAGAAGTACTTATACGTTTTAAGTAAAGTACAGCTCAGGAATTTAGTTATAGGACCGTTGAAAGTGTCTTATACATCATACTTGATTATGTATGTATTATACACAAATGTAACTCTGTTCATCCTGATCTGAATTGCTTTTGATCTATCCGGTGGCGAATGCACTAGTCCCAAAACGCACTATTAGTCAATACACTCTAATTTCGAAAGCCCCTCTTCTCATAAGAAACTAGGCCCAAAATACCATATTTCCAAAAAGGCTCATTCTCGATTTACACGAGAACCATTGAGAACTAGTCCCAAAATACACCTTTCCCAAAATACCCCAAATTGTGTTCACCTGTGCGTGGCGTAATACTTTATTCTCATAATGCGTAGGTCTCAAAACACTCTAGTTCCAAAATACCCTATTTTTTTGGAATGTCTCTTTGTGACTGCTTTCAGCCGTAATCATTACCCGTTTGATGCCTAAAATATTTTTTTCAAAAATAGGATTTATTTAATTATTATTTTGAGCTATACAGGGTGTAATCGTTAAGTGTTGCTCGGCGATAGTTCCGTAAATATAGCAGATATCAGAAAATTAAGATAAATAATGCCATAAATGAGGGTAGTTTCTCGCCCACCTAATTATGATAGTTCCATACACTGCTTTATCAACACAGGCATTAAAACACTCGTGTGTATATTGCCCTTCACTTTCACTATATGCACTTTCGATATCAATTTGAAATTTTCTGATATCTGCTATATTTACGGAACTATCGCCGAGCAACACTTAACGATTACACCCTGTATAGCTCAAAATAATAATTAAATAAATCCTATTTTTGAAAAAAATATTTTAGGCATCAAACGGGTAATGATTACGGCTGAAAGCAGTCATAAAGAGACATTCCAAAAAAATAGGGTATTTTGGAACTAGAGTGTTTTGAGACCTACGCATTATGAGAATAAAGTATTACGCCACGCACAGGTGAACACAATTTGGGGTATTTTGGGAAAGGTGTATTTTGGGACTAGTTCTCAATGGTTCTCGTGTAAATCGAGAATGAGCCTTTTTGGAAATATGGTATTTTGGGCCTAGTTTCTTATGAGAAGAGGGGCTTTCGAAATTAGAGTGTATTGACTAATAGTGCGTTTTGGGACTAGTGCATTCGCCACCGGATAGCTTTTGATTTGATGAAACTTAAGCCCTGGGACGGACACAGAGTACTATATTTAAGGGAAACCACCACCTGGGGGAAGGCAGGGGAAAAGAAACATATCGAATAATGCAAGAGGCAGGCACAGCGAGCACCATATTGGTCCTTCGCCGTTGGCAACAGTGAAAGCTGCGCTCAAGCTCTGTGGATGGACATACAGACAATTTACGGATATCAAATCCCCGGGTAAAAAGGAAAATAACACCGCCGGAATCCGACTTTGAAGAAGCTGAGACTGGTGGTCTTAAGGAAAAAGAAAACGAAACCGACCGAATCCCAGTCAAGCGGAGCCGCGGGCACAGCTAACACCATATTCGTCCTTCGCTGTTGGCAACAGTGAAGGCTGCGCCGCGGCCTCGGCGCGTGCGCACGGGAACAATGCGGCTTGTGTTACGCCGCGTCGTAAACTCGAGTACGATGACCATAACTTTGGAGATGTTGGGATGGGCGTGTTGTTCAACGCACAGTTTTCTTCGTACGATACCTATTAGTTGGCCACAACTTTTTTTCCGTCATCATCATCATATCAGCCTTTTATCGCCCACTGCTGAGCATAGGCCTCTCTTCGAGTACGCCACTTATCCCGATCCTTTTTTTCCATAAATAAATGTAAAAATAAAATAAGTATCGACTTCGCAGATATGTATGCCAAGAAATAGAACGTCAACAGAATAAGAAAACAATAGATTATTTAATTTCTTCCATTTATGAACATTATAAGTTCACCACTGTATCTTAAACACCGAATGGTCATACCACAATGTCTACAGTTGGTCTGCCTGGCAGGATCACTACCGGCGGTACTAGAACCGCTTTCCACAAAATGTCGAAGATAACAGAGTACATTTCCCACAGTACCAGGGAAATGTAAAGCAACGACAAAAACCGTAGATTTGCTGTAATGTCTACCATATGTCGCGCTAACAACGTAGTTCTCGCGTCGAATGAATCTTAATTGACCTTCATTTAAATGGTTTTACAGTATTTATGAACCTTAAATGTTACATTTCTAAATAAATGTGCTAAACTTCAAAAAAGTGCGAGGTAACATTTACCTCCCAACCTCACAACAATATCTGACTTCTGTCTCATTTCTGACTTATAATACTCTGACTGACTCATATCATGAATATAAATAAAAAAATAAAAATATATATCCGAAGAAAGTCCTAAACCATGGCGACCCCGCTGTAACCAGAAACCGTAGGTACCCTGGACGCGTGCGCGTCCGCGAACGACCTCCGCGCCGGACCTTGCTCGCAATTATGCACCTCTGAGACGCTGGCTTTATGGTGGAGTCCAGTTCTTGGGTGAACTTTCATTATTTCATTTTGAATTAACCGCATTACCTCTAAGTTTTGACATTTTACAAAAAGTTTGAAAAAGAAATTTGATATTTTTGATGACTAGACTTAATTTGTGGACCGACAACCAGACTGCTGTTTAGAAATTATTGTCTGCCGGGCTAGCACATCATTGGCGCGACAGTTTCTCGCCGCGACATAGACTACCCGTCCCTCTTTAACTAATACAGTTAGGAAAAGACGGGTAATAGTCTATCTCGCGGCGAGATACTGTCGTGCCGATCATGTGCTAGGCCTACAGTTAACTAAAACTTAGTTCGTTCGATTAGTTTGTTCTTTTAAAATCTTTAATAGACACGATACGTTTGAGCATATCTCGGAATAAATTAAGTGAAACCTAAAAATCCAAGTTATTTCGGATCGCATCCGTAATTTTATTATGAAGCACGAACGCGGGTCACAGAGTAGTAATATACGTTGGCATTCTATAACCGCTTAAGAGTATCTCCGTCATATATGCAGATCCGACCTTCTGACACCAACATGGCTGTAATGGCGGCTTAAAAATAAAACGCAGAGAATGTTTATCATACGGAATTCTTTGAAAACAATTGACGTAAAAGGGAAATACTGCTTGCACGCTGAAGTTTTACGTGTTTTCGGATTATTTGAATATTCCAATAATATTTATTTATATTCATTTTACGAGCAATTTAGTTATTGAACTTGGTTACCTACTTACAAAGTTTCTAGACAATCAACATGCATAAGCACAACAACACAAGTGTGTCTCTTACATCAAAGGTTAGGTCAATTCATGTTAAGTACACCTCGCCTTTAATTTCTCATTGAAAACGCAATGTCATCGGCATTCCAGCTACAGTCATAAGAGATGGTAATTGGTGTTAAACGTCCCTTACACCAAAAGGTACTAAGTTATTGACGTCGCGAAAGCCTAGGTAAGAATGTCGTAAATACCAAATTCCATACATAAGACGTGTCTGTATCAAAGCACGTGACTATAAAGAAAAGCATTTACCATAAAATTTCGAATTGGAATTCTTTAGATTAAGCATGTTTATTCTTAAGAAGTCATTCAACGCATCATTCAAAGGAATGGTGAAAGGTTAAACGTTAACGTTATTTTATCTGAAGAATTTTGATGTAACGTTACTTACAGGCACTTAAGATATTTATGTACATTTCTTAGAACTATTCTATTAGTTTTTGTAGATGCGGAAGAACTATAAACATCAAATATTCCGTAGAATTATAGCAATGATGATCAGTGACAATTATTGAATCAAAATTGCGCGCTTACAGCCCAGCCTTACACTAAAAGATACATATCAAACAACTATGTACATTTAATGCAAATAATTAAGTTAACAATATAGTATGGTGTATAATTATGAACAACGGTTACAGTAGCCCGTCTCCAGTCAGCGGTGTAAGTGGTAATTATTTTAATTTGCTAAAGTGTCGCGCAAGACGAATAACTGGTAAGTGCCACTGAGTGCTTTACAAATGTATGTAAGTGAGAGATTACTTGGGGCTACGTTAAAAATGAGCACGTTGAAAAAAATAACGAGTTTCATTTAATGATTTCTCGTGTTTTTGAGATTGTCGCACATTGTAATTGCTCCAAGCATGGTCCATCAGACCTTACATTGTAACGTTGTAACGCACGATAAAGAAGATTGTATATATTTATTACTTAACTTTTACACTTAATAAATATATAAAATGTAGTATGAGTATAAAATGTAGGACTAAACCTCCATCCGCAAAGCGCAGAATGTGGCATATAAGGCTAGACTCGACTATAGGAATGGTACCTACGTACCGTTTCCTAAAGATTATACTTTAAAGCCTTAGCATAGGTAACTCATTTTTAGAGTTCCAAGCACATTTATCTTAAATTTGTTCCGTGTTCATATTAAGGGCAAGTGAGTTATCTTTACTTTTGAAAAAAAATTACATAATATGTAAATAACCTACTTAATTAATTAAGTGTACAATAGTCAAACAAATGTAGTTTTGTAGCTTTGTCCTAAACAAAAAAGTTATAACTTATTTTGTGTAATAAATAACTAAATAAATACTCAGTCGCACAAAAACTCTACACTCTCTATATTATGTATAATACATTTTTAAATAATGATTTTCAGCAAAATTTATATCATGTTTGGAGTGTACCATATTCATACATTGATACAAGTATAGCATACAGAACCAACATACAAAATATCTCTCGGCAGAAGTCATTCCACTCAGAGGAATCCCTGCTCAAATCGCCTGACCTCCATGACCCCGCTCATCCACATATTTAATACAAGTTTTACACCTTTGAGAGCTAACAGACGTAAAGGACATTTCCGTCACAACATTCTTACGCCCTTATTATTCTACTGCTTTGAGTATAAAATGACGCAGGTATAGCTTGACAGGCGTTGTACTTACGACCTTTTTGTCAAAATATAAAGTATAAAATAGCGTAAGAGTAGCCGGAATCACGGTGTAGATACGACCTTATGATTTAAACCTGTATACGTTTTATACCGTTGCAGATAAAATAGCGTAAGCGTACTTGCGTCATTTTAGGTTAGTGTGGAGTTAAACATGGCGCCACATACTTTTTTACCGTCGTAGCTTAATGTCAAAATACGACATTTGAGATATTTGGCCAGATATTGTGGAATTAGTGTGTTAAACGATTGTATGTTTTCTTTTAGATGATTTCAATAGGGATATGTTTATGCATATAATCATTTTAAACCATAGTCATTTGTTCCGCACGAGATTGTTAAGCAGTCTGAGTAATGGTTTTGCTGAAATGACGCTTCTGCAATATTTTGCAAAATAAAATTGATCGTCTACAGCGGGCCTTATCACTCATTCGTGCAAACCCCACTCTGAATACCAAACACAATCTTTCCAATATTTGTCATTAAGATTTCTCTTGCACGTGGGCAGTTTCAATCTAGTGACTCTCATCTCGACCAATTGTTCATTTCAAAATCGACCTTACCTGATAAAGGATATAATTTATATTTGTATACAACGCGCAAGCGTGATACGAGGTTTTGAGAGTAAAATGACATCGATACTTCAAAATAAAAAATCGCAAAACCACTTAATATAAGGCATTTACGATACTTTTTCGTCGTGATATCGATTTGTAGGACAAGCATGAGTCCTGGTTTTTGTATTTATATTTGAGTCTTAGTGTTCATTTATGAGTTTGGCAAACATTAAAAAAAATAAGTTAAGGATTTTTTTTATAACATACATGTTTCGTATAACAGAGGTTGACTGTAGCGTATCATCATTTAAATTTTATTATAAATATTGCAAATGATGAGCATAGGCATCACAAAAATACACCACAAGAAAGATTTATAAAAATTGCATTTCGTTTGCTCATCTTCCAAGAAAGAAGTTCTATGATGTAGCGCTAGATGGCGGTAATGTTAGATTCTGCAGATACATTTGTCGCGAGTGAGTGCGATATAAAAGACATAAAATACAAAGCCGATTAATCCTTCCATCATCGCTTAGTGACGTGTACACCCATTAGTTTTTCCGGACACATTGACAAGAACGATAATGCTTCACGATGAATATTAGTCAGTATTCTAGTCCGTTTTGAGAAAGTGTCTTGTATAAGTGTATATCGGCAAATTCAGGATTCATTAGTTCAGTGTGGCGTCCCTACCAGGGATGTTGCGGATGCAGATTTTTTGACATCCGCGGATGCGGATATTTAAAGGCTCACATCCGTGGATGCGGATGCGGATGTCAACCTTAGGTACTTAGAAAACGTCAAATATTACATTTTTAGTATTTTTTTATTTAAAAAAAAAACGAAACGTTTAGTATTTGAGCAAGAATATAGGTGCGTTATACTTAATAAACAGTATCTTGGCCGACTTTTCTGGATCTAGACGATTTCGTTATAGGTAATGACGAAATTACCTAGCACTTACGCCGCCGCTAAGACGTTCCTGAGCGCCTACCGCGAACCACGTTCGACATGTTGCCTCTCTGTCGCACTTGTAAATTCGTACGTAAGTGTGACAGGGAGGTAACACGTCGAACGTGGTTCGCGGTAGGCCCTCTGTACCGACTTGTTCGACATCCGCATAAGCTCCGCATCGATTTTATGCGGATGCGGATGCAGATGCGGATGTTGAAAATAATGCGGAAGTTCCGCGGTTGCGGATGCGGATGCAGATGTTTGCAACATCCCTGGTCCCTACGCATGTAATAAATAACGCGCCCGCGCAGCTACCGTATAATGCGGGCCCTATCTCCGCCGCATCGATCACATTTCTCCAACCCATTAGCATAACTCGGTGCCAGAGGGCTTACCGCGAAACACGTTCGACGTGTTGCCTCTCTGTCGCACTTGTAAGTTCGTACGTAAGTGTGACAGGGAGGCAACACGTCGAACGTGGTTCGCGGTAGGCCCTCAGCTCCCGTGGTGTGATAACCATGGAAAATCAATGATGCGAGGAAGAAAGTAAGGTATCATTTGTATCTTTCTATCTTATGTTTTGGTATGACAGCAAGTGATTGGTAGTATTGTCTGTAAACATAGCAGCTTAAGGGGACGGTATATGACGTTTTCGATTTAGAGCTCACTTTGTGCAATCAATTTGTTCAAGAAATGTTTAATAACTGCATTAAATTATACGTAAATTTGTTCACGAAGAAGCCGTGTACCGGCTCTTCACGGCATAATATTTTTTATTTGCTGTAATTCTCTACAAATCGACACTAAAAGTATCCAAAAATCAAAATATGGAGTTCCGTTTGAGCAACACGCATTACAGTTTTGCCTTTAACAGTAATTGAGTTGTTGTGTGATTTTGAAAGCTAGATAACTAAACTAGCAAATTATTATCTACTTATATTTTTACTCACAAATACAACACAGAAATTCAATCCCAAATGTAAACTTTCGTACAATTTCCATACATTGACGACATCACTCAAAATTCTTCTTCGAGTCAGATGGCCGCTGGCCTTGGATCGAAGCAGACGTGTACGTCGTCGTAGCTCGTTTTTGACATTATTTAGACATTTCATCATATACGCATACGAAAATGTATACCAGTAGATAAATTGTATTTCAAAAAATAGGGTAAATAAATTTATTTAAAATTTGATTTGTTGTTATTTACAGGTCGTAACGATCGAAAACAGCAGTAAACTATCCTAAAACAATACGATTACAATTGAATTTAAGTAACTTGTTCCTTCAAAACCCGCTTAAAATGAAAAAAGTTTAAAGACTCGTTTTACTGATTGGGATTGATTTTCATTATGCTGGTATCAATTTTGCGTCATATGAAAAAGTATATGACTTCTGTACGTCAATGACATTTGATGTCAATTGTAATCTTGTATTTACGTTAGAGAATATTATATATTCATTTAAATATTACTTACCTATTAATACGAAGCGTAATTCGTTTAATACCTGAAAGTCTTAGTGTCTACACCTACTTTGTTGCCGTTCGTTCCGTCTATATGTGTGCGATTACGTGCTGTTCTCAATAATCAAGAAACAAGCCATAATCTTCAAGAATAAAATAACAGCAAGACCAGCATTTAGTACTAACTAGTTTTTGCGGATTTGGAGACAAGAGATGAAGCTTACAGGCTAATACCGCTGCGGTCTGGTTATTGTTATGTGTATATATCGAGTATTATATAAATTTACTATAAAATAACAATGTTTTATTTCAATGTCATTATGTGCGTAGGTATGTATGTTTCGGTGATTATAAGAATTTTGTCCACACAATAATTGTGCAAAGCAGAGACTGCATCATGCTTTCTTTACGGTATAAGGTATAGTACCGTTATTATTTATCAATACCGGTTCGTTTTGAAGGTAAAACTATACCGGTTGAAATACAAAGTACGGTACCGGTATAAAATTACAGCAGGGACAACCATTTTTATAGGTGTACAGTCAGCTGCAGAGAAAAGGTACGACCAGATAGATAATTGTATGCAGGGGTGGTACCTTTTCTCTGCAGCTAGCTGTACCTAAACCATCATTGACCGAGCGTTGGCGAAGGTCTCCGTTTCAACTTGGGCAAAAATGCTTTCGTATGTCCGAATTCTTCTCCTTTGCATATCACATTTCTCAACTGATTCTCGTGAAAATTCGGTAGTCCGATATAATTATTCGGTTTCTTTTTTTTTTGAACAATTTAAAATAGGCAGAAATTGTCATAAAGGACTTACGCGCCAGTAGGGTCTGTGACACTTAAGACCACTGCGATTATTAGGTACTTACTGGCCCCTATTTCACCACGACCACGGTGACAGGTGCGACAGTTGTCGACATCACTGTTGCTGACGTCACAGGCCTCCATAGGCTACGGTAACCGCTTACCATCGGACGGGCGATGTGCTTGTTTGCCACCAACATTTTAATAAATAAATAAACTCCATTATATTGCCACTAAAAAATTCTTATTTTGCGAAGCTAATGACAATTGTCACAAGAAACACGGCAACTGTATCGAAATTGCGACACAGAACTCATTTCCTGTCAAGACTTACCGAAAATTCTTTGAAAAATCTTGTGACAATTGTCACAAGATTTTTTCGCGAGAGAAATGTCTGTTTTATCCGATATAATAAAGTTTTTTTTTAATAATAGGTACAATGACGGTGGCAAACACGAATACGGCCCGCCCGATGGTAAGCGGTAACTGTATTATTAAATTGTACAACGGGACTTAATCGCGTATCTAAGTTTTAAGATTTACCTCCGACGTTTCGAGGACGGCGTTGTCCCCGTGGTCTCGGAGAAGACTGGCTTAAGTTGACATCAGCATCTTCTAACCGCGCGAGTTTTTCGAACTACCCGCACTTGGTCTTGTTTATCCGCTTGAACGTTTTGCGGTTCCGTTGTACAATTTAATAATGTGTAAAAATCGTGAAAGTTTAAATCAGTGTTAGCGGTAACTGTAGTCCATGGATGCCTATGGCGTCAATAACAGTGATGTTTTTGTCGTACCTGTCACCGTGGTGAAATAGGGGCCAGATTACGCCGCGCCGCGTGGAACGTGAGGTGCATTGGGGTAAATGCATACCATTCACTCAAGGAAAATAATCTCCCTTATAAGATCACTCGTGTGTCTGCCATTTTGTTAAAGCCAATTTTCACCGTAACTACTGGACTAGTTCAATTGAAATTTAGTACACATATGTCAAGTAAGGAAGTAGTAAGTCGGTGATCCGAAGATGAGTAACGTAAATAAATGAACTTTTAACTTTGCGGCGATTTTTGGTATCATGTGACATATCAGATATAATACATAATTATAAGTAGGTGAGCAAAAATGTACCATAACCTAACTCAGAATTGTATTACATAAATACATATACAAAAAATAGTTCAACGCCAAAAGATTAATGGAAGACCTATGTCCTATAATAGGTGAGTTGGTCTTAAACAAAAAATATGCAATAAAAATGTGTAACTGTGGAACCCATAGTGAATCCTACTCGTACATGATCGGTCTTTATATTATGTACCTATAAGATATTTTCTACTTTATACTTTATAAGTGTACCTACATAATATTTACTTATAAGCAGTTGTCACGTAAAATATTTGTAGATTTTTTTGGAAGTATGTGTCACATCATCATCATCTTCCTCGCGTTGTCCCGGCATTTTGACACGGCTCATGGGAGCCTGGGGTCCGCTTGGTAATTAATCCCATAAATTGGCGTGGGCACTAATTTTTATGAAAGCGACTGCCATCTGACCTTCCAACCCATAGGGGGTAAACTAGGCTCTTATTGGGATTAGTCCGGTTTTCTCACGATGTTTTCCTTCACCGAAAAGCGACTGGTAAATATCAAATGATATTTCGTACATAAGTTCCGAAAAACTCATTGGTACGAGCCGGAATTGCAATTCGCACGCTCTTACCGCTAGGCCTCCAGCGATTTTTTTGAAGTATGTATAGCACAAAAAATATTTAGAAATGTAACATTTAAGGTAGGTAATTAAAATACGGTATAAACATTATTGGAGAAGACTTGGAGGAAGTGTCATAGGGATCTACATTCGATGCGTGGAAAACAAGTTCTTTTGTCTAATTATAATCCATCGGCAATCACGCGAGCGCATAAAACGAAAATCATTTTTTTTTCACTCCCTAAAACTCCCTTAACCTAATAACAGTAAAACAAAAAATAAAATATAGAGGGTTACCAACCAGCCAAAGAATTATAAGTAGATATATGCACTTATCCCAACGCACCTCACGTTCTACTCTGCACGGGGTTCATTGCCGCTCCTACCGCCGTAAGTAACTATCAACACCTACATTATCAAGGCTACGATCGAAGATAATCGCTTCAGCACTGAAATAATACCGGTGGAATACCGGTATAATATTTTTTATTTTAATTGTATTAATTTAATAGTGAAACAAAAGGCGAATATACCACATAAAAGTAAATCGGTAAAGATATTAGGGGTACATTAGCCAACACTGTTTCCATATATTTTCAAATTTTATTTTGTCCGCCTTAATTAAATTTTGCACCCTGCCGGAACTTTATTTATTTAAATTCTCATTTAATTGATTTTGAGCCTTATGAAAAGTCGTATAGAGTAGTAAATAAAATTTTACATCTGACTTAATGACATCTGGTTTTATTCGGTTTAACTTTAGAAAACGCGTATCTCGACAAAGCCATGCCATAATGTAGAAAATTGTCAACAACCAAATGAATTATAATATTAGAATTTAAATACGTCACGTGTGACATGAACAGACAAGGAAAGCAAGATTAAATGTATTGTTTCTCTTTCTTCTTTCAATGGAACGCTTTTCCTAAAAGGAGGCCACTAAACTCAAAACGCTATCTTAAAAAAAACTTGATGGGTCAGTGACCTGTCCCAGTAAAGTGAGGTAGTGTGCGTGAAGTGCGCTTGTGTGTGAAATGGGGTAAATTGACAGAATCTGAAAATTTACCCACCTCTACCGTCACCTTGACAGTCGAAATAATTTAAGGCAAAAAAATTGGCGTAAAAATTACACCGAAGTAAAATATATCATGAAGACGGGCATGTATAAAAGGAAATGTCAGTTACGTCTTTTTTAAGGGGCGTAAGTTAATCTATTGACATTTATTTTTCATAAAGGCATTAATAAAGTTAAAAAAACTATACTTGGCGTAAAAATTACACCGAAGTAAAATATATCATGAAGACGGGCCTGTATTAAAAGGAAATGTCAGTTACGTCTTTTTTAAGGGGCGTATGTACATTTATTGGCATTAATTTTTCATTGCATTATTATAATTATAATCATAAAGTTATTGAACATTTCAACTCATAAAAACATGAATTGATACAGATTCTCAGGAATATTCAACGTTTTGACTCAGGGTATGACAAATTAGCTTTCTTAATAAACTAATGCACCTACATATATAATCGTGGGACTATACACAAAATTAGTTTTAATTTACAATTCTAAATACGACCGAGACGTGTGTATTAACATGCTCTCTTTTTGAGTATACTAATGTAATGTTTTAATTATACAGAAGTTGTATCATGATTATATATGTTATGACATCATAAATTTTAAACTCAAGCCAAATGCAAATATATCAGCTATCTAAACTTTTTATCATATATATGTCGGCGGCCGATCGTAAGATCAGGCAGATCGTAATGTTCCTGTGTAATGTTTTGACGATAGTGACATTAAACCAATATATAGGTAGGATAGGTTCGTTAGGTTGCTTTAGATGCCCGAAGGGCAAACTGCCCAGAAACGGGTCAAAGATTTTCACGTTTCACGATATGCCTAGGAATTTCACGATATGCCTGATCTTACGATCGGCCGCCGACATATATAAGTAGATATTAAAATTATACTGCATATGAATGTTTTAAACAACTTTTTGTGCAAGTATATTGATTTAAACTAACATGGGACTGTTTATGGTTATATACCAACTTTAAATTTCTCTATGCTTAAAGTGTGCAAATAATGCCCATAATGGAGCCTCGGCCGCCCATCCATCCGTCTGTCTATATCAATGGACTGTATTTCATGAACCGTAGTAGCAACACAGTTATAATTTATATGGTGAATATTCACAGTCTGTGCGGAAAGAAAAGAGTCGTGGAATATGTATTTGTATGGGTTCCCTTACATTTCACGACTCTTCTCTTTCCGCACAGACTCTATCTACTACCTACCTATATGTATAATGTAAAATGTAAACCACAATGCATACCTATATCCAATTTTACACCTCATTTTATAGCTGCTATAAAATTACCACATTATTAATAGCGAATAAGTTATTAGGCGTAAGATATCAAGATATCATTATATTGTTACTTATATCAATATCTTTTCCCAGATCTGCGTTGGATGGGGTCCAAGATTGCGAAACAATTTCTTGAGGCCCTTAATTTAATTTAAATTTAAAGTTTAAAATAGATAATTTAACTTTTGATATTAAAGAGTGTACTATTAGATATGTAAAAATATGATGTACCTATGGCGTATAAAAATTCTGAATAATGGGTATTACTTATACCTGTAGAACATAGTATAATGTGTGTATAATATAGAAGAAAATTAATTAAGAATAATTGATTAAGAAACCTGACAATGTTGCTACCGCACATAACAACCAAGTAGGTGTTAAAGTACAAAAAACAAGCAACAACGGTTGCACTCCGGGAGTGCCGATAGAAGTGAAAACTCACCTCACTATGTTACTGACGCCCAGTAACACGATACATACGTTTAGCGGAGGTATTCTATTTATTTATTATATATTATTATCATTTTCAAATAAGATCACACTTTTTCATTGGCATGTTTATTTACATACTGCCATGACAACGTCAAATTATTTGAACATAGGTCTTGAAAAGGAGTCCGCAACATAAATGTCAAATAACGTTGAGTTTTTCTTTATTGATTTAAATGCCATTTAAATTATGAGTGGCCACCTTACGGGGCTTACGGTCACGTGATCGCCTTACGCCCCTTACGGTCACGTGATCGCCTTACGCTGTCTCGAGTTTATCATTTTTTCCCCACCTCAAAAAGTGCCCAGCGCCGCTAAAGAAGTTTTCACTTCAAAAAGAGAAGAATATACATTCAATCAGCTTATGTATGTGTAATCATTTAAAAGGTTTCATATCCAAATAAAACGAAAACCTAACCTCCGGACAAAAAGATAACAAATCACAGATATGCATAAATCCTATCTGTATTTTTATTACCAACCAATTATATTCAGAGAATTTCAACCTTATGTTGAAGTGATAACGTTTCATATACATTACTGAATATACACAGGAGCTCTCACAACAACAGATCCATAAAGTCGTATCTGATTGAGCTTAATATAACCAAAAAACGAGCTTGCGCTCTAGACAATAGAGCTGAAATCCTCACATCACTTATGAAAAAATACTAACTTGGAGGATGAGTTTTTGCCTGAAGCGTAACCCTAGTGGCTGGGTCATAACTAATATTTATAGTCGGTTTGTTTCGTATTAAATTTAGTGTAATGACGATGTTAGCTCCCGTCGCGTTCGTGTTAAGTCGGGGAGGTTCGTGGAGGTTCGTAAAGCCTTAACAGTTTCTTAGGTAAAAAGGACACAAGTGCATGTATGGTTGTATAGTATTTAAGTCGCTTTAGAAAACAACATTGTATGGCCGAGTCAGATTTATCAGAGATTTCTTAGGGTTGTATGGCCAGAGGAATGCTGACATCATCAATTTTTAAAGCGTCCATTGGATCATAAAACCCTCGACATTTCATGTTAGTTACACGTTACGATTCTTACTTTGGATGAAATATTGTATTTTATTTAGTTACTTTAGTTACAAGTAGTTGTAAATATATTGAGCTTAAATAAAACCATACAATAGTCGATTAACCTCCATAGTGCAGCTCAGTTATAGAGGACCAATTTTTACATGGAAAATTGGCAAACAAATCATATTTTTGTAAGTACATATTATGAACGAAACTTTGAAAAATGTCCTAGTATTACTTTAACTTTTTAATCTTTTTATAAACTTTCCGCAATGTGCATGTAGGTTCGAGTATAAAAGGTATTTAGAGTAAAAATATGACCTTTTATTCAAAATAATAAAGAATAATAATATTTTTGATAATCTGCTAGTTTTGCTTAGTTCCATTTTTAACGCATTTAAATAAATCGGATGTTGAAAACTTAAAATTACAAAAGATTCTTACCAAAGTTTTATCATGCAGGTAATTTATCTACCTAAATACTTATTGATAACTAAATGAGCTAAAGCATTACTTGACGCCTTTAACTCTGTTATCTTCTAAGCAGACAATTAAAAACAGACCTTCGTACCATTAGCAAAACAAAAGACATATCTCGCCAGAATATCTTTGGGAGATAAGCCTTTGTTATCCAAACCTCAAAATCTATTAAATCCTTTGAGATCATTATAAAATGTATAATACTTAACCTCTTTACTGCTGAAACCAATGACATCGATATAACAATATTAAAGTATTTATGTCAATCTCTTTAAATTAAATTTTAACGACTTTTATCATAAAAAAATATTAGACTTGTTAATCGCAGTCTGGAATTTGAAATGAGAACATCCGTGAGATGCGGCATTCGTTCTTAATATATTTTTTTCTACTCCAGCACTTAAATGTGTCAATTAAATGACTGACAGTGATATCTAAAGCAATGTCATTTGAATGATTTGTCTATAGGCTCATAAGATGACTGCTAGCAGTCATCTTATGAGTATAATACAACTGCTTTATTTTTTTTAAAGATACAAGTTCCGATCATCTTGATTGAAAGAGGTATGTTTTCATTTACAATAATAACTCTTTTTTTTTAATTTTTTTTTTTTTTGCTGCAGCTGTCATAGAAAAAGTAATGTATGCAACAGCTCATAATTGGTTCTTAAAATTCTCGGGTCTTTTTTTACAAAACTCGACTACGTCTCGTTTTGTAACTTCGACCCTTGAATTTTAAGAACCCTTATTATATCACTGTTGCATAAACTACTATTAAAGACATATCTAGAACATAAGAAGAAGAATACCTAAGAAGTTAACTTACTAAACATATCACTATATCAAACATGATAATTCAAACAAAGGAGCGACAAAAAATAAGGGCGCAACTGCAAAACGTGTCATCCGAATTCACACATACGACCTTATGCTAGAATATCCGAGGCCTTGGCACCAAGACGTTACGTACTTCTGTCATAATGACACCGATTACTGTTCCGAGAAGTAGAAGGTGTCTTAAATTTGCCGTTACTGTCGTCATTTGTCGCACAACAACTTTGTTAAGATTTCTAGATGGAAAAATCGGACCCAAATACAAAGTTCTTTTTTAAAAGTCTAGACTACATAACTGCTTTAATAGGCAATCATGGCTTTGAATCTCTATATTTTTATACAAAATACAAACCAAAATCTTAATAAATAGTCTTTCTGAGAAGCCTAGGGCACCACGCTACCTAAAACCCCTCGGGCGCTCAATACCTATAATTAGGGGGGCAAAAAGCTTGGAAGCCGATCCTCCCGCTCATCTGTCCGCCCGAGGGACACTTCGACCTTCCTGGAACATTTTGGGCACAGTTGAAAATGGAACAGTACGCTACGCTACGCTATACTCTGGCATGCCAACTTTTTCAGAAAAAGGCAGCAAATTTCAAAAATGTAGGCGCATAGGATCGTTTTACTATAACATTTTTAATTTCGCGCCTTTTTCTACTGACAAACTTGGCTTTCCAGAGTATAATCAGTGGCGTTTCCGATCCTGATAATAATTACTTAACAAAAATACGCAAGGTTATAATAGTAAAAATATAGTGAGAAAAAGCAGCGAGAACATATGTTAGTAGTGCTTGATCCGTACGTATGTGTAGTGTTTGATTCGAAACGTAAAACAATAACACACATAGAATTAGACCATGCTAAGTAGGCAGCGATTTTGATAGCAAAGACTGTGCAAGTGTTATTTTAAAGGTCAAACTTCAATAAAATTGCTGGCAACTTGGTCTAATGCTATGCTCGTACGAATTCCTGAAATGAACAAACCTTAAAATCTTTACTACCTATAGTACCTATATTTATCAATTTTCGTTTTATATTCAGAAATATAGTTATGAGGAGTCTATTAATTATTGAACGCAGCGTAGATGAATGTGTAAAAGTTTCATTACGGAAAAACCCCGACAAAGTACCGACGAATAAAGTGTGAACAACAAACAAAGTTTAACAAAGTACCTAACCTTACCTGGCTTTACCTGACTCTTATTGTTGCGCCCTATCTTAACTTATAATGACCACTTAACAATACAGCAAACTGATAAAAAAAACTACTTCCGGCCCCGGAAGAAGATCCTAAATATTTGTCGATTTAACAACTGAGCACTGAACTGTTTATACGACAACGGTTTCACTCACTTGAATTTTTAGTCGCTATTGGCGACATGTTTCGGGCCCTTCGGGGGTCCATCCTAGGGCTTCCAAATACCGGACTTCTCACAATACCGGTATTAATACCGAAACTGTCTTCATCAATACCGGGATCCCGGTATTGGATATGAATCGCTTAAAAATATATAGTTTTATTAAAAAGGGGAATTAGAAAGGCTCACTGGAATACCAGATATGTCCTAAAAGCTATTACAACAATAAACAATCAATGCCGCCATCTGCAATAATTTTATTTCACACTCCAGTTTGGCAATAATTTTATCCAATTTGTTGACTTCACCTCACCAGTCACATTTGTAGTCCAACTTAACCAACCAGACAACATTTTTTCAAATTTCCGTCAAAATTGCTTTGCCATTATTACAGTTATCCTTGCTCTTTCGTTTTATTTTTTGATAAAATTATAAGAAATAATTATGTTAATGTTAATGTCACTATCATCATATTCATCACTCACATAACTTCAGGATTCATCCACCACCAACCACCAAATATTTATCTGACGCATTAGACAACGATCTTGTTTCAATAAAAAATGCGGGCTAGAGACCAGTTAGAGTTAGACCAAGTAAAGTCTGCAACGATTTTGATAGCATACGCAGTACGCAGTGCAAGTGTTATTTGTACGTCATAATTTCATAGAAGTTTGACGTTTAATATAACACTTGCACTGCGCGTGCTATCAAAATCGTTGCAGACTTTTCTTGGTCTAACTCTAGATGCGTCTGACGTTTAGTAAGCTTTCTGATACAGCCGAATATAATGGATTTAAAGGGTTTATACTGCGCATTTCCCTCATTTTTTTAAATACCGGGATCCCGGTATTGCCTTTAAAAATACCGGTATTGAAAAATTCGTTTAAAAAGACGGGATCCCGGGATCCCGAAATACCGGGATCCCGGTATTGGAAGCCCTAGACTCCATCCTCAGGCTCGAGTGCTCGAGTGAGTGAAACCGTTGTCGTATAAACAGTTTAAAATACTTATGTCTCACCAAAGTTTAATATCGATAACTGAGCACTGAGCTAACGAAGGTTTTATATTGGTTCCTTTGAAGAGATTGGTGGTACTGGCGCCATCTAGTAACAAATGACGGAAGCTTTAGGAAGTTTTAACACTTTTAAGGTAACCGACTGTGTTTTTTATTTAATTAGTTAAAGTAAATTGACTATTGTGTATGAACAAGATTTTTTTAAACATGATCTCGTACAAATATAATTGAAAAATAATGTAAAGCTATTAAACAATTGAGAATTAATCGATATTTAGAAACACGTACTGAGAGTAGAGCTAATAATAAAAAAAAGCTGAATGTAAGTATATGATTTTATTCAACGACGCTATACTTAGATATTTTTTCTAGCAATAATAGTATTAATACTAGTATTTAGAGAGAAACGAGTGCGACTTTCATTCATGAGTAGTAATTACTACGATTTTCATGAATGAAAGTCGCACTCGTTTCTCTGTAGAAAATAAATATAAACACGTATATTTTATACTTAACTTAAAAATGTAAATAAAACAGGTGTATGTTTTCAAGTTGCCCTACTGGTCTAAATCACGCATGACAGTGATTGCCGTGGCACCCATGAATTATACCCCATCACAATCAAAATACTACAAATTACTTGTACCCTTTTTTGAGCATTTCGTTCAAAATTGTATGGTTCAACCTGATGTTATTATATTTAAACTTTGGCATAATTAGCCAGACGAATGTGAGTCTTATTGGGTTGAGTTTGGTGCCATTAATAATCGTACGGTTTGTACCTACGTATGAAGTGTTTTGAACGCAAAACATTCTCTATGATACAATCGGTTGATCGGATTATTGAATTGAATCTAACATTTATTCTTTCATAACAAATCTGCTTTTGTACCTACTTAGTTATAAACTGAAATGTCACTTTATCTTTAGTGTATGTTATCTATTTTTTTAGTTTATAATTTACTAGCGACCCGCCCCGGCTAACAAATTATACATAAACCTTCCTCTTGAATCACTCTATGTATTAAAAAAATCCGCATCAAAATCCCTTGCGTAGTTTTAAAGATCTAAGCATACATAGGGACAGAGAGACAGCGGGAATCGACTTTGTTTTATCTATGTAGAGTGACTACTTAAAAAACACAAATCAAAATATTTCATAAAAATAATTTGATTTGTTCCCTAGTTGGTTACCTACTTAGTTGGTAGAGAGATCCGATATTTATGTTACGTTTAGGCTATGTAAACTCCAAGCAAAGGGGCGTTTTTTTTTTGTTGTCCCCTACACTTTTTTTTTCAAATTTGGGATTTTTATGTTATTTCTACTCAGAATCACGAGCTCTTTCTATCCTAATAGGAGAAAAAAAGTGTCCCAAAATTTCCATACATTTTTCGATCTTTCTAATCCGCGACCGCCATACAAAGTCTATGAAAAATGGTGACGTAATGGAAATAAAAACCTTAGGACACTTTTTTCTCCTATTAGGATAGAAAGAGCTCGTGATTCTGAGTAGAAATAACATACAAAATCCCAAATTTGAAAAAAAAGTGTAGGGGACAACAAAAAAAAACGGCCGAAGACACGTAATTACTGTACTATTTCCCTTTTCGATACCTTAAATCCTCGTGGTTACTAATTGTTTAGAAGAGGGTTAAGAAAAACAAATATTGAGTCATAACACTCATAACTCGCCGTACATTTCATACAGTGAACATTTCATATTATTCGTAGACGGTACGACATAAAGTAAACATTTTTTATTAGCGTTATCTATACATAGGTATATCATCATCAAGAGATGATATTAGTTTGACGTCATATATTCACAAAGTCACTAACCTGCCCCTCCTTTATAAGAAACTATAGTTCGTTTTTTTAGCATTAGAAATAAGGTAAACAATCTTGATGTGTCTTTTAATTGAAAAACACATTTTAAAAATAAGTTACGGTAAATATGTAACAATTATGAATCTAATACGATCTTTTATAGTCTTCTGCTTTCATAAGTAATAGTTATTGATTTTTAAAAAGTGTTTTTAAATTAAAAGACATGTCAAAATCGCTTACCTTCTTTCAAGTTCTTTCTAATGCTAAAAAAACGAAGTATAGCGACCCGCCCCGGCTTTGCACGGGTTAACAAATTATACATAAACCTTCCTCTTGAATCACTCTATCTATTAAAAAACCCGCATCAAAATCCGTTGCGTTTTGCGTAGTTTTAAAGATCTAAGTATACATAGGGACATACAGCGGGAAGCGACTTTGTTTTATACTAGTGATTGATAGTGATTCTAAAAAAATCAACCTTCAAGGGGTAGAGATGTAAAAAAACTAAGATTTCATATGAATGTTATTTACCTAACATAGTGTCATGTAATCTTCAAATTGCTGACCTAATCGCTACTTCCCGCATGTGTTTGAAAGGTTATCCATATAAACACTTTATCTACACAAACATACCTACAAATAATCAACTAGCTACAGCTTATAGTTACGTTTGAAGCAATTAAATCTAATGTCATAATACGAGATGTAACCCGATAGATGGACGCACGCGCAAGTTACCTACTTCATTCAATAAGGTCGTATGTGTTGTAAGGTCTAGTTTAGATACGACCTTAATCGTCGGGGCGCTTGTTTCTTGGAACGACCGACAGATGGAGCTGGGGACTCTTTCGCGGAACGCCTATGATGTTCTGTAACTGTTTTTTAAATAAAAACAGGCCATGTACTTAGGTACGATCCGAGAAACGAGGGTCTCTTCTCTACACATTGGCGTTCGACTGGCGATTCTTTTTCCAGAGAATCCGTGATACATTTTTGTTAAGATGTAATGATAATAATACAATAGAATATAATATTATTTGTGAGGCATAAATATACAATGCTTAAAGTGTCATTCAATAGAACTTGCTAACTATGTAAACAAACCGCCATACTAAAATTGACACTGAATGTCAATTTACTAGTATCTTTTGTTTACATAGTTAGCATCAAGTTCTATTGAATTACACTTTAGAGTAAAAGTATCTTTTCACAAATTCTTACACTCGCACCCCTCAGTATTCCTAATAACATCTAATAAAAATCTTGCATGAATATTTATGCGTAAAAAACTTTAATTCTCGATGGGTACCTAATCAATTTCATGCAAAGCCTCGAAGGACCAAAAATCGCCATAAAATAAAGGCTTTGGAAGAATGAGCCTTTTGTGGGTTTCAAGGCGATTATATCCTAATGAAAATTTGTATGCGTGATCAGAAAGAGTTAAAACACGCATTACAATAATGAATGAGGGCCTAATTACTACAGTTTTCTCTATTCTAAAAACTTTCAGTTTGCCCCTCGTATTTCAGATTTCACATTACCTATTTCAATGTGAATACAGTCAGTAGCCTCAGCAACTACCGTTACTATTTGTATACTTAGTATAAAATGAAAAATATATAAACTAATCCGCATTTCCTTCCTTTATAAGTAGATGTTAATAAAATCCATTTCTAAAGTATAATTTGGACTTCTGGCGTTGTTTTTGCCTCACAAAGAATGTGGCGTGTTCTAAGAAACGATCCAGCATTTTTGATGTTCCCAGAACCACTCAATAAAGCAATTTATACGAGTTAATCGCTAATGGCGGAAATAGCAGAGCTTTTATAGACTATTGACGTGAAGCTTTGAGATTGCCAGAACGTTATACGTCTACCGGTTAACTGAAGCGATTGGTAAATAGTAGGTACCTACCAGTGGCGGCGCGTCAAACATATCCATAGGCAAGCCGGGGCTAATTTGGCTTACATATTTCCTTTACAACTCTGCTCAAAGGTCCAAAACCGGCCAAGTGCGAGTCAGACTCGCGCACGGAGGGTTCCGCACCATCAACAAAAAACAAGCAAAAAAACGGTCACCCATCCAAGTACTGACCCCGCCCGACGTTGCTTAACTTCGGTCAAAAAACACGTTTGTTGTATGGGAGCCCCACTTAAATCTTTATTTTATTCTGTTTTTAGTATTTGTTGTTATAGCGGCAACAGAAATACATTATCTGTGAAAATTTTCAACTATCTAGCTATCACGGTTCGTGAGATACAGCCTGGTGACAGACGGACGGACGGACGGACGGACGGACAGCGGAGTCTTAGTAATAGGGTCCCGTTTTTACCCTTTGGGTACGGAACCCTAAAAACAGGCAAGCCGGTGGGAATCGGCTTTTATGGACGCGCCGCCACTGGTAGCTACCTACATTACGATACAAGTGCAAAAAATAGGAAATTCGAAACGAGTGCCGAATGACTGTCATTACGACTTACGTTTTGTAAGAAAGGGATAAAACACAAATTAGCTAATTGAGAAAGTTTTATGAATAAATACAAAATATAGTTGGTCAAACCAATTTGTCAGTCAGTAAAAACCAGGAAAACTATACATAGGTATCCTTTTCTTTTGGGTGCTAGTCTGCTAGTACTAGTGTAAGGCAAAGATAGTATGATTATCTCTGTCTATGTTTGAAATGAGACCGTCCTTTGACAAACTATAGACACGCCCACTGTTTAATTATTCTGTTCTTTAACATTTAATTGGCACGAACTATTTGCTGTTGCCAAATACTTCACAGGACTCCTGCATCCTTGCGCAAACACACCACGTCCATACTAAGAGTGCTTTATACGAGTATGTGTACGCAACTATACAGCATCACATAGAAAATCCTAATATAGTTCTTAGTAGTACGAAATAGAGTTGCAAATTGCATTAAAACTCGTTAAAGAACAGCAAAGTCATGTGTAAATGCTTTCACGTACTCATAGTGTCGCGATGCTACCGTGCAAATATAATGCCGCTAGATAACATGAAACTACTAGAATAATTTGAGACGTATCTACATATACGGGCTAAGCAAGCAAAGCTCAAGACAAATCGGCGATGTTTTTTATTCATGCATGGAATAGAATTAAAATACATTGTTATGCAATTCAATGCAATATTCTAAAGACGCTTATGAAATTCGCTGTGCCGTATATCAAAAGAAAATTCTCGAAGAAAATAGTTTCGTAAATGTCACGTCTTTCAATCCTTTTGCGGTTGGATTACATCGTGATGTGAGTCGTAAGGGTACCTATTCGTATTTTTAACAAGATTTTATTAGGTCGACCTGTATGTAACTATGTAATGGAATCTAAGGTAACAAATTTAACCATCTTCCAAGGATCGTAGCGTCATGAAAATTGGCAGCTGTATGTAGTTCTGATGACAATACAATAATATGGTACTGTCGAACTGATCTGATGATGGAGACAGGAGGTGGCCATAGGAACTCTGTGATGAAACAACGCAACCTAATTGTGTTAGGGGTTTTTAGAATTGTCTCGATGAGTATTAGTTGTCTGTCGTAAGAAAAGTACAGTCAGCGATATAAGCTTGTACCAAAAATGAAATTTTTGCCAAAAACTTATTTACTTAGTCATTGCATACAAATCATAGTCACATGCCTGTAAAAAACTTCTACATATATCAAATATAATAAAAACATTTGTAACTAGTTTTCCAATTTATTAACTTGTAAACTCCATACCGTAACCTGAGTATAATTAGATAGGTGTAGTAAACACAGATTTAAACGCGTTGGGTGTTGATTATTAATATGGGAAACTAAGAACATCGCAAATCGAATTTTCCGTGTCTGCCTCTCTATCGCTCTTGCATAAAGAGACAGATAGATAAACGAACGAACGGAGTCGTTCGAAGTTATAGCTCCGTTCTTATCGATCGAAAGAAACATGCTGACTGTACGAAACAAGTCGCTATGTCGCACTTCAAAACAGGCCGCGTATAGCCAACATGCCAATTGCTTACGCTCCGTAGCGATCGAAACGCAACTGTCACTATCGCACTAATATGGAAGAGTGATAGAGAGACACAAAGCGATTCGATGGCAAAGCGCAAGCGATCGTCACCTTGGCTATAGTTCGTTTTTTTAGCATTAGAATTAACTTGTAAGAAGGTAAGCGATCTTGACATGTCTTTTAATTGAAAAACGCTTTTTAAAAATCAAAAACTATTACTTATGAAAGCAGAAGAATATAAATGATCGTATTAGACTCATAATTGTTACATATTTGCCGTAACTATTTTTAAAATGTGTTTTTCAATTAAAAGACACATCAAGATTGTTTACCTTATTTCTAGAGTCTGGCTAATGAAAGTTGAGCCTGAGATTTATTTAAAACTTTTATATGGCAACTTTTTTTCCTATCAAATAAGCTGTCAGTTTCATGCTGTCATTTAATTTCATAGTAATTTTATTGCCAGGTGCGGTTTTTATTGAAATTCCCGCGTTATCTCAGGCTCAACTTTCATTAGCCAGACTCTAATGCTAAAAAAAACGAACTATAAGTCGCCAGTACACATAGGTACACAAAATTTACAAGCAGACCTTTCCTCCGAATCATAAGGTCGTATCTACACTTAAGCCTAACATTTACGATGTTTTACAGTTGTTTACTACTGGTGCCCGAGAAGAATAACGTCGTATCTGAATTGATATGTTAATGCGTTTACGTCGTTTTGGTGTAGTTTACTAGTCGGACCCGATCCGTGAGTCAATCAGGCGATAACCGGCACAATTCCTCGTACAGACTGTTCCGCGAATAGACGGCCGGTCTGCGAGTGCAGAGGCCTCTTCTGAAGGGGTTTAGATGTTAGTTGCAATGACTGAGGGCCTACCGCGAACCACGTTCGACGTGTTGCATCTCTGTCGCACTTGTAATTTCGTACGTAAGTGTGACAGGCAACACGTCGAACGTGGTTCGCGATAGGCCTTCAGTTTCGCTGATTCTTGGGTTCCGTAGTAAAACCTTACTGTGCATTTGTAAAGCCTATCAATAATTTTATTAGTCTTCAAGTCAAGTTATTACCAAAGTAACCTATCCAGGAGGATAACCTACGAGGCGAGGAGTAACCTACTCAGGAGAGAAACCTTCTTGTTCTCCATTTTAACTCAAAATGCGATTTGAATTAAATCCTTTATAAAGGCTTCAGGGACTCAGAAGGCTATAGTTTAATAACATGAGTTATTCTCCGGATGATTATTATTTGAAAATATCTGGGAGACCGAGCTCTGCTCGAAAAACATATAAATCTCAAAAATGCGTTTTCTCAGAGATAAGACCTAGCTGGATCTATTTTCCGCCCCCAAAAACCCCCAAATAGAAAATTTAAAAAAATGCACTAGATTGTTGAAAATCAAAGATGGTTTATCGACCGGTGTATAATACAAAAGTACTAGTAACGTAACGTGAATTTTAATGAGATCTTAAAACACACGCATAGATATTTGACGTATACCTAATAACTCGTCAAGAAAATTTAAAACACAACATACCTGATCATTGCTAAAATTCTTGTAACATGTACAATTTATCTTTAACGACAGACATTTAATTTTAATTGCTAATATTAATATCCATTATGCACATTTAATTACTACAGGCAAAGGCAAATATCCAAATATCCTTTGAATTCTTCAATGTGGTCATTGATTAATATTTCTTAATATCTATGTCTAATTTAATTTTTACACGATGACTCACAACTCTATTAATCTTTAACGCAACTGTAATAGGAATGTTTTGCGCATAACAAATTATTAAATGTGCGGTTAGCGTCGTCACTATATTATACGGCGTATCTTCATAGAGTTTCAATTACAGATCCGACCTTTTGTTACTAAAGCAGAAACTGTTTGCAGAGTATTATGGAGATAAAGTGGAATACAATAATGTTGGTATGTCAAGCTTTTCCGGCACAAAAATAAACTGCTATTACGTTTCGGCATTTGTCGTGTATAAATTAATAACAAAGTTTTAAATGTTTTCTGGTTGAGCCATACTTTCAATGAAATATCATTATCACCGGATGTGAGGTTTGATTACAAGGTTCCTAAAAAATGCCGTAGGTACTTATGTTTCAAAGCTAAGCTTTCATGAAAAGATAAACATATAATGCATATTATCTATCTGTCCGTAGTATCTCGCCCCGTAGACAACATGACAATCGCTAACGCTCCGTAGCGAACGAAACGCAACTGTCACTGTCACACTAATACGGAAGAGACAGAGACTCGGAGAGACACAAAGCGATTCGATGGTGAAGCGCAAGCGATTGTCACCTTGGCTAGGCCGCCAGAGCATTTCTTCTCTAGGCCAGGAAGTGGGGTTTTCTAGCCACGTAAACTTTACTCACGCAGAGGGGCGACGAAAAACGTAACACTCCATTGACGCGAATAAGTATAGAATGGCTATTGTTGTTGTATTTGTCATAAACCACATTGACGTCTAATAAAAACCGTCACAACGCAAACCAAAATCGTTATGACGGTCTAAATAAATGCATAAAAAAAGAAGTCAATAGGGGAGATCGGGACTAGAAGTGACCGTGTTATGTTGTTCCGATTGATATAAATTAAGCTAAGCTAAGGGAACTCGACCGATCCCCATAGTTACATCTAATAAATATCAAAAACTGTTCACTACTAATGATTAAATCAATCACAAGCTAGCGCGACTTCTGGTTTCAAATAAACGTGCGAAAATAATACAAAAATCGTGGGAATGTAACTTCTATTTGGCGAGTGACCAAACCAGTACAATTTCGTAATCAGACCAATTAGAGTCTCAACACTTAGATGTTCGACTTACTGATATTGGTTTTAACATTGTCAGTAAAAGGAAAGTACATAATATAAATTAAGTCGACATCATGGTGCGAATTTGTGTAATGTACCTATACCTATGTGGCTTAATCGTTTTTTTATGTTCTACTCGAGATCAAACTTCAGAGGCCCGTTTCTCAAAAGCTTGTAACTTGTAATACAAGCGGATGTCACTTTTTGACAGCTTCTGTTAGAAAGGGACTTCCACTTGTATTGTAAGTTACAAGCTTTTGAGAAACGGGCTCCAGCCGGCCTAGCCAAGGTTACAATCGCTGTCGCTTCGATAACGAAACGCTTTGAGTCGCTTTGTGTCTCTCTATCACTCTTTCATATTAGTGCGACAGTGACAGTTGCGTTTCGATCGCTACGGAGCGTAAGCGTTGGCACGTTGGCTACGCGGCCAGATCCGACAAATTTAGACATCGGTCACGTGTAGCGGTTCGAAAGATAAATCTGCTTAGGTATTTAAAATATTTTTTATCAATAAAATCTTAAATAGAAAAAACATCCTCATGAACGAATACCTATTAAGATAGCTTTCAATTCGATTAAGCAACTATTAATCACATGAAAAAGCCTGCACTTAAGTACAAATAAAGAAGCAACTCAATTTAATTAAATCAGACATCAAAGATGCCGACACGTCGTCTCGTAACGTCAAAAACCGGCCAGAGCGAGTCGCATTCTCGATCTGAGGGTTCCGTGCCATCTGACTGTCATAGAAATTTAACTGAATTCTTGATACTGCACTACACAGATAATATAAAGATAAAGACAGACTTCTTTACACCAATGTTAACGATTAAACATGCCCCAATGTCATCCGTAAACGAACATTTTTGACTCGTAAATGGATCCTAAATTATGATTTGTTTTCAAAATTACGGGAGTTTTTCCGGGCCTTGTTCATCATCAGCCCACGGAACCCCAAAAACAGAATAGCCTCCATTTCACCCGATAGAAGTAAAACACAGTAGCCCGATAGTATCGACCACTTAAAAGGTAATTGAAGGAACGAAGCTCGGCCATTGATAGTTGGACAATAGCTTGGATTCTAATCCGATGGTCTGATAAGATCGAAACGGGTACAATTCGGGTGTCTGTAATCAAGGTTGGTTGGGAAATTAACAGCTACTCGTAGAGTCTGACTAAGATAACTTTGTACCGACTTGAACAAAACCAAGAGAGAGTAAGCATGATGCCTTGCCTTGGTAAGCGTTGCAGTAGCGTAAGTGTTGCCAAAGTTGAAGTAACGTGCTTCTTGCCATTTATATTATCTTACAGAAAGAAATATGTTTGTGGGTAAAAGAGATCTAAAATCCTAACCCACAAACGCAGTAGCGAAGATGACGAAATCTAATTAAACATCTGTCTATGAGGCTCGAATGTATAAGTGGGTCCTGATAACGATGGAATGCGATGATACCGATAAGGAGATAACAGAAGTGGCTTTTTGTCGTAATAGCTTGAATTGAGATACTGTGTGATGGGAGGCTTTTGTAGTTTAAGTGGCCTTTGTCATTATTCCTCCCCACCTATTTCTTCAAAATTTCGAAGGACGAGGTATGTATGTAGGTACTTAATTCGTTGGGATTATTTTAAATGCATCTTCTTCTTCTTGGTCCAGGCTTTTGTCCCATTTTACTTGGGGTCAGCCCCCCCCCCCCCACCTCCTCCCTCCTAGTCTCCTTCTTCAACCTAGCGTTTTCTCGGCCGTGCGCCAGGGTCCGCTTTCCTGCTCAATCTTCTCCACTTCGCCCGGTCTTCGGCATCCTCAGGTGTGAGATTGTTCTCTTCCATGTCCGTTATCACGACGTGCAGCCAGCGCTTCTTAGGCCTACCGCGGCCGCTTGATCTAGGGCCTTGGACAGTGAGGTTGAGACATCTATTTCCGACGTAGTCTACCGGTCTGCGGCATATATGGCGATACCATCTTTTTAAATGCATGTTCCCGGTTTTTTAATCCCAGGACTGACTTCTCGCAACTTCGCGTAAGAGGGTCCATGCCGCAGACTGATCTGCTGGATGGGGTGTATAACTGGGCGTTTATAGTTTTAACTTTTTATATATCCCTACGAGGCATCGCAATTGCCAGGGAATAAGTAAAGTCTGGCTGACAATGGCCTGTGCAAATTCTTGAGATTAGATTGCGCGCTTTTCAAGATCCAACCATTGCAACCGGAATTCTTCTTAATAAAATACTTATAAATGGTAAAGTTTTCTGCTTTCGCCTCAACAGGAATATGGATGTCAAATCCGTCCTTGTTATGATTTACCTAAACATCTCACGTACGTCGAACATAGCATGACCGTGAGAATCCCGTTATCGTTTATAAACATCAACGTTTGATACGTGTTGAGGACCTAATATATGGTTGGTGGTGTACAAATGTAGCCAAGGATTAAAAAATAATAAACTGAAGATATGCTCATATGTTCAAATCCAAGTCTAATATGGCTCAATATGCCTGAGTACGCCTGTGGGATGCCTCCGCATCCCCAAGCACACCTCGGCATGCCTGAGGACGCTTCGGCAATATACTGAAGGATCCCTGTCATGCCTATAGTCAATAGTGGGCTGCTGTTGGTTAACTCCTCTCATCTCCACTCGTCTTCGCCTCAATGGAAAAATTGGAAAGCAACATAACAATAAATCTTATTCGCTGTTGTAGTATAGTAACTAAAGGATAAAGTCAATTACAAAAAATAAGACAAGGCAGAGAATCTTTAGACGTCATCTGTTGTTTCAACGTAGGTATACAATATCATATCATACTTGTTCCAGTCTTTATGGAATGCCATTAGATCACCGGTCACCCGACCTCGACCCCTGATTGACGTCAAGTGATAGATAACATGGCTATATGCAAATAAACAAAATGATACTGATTGATCAATTACTCGCGCTGACCTCTTTGAAGTTAACTGTAAATGGGTAAATGTGACCTTGACCTTAAACTTGGAGAAAAAGTAATTATAAGGCAGTTATGGACAAACATTTTGACAGCGTCAATCTTTTTTAAGAGTGATGGTGAAGTATTGGCGGCGCGTATTAAAAATTCGACGCCACTTAAAGATAGCTAACGCAAATAAATTTATATACCTACTTTCTTTCAAAAACAAAAGTCATTAAATCATTTTTGAGGTTGGATCCTTTTTGCTGAACTACGCCCAAATTCTTGTTAACTTTTTCTGCAAAATTGTTTCATTATAGGCGAACCGTTGATAACTGAGTTCCGTATTCTCCTAGCGTCAATATGGAGAAGAAATAACCTCCTCCTTTTTTTGAAGTCAGTTAAAAAGTCGCAACAGGACGTGGTTATATGAAGAAAAATTGTTTAAAATAGCATAACCTGGCAGAATTTCTTAAATCAAACCGCTATTTCAAAGAAGTTCGGATGTCCGGAAACGTCCACGCATTCAAAGGAATTTAGCACTTATGTAGATAACATTAAGACTCACCTCCAACGCCTCCTGCGCCGTGTTGAGGTACTCCCTCAACATGGCCTCCTGGATGCTCAGCCATTCTAGACGCGGGTCTTCTAGCTGCGTCACCTCTGCAAAATAAAGAATGGTGGTGTTTAAGACAATGTGTAAAAAGTTTAATTACTAATGGAATTACTGAGAAATTATTGAAATTTTTAATTACTAATGAAATTATTGAAATTACTTTAGGTGCTGTAATCCAGTAATTGAACATTTTGACGTGATAACGTCTTATAAATCGATGAACACCGGTAGAGTCTGTTCGGAAAGAGAAGAGTCGTGGGATGTATTGGGTCCCATACATTCCACGACTCTTCTCTTTCCGCACAGAATCTAGCATGCACGAAAAAGTGTCACGCTGTGGACAGATCTCCATGGTAACGTATAAAAGTATGTAATACTTATGCAATTTTTCATCAATGTTTTCTACTGACGTTACCACGCAAAATTATCGTCCGTAAAACTTTACAGACAAACAACCATATTTTTTTGCGTTCCTCTAAATTTGTCCATGAGTATATTTACTAAGTTACAAACATCCGAACCTTGGCTTAAATAGTTGGGTCGAAAGTTGATCGGACTGCACCGTTGCATAATGCATTCATGTTAAACCATACACGCACACGTCAAATGTCTGACGGTAAAACTTAATAACTGATAATGACGTTGATTAGGTATTTCGTTTTGTACTTAGCTATCTGCTAATAAAATCATTGTTTTAAATGATGAAGGAAAAATCTAGGAGGGTTGTCACTGAAGAGACTTGTGACTTTAGAAATGTGCTTTTAGATGCAGTTTGTGCCAATGGCGCATAAAAAGCGAATAAAGATCATAATGGATATATATTAAAGTAAAATGTCACAACCCTCCTAGGTCTCCCCTAATAAAAATGCGAGTGTGTACAACGGCGGGCTGGTCATCCCAGAGTCACGAGTTCGGACCCCTGCTGAGGCGGTGATTTTTTCTGGAGTAAGACACTTGCTGATTTTAACCTAAGGAAGTCCTAATTACTCTGGCTAAAACTACTTACCTACATGTTTCTCGATTAGTTATAGAAGAAATTATTTGAAATGTCGCGTCGCCAGAAATATGTTCCTGATCCTATTCAACTTTTATACTATTGGTTCAAAAATGACCTTAATTAAAAGACCAATGACTACTCTGTAATCTGTATTCTGATCCACAAAAATATTAAGAAAAATCGACAATCTAAAAATACCTTAGGTTTCTTTCCAATTACATAATTTAAATAAAAACGCCTTTTAATCAAGTTTCATTCCATTTCAGATAAGGCCTCCGTCAACGCGGAGAATTCAGTGCAGCCGAAAGGGCACTTTGCCCTTTGCTGGCACCCTTCCATTGCGAACTTGACACACATACCCAGTTTGTTCACCTACACTAATGGCGAATATGCGAAGTTCAAACATCTGTTGGAAGTAACGGCTGTTGTACATTCATATAGCTGGTCAACCAAATCTTGACAGTAAAAAAAGCGCGAAATTCAAATTTTCTATGGGACGATATCCCTTCGCGCCTACATTTTTCAAATTTGCCGCCTTTTTCTACTGTCAAGATCTGGTTGACCAAGTATAATTAACATTATTAACTAGTGGCTCTGTGAGCTGTAGACCTCGTGTATGGCTCCGCCATTTTGTTTTTTTTTTAAACGGAATGGACAAAAAAGCTAAAAAAAATCGAAATTACTAACAAATTGTCATGAGAATCGGTTGAGAATTGCGACGTGTAGAGGAGAACATCCGGACATACGAAAGCATTGCCCAAGTTGAAAAGTAGACCTTCACTAACGTTCGGTCGATTAACCCTTTAGCTGTTTTATGCGAATAGTACTGGATATAGTGTTGGATCAGACTCGATTCCCTTGGGTCCTGCTTTAAGACTCGACGTGTTTGTCAGACTCATGTATAAGTAGGTCGAAACTCGAGTTCTTTCAAACTTGTTAAAGACCCGAGTCTTTTTTTTCAAAATCTTAAATACCTTATAGTAAAAAATATGTATTATGTAGAGGTACTGCATTTTCAAGTAGGTATAATTCACTTTCCAATGTCAAAAAGGTGTGTTCAATTCTAATAGATAAGTATCGATAAAATCGATTTTAATAAAGATATCGAATGAGTCATAGCTTAGGTATGCCACGATTTGCAATAATGATCTACGTATTAGATAATGGGATATTACTGATATTAGCAATATCGATATATATCGTTAGACAAATTAAAAAAACCAGAAATAAAACTTCAACTGCATTGTTAGATGCTTTGAAAGTCATTAAAAATTAATATGTATCGCCTTTTATTGTGATTATGTATTTTGTCAGTATGTTTACTAAATTGTATGATAAAATAGTACTAAAATCTTATAGTTTTTAACAGTTGTGGCTTGACCCTTATATGTATAAGGCTAAAGACTACTCTTTTAACATAATTATAGCCTTCATAAATATACCTTAGGTAAAAATCGCAGTCAAAAGTCAATTCTTATTCCTACAGTAGTCTGACAATAAATATACACCACGAGGTTGTTTTTTCAAAACAACCATAGTCACACGTAGAAAAAAAAGATAATGGAGGTTACCTATATTGTTTTTGGTGACTGACGAAAACAGGAAAAAAGAATACCTAAGTATTAAAATGTTAATCGAAACAAAGATTGTAATCTATGACTAAATAAAAACACGTGCCAAATTTCTTATTAAAAAGATAAATTGAGGAATTAATCTGTAATTGAAATATATGGATGTCAGCATTTTCATTCCGTTACATTTTTCATATGACGGCAACGGAATGGGAAAACGAAATGTAAATTTTGGGACACTTTTTCTCTCTTATAGGTCTCGTGATTCTGCGTAGAAATAACAAAAAAAAACTCCCAAACCTGAAACGAAAACTGTAGTGTAAAGAAAATAAAGCGGCTCACTCGCTGCTGATGACATGACGATTCTAACATTCCTAGATAAACCTAACCTTTAACCACTGGCATAGCGACAATCATAGCAGCTGCATCGCATCATTCGCGGGCCGCGTGACAGTCAAAGTGCGCGCGTCGATCTTTCAATTATTCTCAATTACATCTGTCGAAAACGCCATAAGCGACCGTAACGGTGCGGGAGATGGGACCTTTTGGGTGTGGGGGTAGGAATTCTGGACGCAAGGCCGATTCTGAATGGTCAATTGTAGATTAGCTCTTGTTTTCCATCTTGCCTATGCTATGCTATGCTATGTATCCGCGGTTCTGTGCAAGGTGTCATGAAAATGGTTGTCCAATTTGAAACGCCCACGGCAACTATGGAATGAACTAAAGGGGCCCACTGATTACCAGTTCGCCGGACGATATCAGCCTGTCAGTGGTCCGTTCAAAGACACGGATCAATCACGGCACGGGATTGACTCGAAGATGGAGTAACGCTAACGTATGTGTGGCAGAGGGGGTAGCGCGACTATGCTATGACTAGAGGTTGGATTGTCTGTGGAGCGGACTCCCATCTTAATGGCCGGCAACAACTTACAACCCCTTTGGTGTTACAGGTGTCCATAGGCAGCGGTAATTGTTTACCATCATGCGAATCGTCTGCTCGTTTGCCTCGTATATTATAAAAAAGTCGTATCTGCATTGTCCGGTGGCCTACAATAATAGTTAATTGTTGGTGTTCTGATGACCTCGGTCCGATAATCACAGGAAAGCGTCATGACTAACTTCAGGTTATGTTGACCATGGCGGCTTTGAATGCACTCATCAATTGTATAACATACGTAATCAGGCCCCGTAGACAACATACCAATCACTAACGCTACGTAGCGAACGAAACGCAACGGTCACTGTCACACTAATATGGAAGAGTGATAGAGAGATACAAAGCGATTCGATGGCGAAGCGATAGCGATTGTCACCTTGGCTAGGCCGCCTGTACCCTTACCATTCAAGCAGCCTGAAACGCTAGCGACAGCGTCATCTCAAACGCAGCGCATCTCGCTTGCTCCAATGTCTTCGAATAACTTCGAAAGTGGGGTAATTTTGAAAATGGCAAATAGCCATAAAACCAGAGGCGCTTCATGCTGTCAAATTGTACTGGTAACCATGGTAACAGCAGGTTATACTGGTTAACCCCGAGTTAGTGAATGGTACATGTGACCCTAATTCGAATAGATTGTTGAATTTTTGACCCCAAAGCCCCAGTCACAGGCAACCCCAACATTCGTAAACAATAAATTCATAAAAAAGAAAATTCAAAAGAAACCGAACGGCACGACGAAGTCGTCGGTCACTTTGTCACAAATGAATGGAAAGCAAATGAAACGTGGAATGCATGACAGACCTATAAAATTAAACATACGGCAGAACACGTGACTCATTCGAAACAAAGCCTGATCGGCTGATCGGCGGCACGCAGTAAAAACCTCACGCCATCCGATCTAATATAGTTAGATTAGAACCTGCCAGTATTTTGACTGCTGCGAAACGCCAACCGCTACAAACGGACGGCCTAGCCAAGACGACAATCGTTGATAGAAACCGCCAATCGAAACCAAACATGTATAGTCACGCGACTTTTCGTAGCATCTGTCATCCCGATACATTTTTTCTTTCTACATCCTGAACCTTACCTACATTATCTCTCTATTTTTATGAAAAGAAATTGATCATTTTGATGAAAAGCGTCTTACATTAAACCAGCCTTGAAACCTTGTATATTCAGTTATTCTATGTCATTTATTTCACATATAAGGTTACAATACCTACAATGACCTACATAACCTTAGTACATTAGTTTACACTGTATGGGCGTTTTGTCCGCCTCAACTCACTGCAGTACCATTCAGCGTTTTATTCAAGTCAAAGTACTTGCAGCAAAGGTAACCTTGCTTTTGATATGATGGAATGTTTATCTACAAATATTCGGAGAGTAAGTCATCAAGTTTCCGTTTGTAAACACAGCGACGTCATTTCAAAGGCGACAAGAAGGCTTTAGAGGTTATTTATAGAATTCGAGAATTTTCCTACATTTTTTTGACCGCTAGAAGAGCAAAAAATTTATACCAATAACAGGCAGTTTTTTTATTGACTTTGTCAGCCCTGCCAAGGCTAAAGGAATAAAGGAATAACCGTGTAAAACCAATGGTGATGAAATTTGGCATATAGAAAGTTTAAGCGCTAAGTTACGTTATGTTTTGAACATTCACTATCGGAATTGAGATATCTAGACTGAATACGTGAGCACTGCATGGAGCACAGCTATGTTTTACGTTTTAGAAACATTATAGGTACGGGGCCCAAATCGCCATGTAGCACTATTTGGGGCTTCAATCGTTTTTATGCACCGCCATATCACTACATACATAGTATAAAACAAAGTCGCTTCCCGATGTCTGTCTGTCCCTATGTATGACACTACGCAACGGATTCTGATGCGTTTTATTTTAATAGATAGCGTGATTCAAGAGGAAGGATTACATTGTATAATTTTTTAACCCGTGCGAAGCCGGGGCGGGTTGCTAGTACGGGATAACACAGAAACTAATTAGATAAAGCGATAGAAAACGCAATTAAAATGAGAACTATATGGGGCGTTTAAGGTAGGCAATTTATCTCCTGATACTTAACCTACCCGTTTTTATATATTTACAAATTTCTTAATTCACAAGTCAAAAGAGTAGTTTGTAATTTTCATTTTACAGACAACCTAATGGAAAAACCACAACTTACTATAGAGTCTTCTTGAAACCGGGTACGAGTCTACCTTGCTCAGTTAAAAAGGTTGAAATTAATAGAAATTTCAAGTTAGATACGACTTTTTACACTAGACAGTATAAATATCGCTTGTCGTATGCAGAAAACAGTCGAAGATCGCATACCGAGATATGAGGCCGTAAACCGTAAAATAACTTGCAAGGCATAAACTTACTGCCGTATTCGAACTTCAAGATATTCACAAGAGACGACACGTACTAGATCCATTCTAGATACGTTATAGTTTAGATTTCAACTAGTTCTCTTTTGCAGCGCATTTCGGGCAACCAATGTCACTTATACGATAGATCGTTTTAGATATCTATTAGATGTGAATTAGATCTCTAAGTAATATCTTGTGGAAATCGTTCAAGAGTATCTCCAGAATCGCGGGAATGTCAAATATATATGACAGGTTAGATCTTAAACATATCGTTATCGTATCTTGGCGATGTCTAAAAGATATCTAATAGATGTCTATTACAAAATCCGAATCGGGCCCTTAGAGGCAACACACTTGCAACGACCACGTAAGGTCAACATAATTTACTAGCTTTTACTGAAATTGCAATAAGAGTCATAGAAAAAAAAGTTGTATGTTCAGAATGTTCAGATACGTGACGGGAGTGCTTATTAGTTGTGATTTTGAAACTTGAAACTTTATTTTGGTGTGTAGATACTTATAAAAATGCCCCTCACTTTCAGAAACAAAAATTAACACTAATTTGAACTTAAGTCTATGGGTTTTATTGGGTTTTAGTGATAGGTCATACAATTTAAAGATTTGATTTAAAAACGGTACCAGTTTAGAGTCTAGTAGGTTGTAAATTAGTGATGGGTAGGACATCAATTTAAAATGAGTTTGTATGAGTACCTCATTTACTAAAATGAGGTGTTACAATGTCTTACTTCAAATGAGGTGAGGTACTAGCATATTTTCAGCGTCGACTATTCCATTAATTCCAACGGCGACAAAAATATTTAATGTATATACATATTTATGTATTCATCACTTCCTTTATAAATAAATAAATAGTAACATTTAATTGGAGTGCAATTCTGGAGGTTAAGAATAGAACTTTTAGGAGAAAGATAATTTTAGAATCAAGTAAAATGAATAGAGGAGTGAAGTAAGACATTTTTGCGGTACGAAGTACTGCGACAAATTAACAAAATGAGTGGTACAAATGAGGTGCCTCACGAGTGAGCGACTCAACACTATTGTAAATTATAAAAAACAACGGGTTGCACTCAGGGAGTGCCGGCAGAAGTGAAAACTCAATGACTAGTGCAAAATGCACCATGTATAATTGAGGTTAACGCCATCTAGCGTTTGCGTTAATTACTTGAAACCCCTAAGCACATCACTGTTAGTACTCGAGTTATATTAATACCAGTTAGAGCGAAACTCACTAGATGGCATTTAATAAATCAATAAAGAAAAACTCAATGACATTTCATCATGTAACCATAGACTAGGAATCCTCTAGAGAAGGATTTTAGAGCAATTATTTCATGAAACCGATGCTGCCAAAAATACTGGGGTGCGGGGGACGAGGTTAGCGAGTCCCGTGCCGTGATTGGTCCTTTCAGAGACACGGACGTCACACAAAGACACTTTGACTCGAAAATGGAGTAAAACTACCGTATATTTGTGGCAGAGGGGGTGGGTAGCGCTACTATGCTCAGTCTGGAGGATGTCTTGTCTGTGCGTGTAACAGTTTTTCATGTAATGCCATTGAGTTTTTCTTTATTGATTTAAATGCCATCTAAATGAGTGGCCATCTAAATCTTACGGTCACGTAATCGTCTTACGCTGTCTCGAGTTTAACATTTTTTCCCCACCTCAAAAAGTCCACAGCGCCGCTAAAGAAGTTTTCACTTCAAAAATCCCTGTTCTAGAACTACCACAAAAGTATAGATAGTCTAATACTACAAAATTGACACCTAACACAATTATTTATATACTTAATAGGAGGTCCCAACCCTTTCTCAATTTGTAACACAAAGATTGTGACCAATAAACCATTTTTCCTTGAAAAAAAAATTGTCGGTAGGTAACCATACAAATCCAACAAGGTGCATGGAACAGAAACTATCGCGTCGCGTATAGGGTTTGAGATCCGGATATCCGGATATCCGAAATATCCGGATATCTGTCAAATCTAAGATCCGGATCCAACGTCTCATAGGATCCGGATATTTCGGATCTCACGGATCCGTTAAATATTGCATTGGTCGCGTTATTGTTACGCGATAACGTCATAAAATAAATACAAATATTGCTTAAACTAAACAGTAGTAACAGTAACAGTATTAAAACGAGCTACCTGCATGCCTCCTGACTGGAATAAGGGTAAATATTTGTATGTTTTAAAGTAATTTCAGGTTTTCGCTCAGTCGCCTTTGGGTCGTCTACCTGGAACATCATTAGTGCTTGTGCGTGTTGTTATCAGTGACTTTTTTTGTGTTATCGTGTCGGTTCCCACTCTTCTGTTAACATAAATAACATGTGCTTGATGTGCTGCTGAGTAACTAATATTGATATTTTTTTCTCGTTATTAAGAAGCTGTAGCCCAAATTTCTTAATTTCCCGAAACTTTTGTAGTAATTTTACATTATTTTGCAGTAATTAACTGGATTTATATATACCTATAATGGAAGGTTGTTGTAATGGGGACTGAATAAATGAGTTAGATACTTTTTCTAAGCCATTTTTCTCAGTCGAACGACTGAAGGTATAGCTATTTTACCAAGGTAAAGGAAGTACGTTTTTTAATAGTATAAATTATATCACACCACACCGGTATAAAATAATAAAAGTACATAAATGTAACTTTTTCTCCATTTTCTATTTGTGAGCTTATAATGGCAAATTTAAGAAAAAAACGCCGAAGTTAAAGCGGTGTTTTTAGGCACCTTTAGAATTAATTCTTCTGAGCAGATATATAGACATAAATTTGCTTTAATTACTTCATTTTTGGCGTTTTCGGTTACAAATCGACTACGGCCTCCTAAAAAAAATGCATAATATTATTAATAGGAATACCTAATTAAGACTACACTGAATATCTTATTATACATATTTATATCGTTTTGAGATAATAATAATAATTATTAATAATTGTAATTAACTAAAATATGAACATTTTACTAGCTGTTCCTTGTATGTAAGTAGTAAATTTCGTCACCTTTCTTGATAGAGATCCGTATTATCCGAATTATCCGGATATCCGGATCCGTCAAATTTTAATATCCGAAATATCCGAAATATCCGGATCCGAAAAGTTGACGGATCTTGCAAACCCTAGTCGCGTACTATCAAAAGATTACTTTAACATCACAACGCCATCTCTCGTAGAACGTTAGCACTAATTACATATACTTAGCATTTGCCCACAAACAACAAAGTAATGCGCCCTTAAACTCAACTAACAAGCGATAACAGCGACCTACCACAAGAAATTTGTATGCAGCCTCAAATAAATGTATCCTGCGTCTCAATTTACGATTTTAATCTATAATTAGCGAGGCAAAGTCGATAACTAAATGTAATGGCCGCTGTACCCCGCTTTCAAATGGACGTATCGATATAGGTCAATCATACTACTAAAGCCCTTTTGAAATGTAACGGTAACTTTGCTTTGCTTCCAAAAGGGCGTATGTTCATAGAATAATCATGCCACTTGAACCCTTTTTGTGTGGAATGGAGAGTTATCGAAGATCTACAGGCGTACATGCCACGGCCATAAGCGGGTGCATTTGCATATGTTGAATCTGGCAATTAAGTTTGTAGGGGCTTCTGTCCGTAGCTAGAGAATCCTAGGTTTTAATAGTAGTAGTAGTATATACTGTAGTAGTATTTTGCTATAAAGACATTAATAGCAAATTGCGAGCAGAGCAGATAGTTTTATTGTGGCAAAATATTTTTTTCACACCACTGCTTGGTAATGTGGCAATAGATGGTCTAAATCTTGACTAGAAAGCTTGTATACCAGACCAGAACCAACAGTCCAACAATGTTTTAGTTGTACTAATCTGAACTGAGTGAAAACATGAGTGAAAAGTTAGTTAAGAAGTTAAGGGATACCATAGGCCCACCGTTTAACTGAGGCGGTTAGCAAGAAGTTAATATTATAATTGGTTGAAGGCAAACAATAATATACTAGTTTTAGACAGTTTTAGTCAACCCTAGCTAACTATACCTTCCTTCTACTAGGTACCTACTAGAAAATCTAAGCCGCGAAACTTTTTTGACAAACACCTGAGATAAACAGAGACCAATGAGGCACGCGTGTTTGTATGGAGACTAACAATAAACTAAAATAGATGTCATGCTGCACGAAAGAAAAAATGGCCTATGACTCAGGTCTGGAATCGAAACAGCGCCCTCTGCATCTGCAAGCAGACCACTCGGCCACCCGGGCCACGGCGGCATGGGTCGAATTTTCTCAAGTATATGCAATCTTTGGCGCCCTCTGTGGGTTTAGAGTTGGCTCTATTGTAAAACAGTATGGTTCGACCAGTCTTTATTACTCCCTTGTCTGTGACGGCGCACGCAAAAGCTGCGTACACGCATGTACATGTACAACCTAACTTATGGCAACACCGCGCAGCGACAACGCCGTAAATAACCACTCAATTTACCCAACAAGCAAGGATTGTAATAAAATATTCGCATAATCAGGTTCAGTGGAGTTTTAGTTATGTATATTATTGTGCTGGTTTAGTCGGTTAAATTATCACTACGCCTGTAGGATACTGCTATTCAACTATAACGGTATAAGAGAACATTGGATATCCTTTTGCAAAAAAAAATCCCATCAAAAGTATTACATGTACAAAGGTGCCAGTCTAGCACCGCTTTTACTACAAAAAAGTTTTGAGATGTAATGTGAAACCAAGTCCGTTATTTTAATCAGTGCCAGGGGGTGTTAAAACCGTATCAATAAGATATCTTTAATTTGTAATACCTCTAATGACTTGGCCATCGCACGGCTGCATAATGACATAAGGATCATCGACACCTATTAAAAATAATTCTAATTGAACATTTAACGCTAGCGCTAATTGCAGTTTGAGCATTACACATATTTACGAGTAAAGCATTATGTGCGTTTGCCAAGTCATTATTTGTAAAATAACCGACTTGGTTTCACATTACATCTCAAAACTTTTTTGTAGTAAAAGCGGTGCGAGACTGGCACCTTTGTACATGTAATGTTTTTGATGGGATCTCATCTCTTTTTGTAGACAGTCCGTCTTTTCGGGTACTCATACCTATACTATGTATACACATATCATATTTAAACACATCTTCATTCATACTCACATCGTATATCGTTGTGTACCTTTACCTACTATTTGTAGGAACTGCAACAGTAACTTTGTAATATCATATATTTATATGGGATTACAAACTTATTTATGCAGTTCTTAGATCTTTAAAACGTGACTGATATTGCAATATTTTTAGGTTTTCTATGGCTTAATAAGCTAAAAACTACTTATGTTTAAAATGTTAAACTTGTGGGTATGCTAGAAGTTTGAGATCGAGAATGATGATCGGTGAGTGAATGAGTGTGTCAGTGTCGAAACTAAGGAACTTTGACGTACAATAATTCTTAAACTACAAGTTCAGATTTAATGTTTTTGAGAATGTATCTTAAGCATGTTAAGCCCTATATGTCACTGAAAATTCAGGGTTCTAGCTTCAGCCGGCACAAAATTACAGGACGTCGAAAATGGCCTGAATCGCTTCGAGAAAAGGATGGTACGGCCGTGCCTCTTTGTTTTGCTCGACTTGGCAGATAATAATTTCTGCATTTCTAGCCGGCAGCAAACAGCCCAACAATAATATTTTTTTCAAAAAAAAGTTCGTAGATTAAAATATTAACAATTTTGTTGGATGTCTAAAAAGTCGTTTATTAGATTTACAATTTTAGCAGTTTTTGCACGCGCTCGAGTCTCATAATATGTAAATTTCTGATAATGTCAAATTGTCGAAAAAAAAACGAAAGAAGGAAATAAGATCGCTATGCATTAGCATGCTATCAATTTGTGCTATTGAACATAAATATAACGTTATACCATAAACGATATAATATCGGTATTAATTTTATTAAATCGTACACACAGACATTTAACTTAAAATTGGCTTGACCTTACCGTCGTATTAGATAGTCAAACATATGATATTATAGTAAATTTATAAACTATTTTGACATTTAATAAATAAATTAAAATTTATTCTCATACCTACCTTATAATTTAACATACCTATCCTTACTTATAATAACTCGTTTCTTAATTTGTACCGTGTAAATTCTACTAAGTATGCCAAAACAATATCATTAAAATTAGTTTTATAAGTTCGGACAAGAAATACAGATTAAATTAAACAAAACTAGTTTTTTCAATGTAATAATCTATAAAGTGCAGTAAAATACGATATTAAACTACAGTCAGAGTGTTACACAATTAATAGACTTATTAATTTTATTGCGACTATAAATATTGGATTTTACCTGTTTTGCTTATATTAATGGGATGAGCTGTAGTAATTCATAGAAGTTAGACGTTTAATAACACTTGCACTGCGTGTGCTATCAAAATCGTTGCAGACTTATCTTGGTCTAACCCTACCTCTCTAATACGAATTGTACCTCTTTCTTTATGACGAACAAAAACCTATAAGAACTCTAAGTCGTTACGTTACCCTCTGTAAGACAAAAACTCGTTGAAACGAAATTTTTGGCATTTCCCTTGAATTTCGTGCTATCGAGGTTTAATGTGAGTTAATATGTGTTCAAAACGCGAAAGTTTTAAGTATTATCTACTGTAAAAAGTACGGTCGAAAGTATTAATTTATTTATGCCCCTTTCATGCCTTGTCACAGTGACAATCAATATTAAGGTCGCTAGAGACCATGCATACTATTGTCACTGTGACTAGGTACAAAATGGGTCATCATAAATTAAAACTTTCGACTGTGCCACCAAGAGCAACGCAACGAGAAGATCTAATGGTGAACAAAACAAACACTATTTCGTAGAGTTATCGTGATATATCTCAGACAATAGTGATATAATATCGGCCACTGTATATCAAAAGATCATAAACCAGCTCCCATGCTCTAACAAGCTGCTATCTACCGATCTTATCGCGGGTGGTCCGATAGCAATTGAAAAACCCAAGAAAATGGCGGAAAAGCTCCCAGATCCTATAAATAATGCATAGGAATGCACGCCGTGCGAAAAGGTGCGTGTGTTCGCGAACCGTTAAAGGTTGCTGCCTGATTCAAACTACATTGTAGTGTATGTTATCACTAGTGTAACCTGACCTTTACTTCAGAGGGAAGTATGCGTAAATAAAGATCATGATTCAACTGATTTTTTCTTCGCGTAGAGAATACACCGTAAGAAGAAAACCAGTAAGTCGGACCTTAAATTATGAACATTTATAATGAATCTTAGGATAAATATATACTGGTTAAGCGTATCTTTCGTGAACATATGGGCGATTGTGTTAGCTGTTTGGTTCACATTGTATGTAGTGTTTTAGATAATTAATAAGTAAGTACGCTGCGAAAACATATACGCGAATAAGCCACCCTAGTGAGAAAATAAAATAAAATAAAGCCGTAGGTAAGTTAGCTTATTTGTTTAGCTGAGCAGCAAGTTATCGATTAAACGATATAGGTATTTAAAGAAAGTCAATCCGAATCTGTTTATAACTACAAACCAATCGCTGAAATTATTAATAACGAGATAAAGAATAAGTTTGTATCAATAAAGTGTAAGGACGAGACAAATAATTAGACAGCGAGACGTCTTAGGCCCTACTATGCGACATCCATGGTCCATCCACTAGCCATGCGATGCCACCATTTAACGTTTTTGAGGCGGGATTCTACTTTGGCGGGGAAGTGACGCGTATGACCTTATTAAGAGCCGGTACAGACGGACTGCAACTTGTATGGGAACTGCACGCCGACGTTGCAGTTGGCCTGCAGTTCCCATACAAATTGGAGTCGGGTTGCAGTCCGTCTGTATCGGCCCTAACCTGCAGAAATCTGTATTATGTTGTTGAATTGAAAGCTAAGCGTCATTATGCCAAATATGGGCTACATATCTTTATCAGAAGTGTTAAAAGAATAGCGTCACGTACCCGACATCGACACTTTGTTGGAATGCCCCTTTTGATCAAATATTGGAAATATTCTTTATGGACCGTTAAGATCCACAGGCTCTAACTCTAAGATGATGCTTAGTAGTGAAGTAGCTAATATAATTTAGGTACGCGTCTTTTTGCCGAACCGTGAAAATATTCCCTTAAGTGTCCTTTCTTCGCACAGTTTACGAGCGTTCCGTAGAAGGATTCCGCTGGCTTCTTGCATCGGCTAGACGTGAATCAACGCGATCCATAATTCATAAGAGTAACTAAGGTTGTACACACATGGCGCTTCTCAAACGCGACAATGTATTTTTGACAACGTCCTTAAATGTTCATACGTGTGGTGGTTAAAAATCGTGGGTTTAAATGATAAACCCACGGTTGTGTTGTGCTGTACAGAGCTTAAAAAACCGTGTTCGAAAAAAAATTCTAAATAAAATATGACTAAAAATTCGGTCAGAATCCTTATCACACAGACAAGAGGTTAACGCGCTTGACTGTATCCTACAGGATTCCTTTTTTTGGTTATCATTATGTACTTGAGAATGTTGGTACACGCAATATTTAAATTTAAAAAAATGCTATGGGAACAGACAAATAAATAAATAAAATCAAATAAATATTATAGGACATTTTTACACAAATTGACTAAGCCCCACAGTAAGCTCAAGAAGGCTTGTGTTGTGGGTACTCAGACAACGATAGATATAATATACAAATACTTAAATACATAGAAAACAACCATGACTCGGGAACAAATATCTGTGCTCATCACACAAATAAATGCCCTTACGGGGATTCGAACCCAGGACCGCGGCTTCACAGGCAGGGTCACTACCCACTAGGCCAGACCGGTCGTCAAATGTCACCTTAATACAATTTTGCGAGATTTGACGGTTAGGTTATGTTATTAATTATATCATATATGTATGGAGATGACACCTGTCACCCTACCAATCGGGTTTGAAAAATACTACAGCGGTTCCATATAAAACCAACCACGCGCGAAAACTCGCAGTGTAAACAGGCTCTAAAATGTTTAAAGCATCGACCCTTCGCCAGTCCCCCGCGAAGTCGATTTTTCACCTGCCATACTAAATAATCCGCATCATAAATAAGTCTAGGCGACATAAACAATTTCTTTGTGAGACCATGAAATATTGGTTTGTGATAATACGCAATTTGCAGCGTTGTCTCAATGAACGAGATAAGTATGGGCATGTGGGTGTTGACTTCGGACGATGTGGAATTGATTTCAGATGTTTCTTCTTCTTCCTGCCCTTAATCCCAACTTCACTTGGGGTCGGGCCTTGTGCGTTTGCGCCAGGCCGGTCTGTCCTGGGTTGTCAACAATGGGATATTATGGGTTTTTAGGTCCCTTTCGACAGTGTACCACCAAGTGGCGGGCCGTCTGCCTCTGCCTCTTGATCGCTGCGTGCTATCAATGTTTTATTAATAAGGACTTGAATCAGGATATTGGTGCTTACTGAATGAAGCGCTCGTTAGTAACTAAAGTTAAACCTAAGTTGTTATGCCTTATCGATCTCTGTACTTCACAAGTCACAGTCAAGTCCGATAGATGACTCTTATCCCGGCTAGCGAAGCTGAATCGCGTTATAACAAACATCTGTAATATTTTGTTTTACTAACAACTATCCCTAATCCAGTTCTTATAAAATTACATGCATATAATTTGTACTACAATAATATGTTGTATAATAAACAAATCAGAAATCATGGAAAGTACAACGAGGGTTGGCGAACGGTCTAGTGGTCAGGACGTTAACCGCGTAAGCTGAAGACGCCGGTTCGATTCCGGCCTCGGCCACCAGAGGGTTTGATCACTTTTTCTATAGTATATAGCATCTATTTTAGTTAATCGTTCATGGCAAGTAGGTACTCAGATCTATTTATTAATAAAAACACAATACTCACGACTGACATGGTTGATGTAGTAGGGCCCAATCTGAGGGTCATAGGCCTCCTCCCAGCCAAGGGGCAGTTCATTCCCGATGCAATCCGCGAAGGTCTGTGGCTTCGTATATCTGCAAAGACGTCATTAATAAATGAACAAGTGTTTATGTCAATAATAACGTGTTAAATACCTAGATTTAGGTAAGTAGACGTGAGAGCCCCGAAAACACGGACGTATTTCCAACTTCATTTGAAAATTCAAAAGCAGGGTTGAAGATTGGCTACCTTGCCATATTACGCGTTGGATTTTTTTTTAATAAACCGTTATACATTTCATAATGATGACCTAATACATTATTATGACTTTACGTATAGGTATGTTATGGGTAACGTGAATCCATTGATTTTATTTTTGAGAGCGCTATAATTAGAATCATACTGAATAAAACTATTAAAACGGATTATATCGCGTATATTGAATTTATTCTACATCCCGACGTTATAATCCGTTTTAATACTTTTATTTCATGAGTAACTATCGCGGTAACCGAAGACAATATTATCATACTGAAAGTTACAATTCCATTAGTACCTACTTATCTCTTTTAAATTTAAACAAAATAATGAATAGGTACCTAGTTAAAAGCGTTCCTCAACAATGCAATTTAGACCAAATTAAATTTAATCTACAAGTTAAAAAGAATGAAAGTTCATACGGTTTCTTCCCACGATACACTGAGACTATTAAAACCGAGGTAGTGCTATCATCAACTCAAAATAATAATCTACCACTTATTTCGGACCTGATCATTTTACTACTTTTGGGTTGGACCTGTTCTACTAATTTGCTTCGTGTTTGGTTGTTGGTGTTCCTTATAATTTTACTATCTTATTTTTAAAATCAGTTGATTATAAGTTCAATAAGATAAAACATAGACGAACGAAAAAGACTGACAAATTAACTTAAAAATAAGCCTTATTGCCTTAATTAATGTGGGCTAGCTCCATTTGTATAAGATTGTCCCATAATAAAATAAAATGTTTAATTACCAAAAATGTAAAATTATAAAAAAAAAACAACGGGTTGCACTCCGGGAGTGCAGACAGAAGTGAAAACTTAATGACTAGTCCAAAATGTCTGCAGCACTATGTACCTATAATTGACCCATCCTCCTTTCTATTGAAAAACTTTAGTTCCGAAATTGCTCGTCAGTGAGCTTAAATTTGTAGCGTTAATTGTTTAAAATTCGAATAGAAATTGTAAAGTTACCTTGCAGACCTCGCATCTAAATATATTTGTTCATGATATTTTGAGTTTTATTCACCAGTACTAGAGTTCACTTTTATTAGCGATTTCATCAAGATGTAGCTTTATTGAATTGTATTTGAGTGATATAAAGTTAGAATGTACATAACTGTGAGATCCTCGTAGGTATTTCAGCCCGTACAAGATTAGAACATTGAACTATAGGTATTGCTTAATATAAAAGTCCAGTTTTAAATAATTGACATGATTATGATACGTTATGACTAAAGTTCTTTAGTGAATAAAAACGAAACAGCAGGCTCAGGCATGCATTTTCGCCGCGCGGTAGAAAGAGAGGGTTACGTCTTACGCCTTACGGTCACATGACACCTGTTACGAGTTTAACATTTTTTCCCCATCACAAAAAGTGCACAGCGCCGCTAAAGAAGTTTTCACTTCAAAAAAAAAATACAGAAATGAGCAACAACAAGAACATGGCGCTAGTGCAGCAGGGTAGAGGTAGACGGATTAGGTATGGCTGCACCTTGAAACCGAAGAAATGTTGGATGGATTTGAATCAGAGGGCCTACCGCGAACCACGTTCGACGTGTTGCCTCCCTGTCACACTTACGTACGAATTTACAAGTGCGACAGAGAGGCAACACGACGAACGTGGTTCGCGGTAGGCCCTCTGTGCCGTGTCCCACGGATACACATGCTGGTGGCTCGGATTATCGTAATCATAATTTTGTCCCATAATATGTCTTATATCCACTCACATACCTAGACAGAATACGCCTATACTGTTCCCAGAACGCTAAATGTACAACCCAAAATGCAATGCAACATAGTAGATACTATAATGGTATTCGGATCGCAACAGGTGCAAGTTTCTGGTTTCGCCGCAGCTATGCACGCCGTTGCCAGATAATTAATGATGGCCGGCGCCTACAGGGTGCTACGATACGTTTTGCATAATAAGATAAACAATTACATAGAAGAGCTTTGATCAAATTGATAATTTATATAAAATCGAAAAAAAACCGCCGATGTCAGATACCTAAAACGAAATATTTTATTTTTTATGACAAATTTGTACGTGGGTCATACTGAAAGTTTCTGGATTCTGATATATGAGAAAACTTATTTTTTCTAAGTGGCCACTCCTGGAATTTTCAGTATGACCTAAGTAGATCAGCCTAAGTAGGTCGCCGGAAGATCAGCGCTGACTTCTGGGTTAGCATTATGCTGAGGCGGGACCATTTCGTGGTAAACTATGTATTTATATTATGTTTAATATTCTCTGTTTGTTGTGTACTTGTGTATGTTATAGTTTATCACGAATAAATGCGATGATTATGATGATTATGATTATGATTAGATTATTATTGGAATATACTTAAAGAGCAAATATATGGTTTGGAGTCCGCCTAATCTAATTCTGCACCAACTTGAACAGAGAACAAAGTGTGAGATTGCCATCATTACAAACGTCATATTTTCATAGAAATTTGACATTAATGATGACGTTGCCTCACTTTGTCATTGCAAATGTCATGCAGAGTTATTTTGGTCCGCCTCTATCTACGGCTAATTATTGCAGATTTGAAATTATTATTCATACCGTCTCTGATACAGCCGGTTCGTAGCGTTAACTGAACCTTTAACTAAAAGCAAGTGATTGAAGTAATCGTTTACATATTTATTAAGATTAACCTTTTGGACGCCAATTACCGATATATGCGCACCGTAGGTTCAACGCCAAAGACCGATTAATCGGTCACAGACCACAAGAGTAACATCGACCTACGTGCATATACGTGCATAAAGTTCAACTTCAGTTTGGACACTACAATGATGTGGCATCCGAGTGACAGCTTTTGTGTTTGACACGGCGTGGAAAAGGTTAAGGGAGATACATTTTTCATCATTAAAGTAATTTTAACAAAACTAGTGCCTACGTCAATTCTTGGGGTTAGTTGCCAAAGCGGATCCAAGGCTCCCATGAGTCGTGTCAAAATGCCGGGATAACGTGAGGAAGAAGGAAGCGAAGTTCATTTGTTTACTTACTTTGCCTCACATGTGAATAAAATGCAACTTTGCTATCAGTTTTTGAACAATCAAAAGAGGCTTTATCAGTCGGTGTGGTGAAAATAACTATTTAACAACGCTACCAACCCTATTCCACATTATACAAGTTGTTAAGCTACAAATCTCAAGAATACGCTAGTTAAGGCGTGGTGCGTTGGCGCCGGTTTTAATGTTAAAAGCTACCTATGCATTTCTACTCTACAGAAACGACTGATGTCATAGATATTCTTAGGGAGTTAAGCCCTTTTTAGAACTGATTGTTTAGCACCTATGCGCTGCATTTGTTTAAGATATTAACTTGAATTTAACATGTGTTGTACACATGGTTATATGTAGGTAGTTAAAGAGCTAAAGAGAATAATAAAGCTTTAAACTCTCGCATTTTGTACACATATTTAATTTCACAAACGCGTCTAACGCGATATATTTTCATTGTTTTTACCTTAAATTCCGACGTTTCAGCTGAGTTGCACCAGCTGTGGTCACGGAAAGACTGACAAGCCAGCAAATGACAACTCAGCTGAAACGTCGGAATTTAAGGTAAAAACAATGAAAATACATATATCGCATTAGACCCGTTTGTGAAATTAAATAATAAAGCTGTTTGATTCTAAAGTGACTGAAAGGAATTTTTCATTGCATTTTGGAGATTGATTTATAGTTAGGTAGTTAGTAAAGTTCTTATGCGCATCAGAGCAACATTACCTCAAGACTATGTGCAGTCAGCAGAAGTTGCTAAGCGAGCTAGGTGTTCAAAATGATCTTGACGCGACTTTATTGCTTAAGCTGGATCTGCCCTTGAATACTTGACCAACGCCTCCTGGCTGATGTAACTCTTAGTGGTTGGAATTTCCCATACTTATATCTTGACCCTATAAACTCAGAGAATTCTCGTTTATACATTTATCTATATATATAAATGCAAGTGTCCTGACTGACTGACTGACTGACTGACTGACTGATTCATCAACGCAGAGCCGAAACTACAAAAGCTAGAAAGTTGAAAATTGCACACTAGGTTGAATTTATAAAGTGTACAAGAGATAAGAAGCGATTTTGAAAAATTCAACCCCTAAGGGGGTTAAAAAGGGGATGAAAGGTTGTATGGGGTGCAAGTTTTATTTTAAGCTAGGAATTTGAAACTTTGTAAAAATGTACTATATTAAAAAACAAGAAAACTAATTTCTGCATTTTCGAAAATTCATCCCCCAAGGTGGTGAAAAAGGGGTTGAAAGTTTGTATGGAGATCAAATATTTTTGTGAGTGTTGGACTTGAAACTTTGTATATGGAGATATTATTATAAGACGGGAAAAGTAATTTCAGCGTTTTTGAAAATTCATCCCCTAACAGGGTTAAAAAGGGGTTGAAAATTTGAATCCATTACAAATGCTTTGAAACTTCTTAGAAAGGCATAATAGCCGATGACAAAAAAAAGTAATTGCGACGTTTTAGGTAATTCAACCCCTAAGGGGGTAAAAAAGGGGATGAAACTTTGTCCTGGGGTGCAAATTTTATTTTAAGCTAGGACCTTGAAACTTCGTAAAAAGGTATTAAATTAAAAAACAAGAAAACTAATTTCAGCGTTTTTAAAAATTCATCCCCCAAGGTGGTAAATAGGGGTTGAAAATTTGTACGGAGATCAAATATTTTTGAGAGTGCGGGACTTGAATCTTTGTATTTGGGGATATTATTAAAATACAGGAAAAGTAATTTCAGCGTTTTGTAAAATTCATCCCCTAACAGGGTTAAACAGGGGTTGAAAGTTTGAATCCATTACAAATGCTTTGAAACTTCTTAGAAAGGCATAATAGCCGATTACAAAAAAAAAGTAATTGCAACGTTTTTGGAAATTTAACCCCTAAGGGGGTTAAAAAGGGGATGAAAGTTCGTTATAGGGTGCAAATTTTATTTTAACCTAGGAACTTGAAACTTTGCAAAAAGGTATTAAATAAAGATACAAGAAAACAAATTTCAGCGTTTTTAAAAAATCATCCCCCAAGGTGGTAAAACATGGGGTTGAAAATTTGTACGGATATCAAATATTTTTGAGAGTGCGGGACTTGAATCTTTGTATTTGATGATATTATTAGAAGACAAAACAAGTTATTTCAGTGTTTTGTAAAATTAATCCCCTAACAGGGTTAAAAAGGGGTTGAAAGTTTGAATCCGTTACAAATGCTTTGAAACTTCTTAGAAAGGCATAATAGCCGATTACAAAAAAAAGTAATTGTAACGTTTTTGGAAATTTAACCCCTAAGGGAGTTAAAAAGGGGATGAAAGTTCGTCATAGGGTGCAAATTTTATTTTAAGCTAGGAACTTGAAACTTTGCAAAAAGGTATTAAATTAAGATACAAGAAAACAAATTTCAGCGTTTTTAAAAAATCATCCCCCAATGTGGTAAAACATGGGGTTGAAAATTTGTACGGATATCAAATATTTTTGAGAGTGCGGGACTTGAATCTTTGTATTTGATGATATTATTAGAAGACAGGACAAGTTATTTCAGTGTTTTGTAAAATTAATCCCCTAACAGGGTTAAAAAGGGGTTGAAAGTTTGTATGGAGTTCAAATTTTATTTTAAGCTAGGAACTTGAAACTTCGTAAAAATATATGTTATTAAAATACAAGAAAACTAATTTCAGCGTTTTTGAATATTCATTCCCTAAAGTGGTGAAAAAGGGGTTGAAAGTTTGTAAGGATATCAAACATTTTTTCGAACGCAGGACTTGAATCTTTGTATTTGGGGATATTATTAAAATACAGGAAAAGTAATTTCAGCGTTTTGTTAAATTCATCCCCTAACAGGGTTAAACAGGGGTTGAAAGTTTGAATCCATTACAAATGCTTTGAAACTTCTTAGAAAGGCATAATAGCCGATTACAAAAAAAAGTAATTGCAACGTTTATGGAAATTCAACCCCTAAGGGGGTTAAAAAGGGGATGAAAGTTCGTCTTAGGGTGCAAATTTTATTTTAAGCTAGGAACTTGAAACTTTGCAAAAAGGTATTAAATTAAGATACAAGAAAACAAATTTCAGCGTTTTTAAAAATTCATCCCCCAAGGTGGTAAAACATGGGATTGAAAATTTGTACGGATATCAAATATTTTTGAGAGTGCGGGACTTGAATCTTTGTATTTGGGGATATTATTAGAAGACAGGAAAAGTTATTTCAACGTTTTGTAAAATTCATCCCCTAACAGGGTTAAAAGGGGTTGAAAATTTGTATGCAGTTCAAATTTTATTTTAAGCGAGGAACTTGAAACTTCGTAAAAATATATGTTATTAAAATACAAGAAAACTAATTTCAGCGTTTTTGAATATTCATCCCCTAAAGTGGTGAAAAAGGGGTTGAAAGTTTGTAAGGATATCAAACATTTTTTCGAACGCGGGACTTGAATCTTTGTATTTGGGGATATTATTAAAATACAGGAAAAGTAATTTCAGCGTTTTGTAAAACTCATCCCCTAACAGGGTTAAACAGGGGTTGAAAGTTTGAATCCATTACAAATGCTTTGAAACTTTTTAGAAAGGCATAATAGCCGATTACAAAAAAAGTAATTGCAACGTTTTTGGAAATTCAACCCCTAAGGGGGTTAAAAAGGGGATGAAAGTTCGTCTTAGGGTGCAAATTTTATTTAAAGCTAGAAACTTGAAACTTCGTAAATAGGTAGTAGGTTTTATTAAATAGAGGACATGAAAATCTTCTAAGGGGGTTTAGAGGGATTACATCGAGGACAATTTTATTCAGTTAGGGGCTTGAAACTTCGTACCTAGGTTGTGAAAGAAAAGTCTCATGCGTTGTATAATATTAATAATTAAGAAATGATTAACCGTCCTACCGCAATCTCTTGCTGCATAATGTTCTAAGCTAATGTAGAATATATAACCACCAATATACAAATCCACGCGTACGAAGTCGCGGGCAACAGCTAGTATTTATAATATATAGTTTCCAATCGTGACGTAAAGCTGACGAAAATGTTGCGGTTTCCGCCTCAACCCCCAGGTCTTGATTCAAAACGTTTAGCGAGCATTGCCAAACAAAACCATTATAACCTAATCGAACTTTACGCATAGCTGCTATGATACTTAAGATCAAGTTATACCAGGGACGAGTCAAGACGAAATTGGGGAATTAGGTAGCACTGCTCCACTTCGCTACCAGTTTCTACGGTCAACGTCAAAGATTTGTTAATTTTCTGCCTTATTACGACGGAATAGGATAGAAAATTGTGGACACGTTGACATCGACTGTACATGATTCATACAGTCCACTTCACAAAAAAGCGGTCCGTAACCATGCGTTTTTCCGATTGTGACGAAATCCATAAAACCTGCGCGTACGCGTTAACGGTTCTCTTTAATACGGCGTTTAAACGGTAGTCGGTTATTAAAGATTCCCTGGCTAATTGACCTTTTCCAAGATTTCTAAAAATATTGCCGTTTTCATCAGAATTGGGTTTACATCAATTTCAAATATTTTAATAACTAAGCAGTTTGATGGACAAAATAATATTGCCCTAAATCCCACTACTTGTTGTCTATCTCAAAAGGTGTAATGTAATTCAGAAGAATACCTCCTCCATTTATAACGAAAACGACAAATCCTCATTCGAGCGAAATTTTATAAAATAATCTCACTTATTCGTCTCCGAAGAAATTAGCTGTCTCTATGTTTTTCCATAATCCGCTAAAGATACAAAATCAGTTGAATCAGCTAACTGGTTGCCTATGTTGTAAATTTCACTGCCGCGGCAACATAATTCACTCTAGCAAATTACAATCCCTTTACTACTCCAATGGGTTTTTGACTCCCTCTCGGCTACCGAACGCTAGCGTCTATTTCAAAACACGATCAGTCTTATCGAGGCATAGAGGGCGTGCGTGCGCGCATCTAGAGAAAGAAAGCAGGAGATTTCTCGTGAGGAGGACCAGGACAGGTATAGTTACAACGTTGCGTCGTAGCAAAACCAGTCTCGTCAGCGGGACGTCAAGGCGAGTAGAATTCTTGGAAACGGTGACCCGTGTCACGGAATCCCTGGCGCACACTAGTGAAGATTACGCACACAGAGATAGTGTAGTCCACGCGGTGTCAAATGGGATAGGTGTCAAAATTTGTGACTTTCAAGAATTAAGCTGCTAATGGACACTACTCCAGATACGATAAATATAACAACAGAGTTATATCATTAGGTGTCTTATATCCATCAAAGTGTAAAGGACCAACAACGTCGTCGGAACTTGAATTTATCACAGCGTAACATACGTAGGTATACGCAATGATAATTAATAGAATTATGTCTTAGAAATTATGTTTTTTTTTTAACATTTAGTTACGTAAAGTACGCAACGACAACTTTTGACCACCATAAGTGTGTAGGCAATTCCTATATTTTAATTACCTATATTAGCTTCAAGAGTTGACCAGAACAAGAGATGCAATGAAATTTAAGTTAAAAGATAATTTTTAAGTGTGCGTAAGTACCGTGAGTATAATACATGACTTCATTTTAGTGTTTTTACCTATATTTTGTGTCCAATAACAACCCTTCCCATCTTTAAGATTTATATAATATTATATTTATTAAAATTAGGTGTGATAAGCCTTCTAGACCCCTATTTAACCAATTATAGATGATATTATCAGAGATTTTACAGAATCTTTCATACTCGTATATGTATTAGAGTGCGTGCCAGAACAGCAAACAGAACTAATCTAAGCCGTTCTATAAACTGCGATCGATTAAATTCGCAAGCATTTGTGTTCGATATGTCATCGCATCGCATTGTAAAATAGGACGACAGAAGGCCAACGTACTGTCGGCCGCCCGCAAATAGACGCGAAGGTTCGCGTACGGGTACGGTCTCCGTTTCTTGTTTTCTAAGGCTTTATCTAACTTAATTACTCGCCAAACACAACACAGATGGATCAATAAACTTGAAGATCATTCTCATAAATCCTTATATAAGATCCTACGTTTGGCATTATGTTCAGAGATCGGACAAATTTGCGACATTTGCTCGCAATAATGTGGACATGACTCCAAAATTGATTAAATAATTAATCATTTAATTAATTTCTTACCTGAGGTTTAATTTTGATTCCTAATCAATAAATAACACAAAGAGTTCTTATAATGTAAATTTATTTAAAAAAATAATCAGTATGTTTTCCAAATTTTCTGTAGGTGCTTATTTTTTTATATCAAAAATATATTTATGTGCTATTTATTGACTAGGGAACAAAATTAAATCTCAGGTAAAAAATTAATTAAATGATTAATTATTTAATCAAATTTGGAGTCATGCCCACATTATTGCGAGCAATGACGCCAATCTGTCCGATCTCTGATTATGTTTGATGCAGCACACGTGATTCTAATGATTTCAAAGTTATTTTAGCCTCTACCACACACAGAAAATAAGAATATAGAATCAGAATAATACAGCAATACGAGAGTAGAAAACAATACGAGTAACCATATCAAGTAGACCAAATAAAATAGTAATTATTAATAAAACCGATCCAACATCCAGTATTATGTCGACAAGAGATGTCTTACTTTATGAGATTATGTATACTCTCTTTAGTAATTACATTACTGCAAAAATATTGTCCTTTATAGGCCTTTGTCCAACAGTTTTGTTCGGCTGAGATGATAAAAAATATTGTTAGTCTACAATTCAATATGTAGGTACCTACGTATAGTAATGGTCATACACATTGATAATGATATCCCAAAATTAAAATACTGTTCCAACTAAAGACATTAAACGTGCCCAACTCTTTATATTTAAAGTAGTTGTTCAATTTATGAATCACGATTCTATACATGGGTCATGCCATGTAATTGTGTCTTAAATGTTCAGATACAGAGGCTTTTACATACGTACCTATAATGGACCAGTAAGCAATAAAATGAGCCGTTTCCAAGATATCGTAAAATATTTAGCACAGTGCAATGATCGTCAAATAGTTTTACGGCTTACTATTGAATATATACGACAAGTTCTACTATTTCTGAAGTATTCCGTAGTAACAATGACAATGTATCAAGATACGGGAGGTTATTTAAAAAAACTATGACATCCCCCGTATCAGCACCCAAGTGCTTCTACGAAATAAGTTCAACTCAATTAAGATATAGGACCGATCTGCCGTCCAATGTTACTGGAATTCCAAAAGTATTATGGTACAGTACAAGTAGTACTTTTAACCCTGGATTGACCGGGACGCGAAGTCGGTGCCACGCAGTCTCCCGACAGACCACTCTATATATATCACCAGAGAAATATTTTAATCCGAATGGCCCGCTTAATGCACATTCCCTTGGGCTTTCGAACAATCTCAACTTTTTTATTCCTTTAGCTCCAGGGCATTGCCCTAGTTAGTATTTAGTCGGCACGTTAATCCATCATCTGAAACTGTGTCAGTAGACGCTAAGGATAATGCTAGGTGAATAACCTGTTCTTGAATAGACATATTTCGACTGTGATGTCATAGGCTTATTTAAAGTCTTGTATCGGACATTTAAACTCATGTACAGGATGATTGCAGACTTTCCGATATCCAAAAAAGGAAACGTTAGGGGTCAGCGCGATTTCCTCTCGCATACCAAATCGCTGACACATTGCTACAGCGCGGTTATAATCAAATTAAACAACTTGCATTGAGCTCGACGAAGCATGCCGACCGGATGATCCAATCCGTGAATATAAAATTTCGTATCTGAACCGAACCATGCATTAAAGCGGTAACCGCATTCATAAACATTTTTTACGCCTTACGTCATGACCTATCACCCAGTTTATCCCCGAATTGCCGGAGCAATCTCTTGAAAGTGGTTAAAATTACGATAATAGTGTGATGGTATGCGAGAACCTAATGTACCTACCGCCTTGACGTCACACGTTATTCGATCATTGACAAATGACATTCCAACGCCTTTAGTGAACTATGTTGTGTCAAGCGCGAGATGTACTTACAACGCCCATATTCTCAGGCTCGCCTCTCATGTATTCATGTGTCCCTCATATCATATTCGTCGAATGCTCAAGAATTTAAAACGATTATAGCTCACCATTAATTATACTTGTCTTTAGCATTACAAAGTGGGAAGCAGTCGTATATCATAAATATTATCGACACAAAACGCCTTTTAGGCATTTATTACTTTAAGTGCGAACATCTTATAATAAACTTAATGCACTCAAGAACTCGGACATAAAATGACAGCAGTCGTTGCGAGTTTATTTAACGTTCGTGCCATTTAGAGCAGCTACCGTCCGTTTACCTTATACCTTAAATGATCTTTGCGTAAGATTTCAAGTTGATATGTTAAGATAAACCTTGACTTTCTAGCAAACTAGTCTAGATCTCGACGGGTCATCGAAACGAGCCATAAAAACTTTATCTAGGCATTCGGAAGCGGTTTGACCTGTTCAGACGTTGGTCTGCAAATGTGACGGATGGTCGGAGCATATTGCATTGCATAAACTGTGAATATATAAGGTTTCCCTCTGATTCACGACGCATGCCAGCCGCCTTCGTCACGCCGCCCGTCGACAATATCGAGGTATCAGGGTATCACGACCGCGTTCCGCTCAGCTACTACACGAAACCCCGTCTAAATAATGTCTCGATACAATGACGAATTGCTCTCGCTTTACGGTATCGTAACAATCTAGGAATTCATAATTGTTATTACGAAGTCACTCCCTTTAGTTCAAAATCAAGTTTCCAAATCCAGTTTTACGAAACCAATAATAAACTCACAAATTACTCGTTTGTCAGCACTATTAATTCTCTTGCATTAAGGTAGGTTGACTTTAAAAGTAGTTGAATCATTAGAGTTAGTGGTATTTATAATGTTGCCTTAATGATGCCCGTGTATTCTGCAAAGCATCTGGAACTCGCTCCACCATACTCTAAAGGCATTTTTATGAGAAGAGATTCCATGTAAAGAATTATTTACAGTGTAACTTAAGTACACAACGAATGGCTTAAGAGAACAGTGCAAAACACAGGTAATTGGAAAACTTTAGAATGTGTTAGCACTTTTAGATTGACATTTACTAAGTAGAAGAAGTCATACTAGCAAGTATGCCAAGATATCCGCTAAAGTGTCATTCAATAGAACTTGCTAACTATGTAAACAAACCGCCATACTAAAATTGACACTAAATGTCAAATTACTAGTAACTTTTGTTTACATAGTTCGCAAGTTCTATTGAATGACACATTAAATGTATTCGTTTAAGAAAAGATAGGGTACTTAATGGTACAAAGTTAAACATAAGCCATACAAAATATATTAGGGCCATACTGAAGGTATCGAGCCTTACGAGACTGAATTTAAAGAAAAAGAATTGACTCAGCTTTTTATTTTAAGTGTTCAAGACTATAAAGTGTTTCCTGTCCTAAGTTTTGTTTTACACATGATTTATGAAAATATGAGCTATGGAATTATTATCAATTATCATTTTTCGAATAACTTTTTCATTTTTGCATGGATCACTAAATTACTAATACCAAAATGTCTACAAAACTTTTAAGTCACATTTTGAGTCATGTTTTGAAGAAGTTTGGTCTTCACCGAAACTAATACTGATTATGTCCATTCAATGGTGTTATTACAACCAAGTGTTTAGACCGGATGGTATGGTTAAACAGCCCACCAGCTCGCGCATGCTGATGAATGGGGGACGCCCTTCTCCGAACAAGGCTTTGCAAAATTCTTCGTCCCATTGTTTTGTGAATGGGCAGTGCGAAGACTTGAAAAATGCTCACCATTTTGCAGCGATTTATTCTGTTTAATAGCTCGGCTGAGCGTTGTTTGCGAGGTTTTACGTTCTGTTTATTTTTTCGTAAATAACCGTTTTTGTTATGTAGCTGGGAAAGTTCTAGATAAATGGAAAATTTCTTATAAAAAGTGCGATTGTTTCGTCATTGTTTATGGCTAGAGAATAACTATGTATTTTATATCTTAACTATCGTTAGCTGATATTTATGCAAATTGTCCAAACTTTTCTATTAATGCAATTAGGGAAAGTATTCAGGGAATTTACAATTTAACCTTATAATGTCACAATTAAGTCCAACAACAATTGTAAAAAAACCAACATATTAATAAACTCGCGTGAAAACCCCAAAACCTCTAGCAAACTTCTGTCATTAGGAATCGATCTCGCTTTCGTCAGAATTTATTCTAGATGTCTTTAGAAGCAAAAGAAGTTCAGGTAAACGATACGAGTCTGTGCGGAAAGAGAACAGTCGTGTAATGTATGGGGCCCAATACATTCCACGACTCTTCTCTTTCCGAACAGACTCTATTATTAGGTTTTACCAATTTTAAAATTGTACAATTGCTCAAGCCCACTTTTGACGTAAAACGGAGCTCAAGCAACACGGCCATATTCTGTCAACTCCTTATCGTCGTTAAGTATACAGGTGGTTCGCATACCACAGCGCTTACGATCACTTTGCTTACCAACATAGTTTTACGGCCCGATCGATTCAAACAATCTTCTATTACGTCGGCCGAAGGTGTATATTAGAATGTAAATAATTCTGTTATAGTCCGAATTGTTATTTCACCCACGCTTAAATCCACGAGTCGCCAACAATTTATTCAAAATCAAGGATTTGTGCCCGTTCGCCTCCGGCGGCCTCCGTATTCGTACAAGAAGAATTTTAACCATTCTTGGTATAATTTCAACTGTTTAAAACTCATTGGAAACACCGCGAGCGTTTAAAGCAAAATGAACGAAACCTCTCACTTTCAATACGTAGATTATGCGAGAAGTTCATAACAAATGTGTTGTTGCAAAAAGTAGGCTTGCAAATTATACTTGGCCGGATATTAGAATGTATACGGCAGACACATTTATCATGGCATGGTGTCGCATCTAAGAAGATGATTATCTTAACCGTCCAATAAAAGAATTTACATCGCCATTAACGTGCGCGACAGTAAATAACAAATTTAATTTTTATTGGACATTTTTAAGTCGGATAGCGGTAAAAAATCGCTTTCGTTCTATCATCCGGCAGATTAGGATCGCACATTTTACGGTAGACATTAAATCTTAAGCGCTCATTATAGAGGAAACATTAAATAGGCAACATTCTTTGGCGAGTCTGGTCCTCCGTGGAGTCGCTTAATCAAGCGATCTTATGCAAATCACGCAAATAGTTAATCAGTTTTATGACTGGCGACTATCAACAATTTATCAATAGCCCCTATATGGAAACAAACAGAAATTCCAACGACCTTATGCCAGCCAGTTATGTCGACATAGTACATACCACATTTTGCAACTTTCTGATTTTATTTATAGAAGAATGAACCTCCTGGTCTTCTTGATGATTCAGTATTTTTACTGGTTTTTAAAGACAGAAACGGAAGGTTTCGTTTCGTTTGGTTTTATTGATTAAGCTAAAATCAGAGTTTTCTAGCTTTGGCTGTACGTATAGTTGCCCAAAAATAAGTATCCACTTTTCTAAACGCTAGTATGGCGACGTGGGTACTTATTAATAAAGTTGGCATAGGTACTTACTGTACCATATTGGACTTATAGTCTTGTGGAAAATGAAAAGACGATAGATAAGAGAATAAGAAACTAATAGAAAATATTAAGTCCAGATTTTATGAGAATCCTCTAGGAACGAATGGTACAATACAACATTAAATTTAAGTGCATGCATAGAAATTTGGATGTTTTCTAAGTTTATATATAGGTATCGATTTTTTTCTACATACAAAAACTAAAATATAATATGTCTCTAAACACATTGTGTTGAAAATTTTCAGCTCATGTAGACATGACAAGTAAAAGTAAGACGTTAGCTATATTTTTTAAAGTAGGAACCTACATATTATGTCTTTACTATAAAGATTACTATTTACAATGAAACTATACGAGCAAATAACTACTTTATGACGACAAAGATAAGAGTGGAATGCCAATTCGATTAGAAACGGGAGCAGTACCATTTTTATCGCATACTTATGTAGATAAATTTTAAACACGCGTGATTTTAGTCACATTAACATTGCGCCGTCTGTACACTTTGATAAAACACTCAAGTTCTTGGTAATTCACAATAACTAATACTAATTCGAACATGCATATACGAATTACAGTCAGACAGTGCGACGTGCTCTGAATCATGTACAGTTCTCTTATAAAAATCCAACTTAGTACTGATTCGATCATAAAATAAAAGTAAAACAAAAGAAACTTGCGACCATTTAAAGAAAATTGTCAAGTGTCACTAAAATTGACAAGGATTTTGTAGAAATGGTATCTGATATGTTTACTTTTACAAAAAAAAAGATTGTACACATTCAATGAGTCGGTATCTCTTACAGAACCCCAATGGTGTATCAAGTAATCATAGTCTATGGTAACTGTTTACCATCGCATGAAAGTCAAAAAACTTTAATTAAGCTGTGAACTCCACATTTAATTTGTCCGAAATCAACGGAACAGTGAATAAGCCAGTAGAATCGGCGCACTGGCATGCGTCTACGCATATAAGCCACCAAGGACATCTTTATCTGAAAGGAATGCGCAAAGTAAACAATGTTGTACGCTATTTCGCTCGCGCGACGCGCCCAGAACACATTTGGACACGTCGACCATCCCTTACAGGGAATTTTAAACAAAGGAGTGGTTGCCAATTAATATTGACTAATTTCTTTCAGAATCGTTTTAAACTGGCTTTTTTGACAAGTTTGTCATTTATCGCTACGGATAAAACATCTGACAGTTGACACTCTTTCACTTCCCTATTAAAAAGGCAAAGAATAGTTTATGTTCATTATACTGTATGTAATCTATATTATGTATAATAACTATTTAATAAGATAATAACGGTGGGACCTGGTGTTCTGTAATCGTTTGATCGCCTGGTAACGACGGTTAGTACGGTTATAAACAAAAATAATAACTGTTTGACAAATTTTGCTTTCAATTTTATTGTGTTGCGTTACTGTACTGTACTAGAAATACTTTGATCTTTAACCAGGAGTCACATAATTTGTAGACATTTCTATCGAACAATTTTCTGATGAACAGACAAAGACGCCAACCCTTTACTTCTTAACAAAGGGTAATAATTTCGGTATAATCATTGACATACTCCGTTTCTTAACGGGTCCAGAACAAAACTAAATGCAAATTCCGTGTCACATCCTTCATGCGAACAAAGGCCCACTTGGGAATGGGTGTAACTGATGCATCATCAGCACAGATTGTATCATTACTTAATACTGCGCCCTAAAAGAACAATGCCATCATTTTCACTGGTTGCCCTCTAAAACAAAGATGCATCTAAATATACCATTAGCTAGTTCTGCTATACCGTATTGCAAAAACTCCCTGGTATTAATAATATGATGAACAAATACGGATCTTTTGTTATGAACATCACGCCATCATTATGGAAACACCTTTTCCGGTGCGTTCGTTTGTTTGGTCGAAAAATTACGTCGAATCGTGTTGTTATGACAACTATACCAGGGCAAGACGACTTTGGATTCTCAATAAACCGTCACCTTCTGTGTAGGTACACTTTTATGTTTACAAATGGTTTTGAAAGTCGATCTGTGGCAGGCGAATGAAATTCCTTTGTTGCATGCCCTCTAAAACTCCGAAATTACCGCTAAATTCCACACAAACGTAATAACGAGGCAAACAAACCAATTCATCATAACATCGAATTAGACACGGTAAAGTCACGATAACAAACAATAAAAGTACAAGACAATTTAATGACTACACAGTAATCTTCGTCTTAAGCATGTGATTACAACTATTACAAGCAACGGAGCAGCCAGAAAAATAAATTGTTGAGTTATTTAGTGCCAACACGATTAGAGTCAAGAAACGCAGTAAAATGCCCAGCCCCTTAGTCGTCACGCTCGAAGGAACGCGTGTAGTGCGTGGGAAGTATCGGCATGATGCCTTACACACACTTGGATTACACAATCCGAAGACAGCGCCGTTGTTACCAATAGATACCTAAGTAAACATATTTAGGAGAAATCAAACACACAGGGCCCGGCCACATGTCAGCGGTGCGGCGCCGCCGCCGCCGCGCGGCGCGGCACCGCAGAAATCTGCGGCGCCGCAAACCGCTCTGCGGCGACGCCCGCCGCAACGCAAAATTTTGCGGTGCCGCGCTGCGGCGCCGCAAAGCGGTGCGCGGCGCCGCGCGCGGTGCCGCAAAGCGGTGAGTTTCGCCGCGCGCGGTGCCGCCGAGCGGCGTGCGGCGCCGCAGATTTCTGCGGTGCCTCGCCGGTATTTTCTTTTGAAATGATTTGCATCTTCATTCATTATACGAAGATATGGGTTCACCCAAAATTTTCTTTTCAATTGTTTTTTTATTTCTGCGCCTTCTTAATAGCGCTGGCAGTAAAAATGCTGCAAATGATGTTAAAGGTATGAAAATCGGTACGATTGGTCTTTAGGACATTTGAAACAATTTGACCCGAAACACCATTAAATAAAAAAAAACGAGATGAGTTATCTTTTTTTGTATGGAATTTGAAAAAACTGTTTTGAAACCTATCGTGTGTGGTATTAAACGAAAGGGCTTTCTGAGCCGATTCCAAAAATATCATACATTTCAGTAATTTTTTTTAATTATAATAAAAATAATTTTCAAAACATACCAAGTTTGGGCTTCTCCAGATACAATACCGTTCAATATTTTTTTGTAAAATATACCTCAAATTATACCTAATATCCTCATATCTAACCCTAAGAAAGCAATTTTGAAAATAATTACATGAAATATGTTTTTTTTTTAATTTTCAATTTTACAAAGTGTGATCTATGAATCTCTCAATTAAATATTTAAATAGAAAGCATAAAATTAATATAAGTATAACGGTTTTTCCAAAAAGTCGCTTATGTCTCGGAATCTATAAGTCGTAGTAAAAATTATCTATGTAAGAATTAACTGAAAAAACTCACCTTTTACTAAGTGCATTGCTGCCAATTTTGTAAATTGGCAGCAATGCACTTATTACTCATCTGTCAGAGATGACGATTAAAATTAGGCTGGCAACAATCTATTTCATACAATATTTTTTAAGTGGTGATTACACGAAGTATCGTAAAAGTACCAAAAAGATACTGCGTGTATGCACAAATACTTTTTTGGGGAATAGACTAAAGACTTGTCTTGACAACTATAACATAGGGGTTTAAAGGTGTGTGTACGACCTTTTAAATGACAAATAAAGGTACGGGAGTAGAAAAAATTAAAACAAATAGGTATACTAAATGTAAATATTTTCAAAATTGCTTTATTAGAATTAGATATGAGGATATTAGGTATAATTTGAGGTATATTTAACAAAAATAGTACTTTATGTGACTGCTACATAATGAGAGGCATCAAAATACGAGTGTGGGTTTAAGAAACGAACGTTAGTGAGTTTCTTAATAGGATTACACGAGTTTTAATGCCTAATTATGTAGAGTTACATAAACTACTTTATCTAAACACATACTTAAAACTAATTAAAAGATAAACTGTACGCCAAATGACAGGGAATGAAAACTTTTTTCACGCATGTCACGCATCCATAGTTTTCTTTAATTCCTAGACAAAAGAATAGAGTTCCTATTCTCATGTCACTCGAGATCAAATATCGTGCGGTTAATATTAAAAAACATACTAAACTGACGTTTCATATCGATAACTGTTTTAATATCTATGGATACTAGAATAGAGACCCACTTGAGTTTTGACTGCTGTTCCAAATTTAAACTCATAACGATACTAAAAATTTGTAACGTTATAACTACTTATAACATTACAGTACAAATTTTTCTACTACCACAGATAAGAAAGTTCTCATAGTAAAATTGGTTGTAATAAAGCTGGTCATTTCCTACGGTTTCTGAACGCATTATAGAGCACTAGTGACATGTGTGTAGATACAATTTTTAACGGTATTGTATCTGGAGAAACCCAAACTTGGTATGTTTTGAAAAATATTTTTATTATAATTTAAAAAAAATGACTCAAATGTAATGATGTGAAATATTTTTCGAATCGGCTCAGAAAGCCCTTTCGTTTAATACTACACACGATAGGTTTCTAAACAATTTTTTTTTTAATTTCATACAAAAAAAAGATGACGTCATAACTCCTGTCGTTTTTAGGGTTCCGTACCCAAAGGGTAAAAACGGGACCCTATTACTAAGACTCCACTGTCCGTCCGTCCGTCCGTCCGTCCGTCTGTCACGAGGCTGTATCTCACGAACCGTGATAGCTAGAAAGTTGAAATTTTCACAGATGATGTATTTCTGTTGCCGCTATAACAACAAATACTAAAAACAGAATAAAATAAAGATTTAAGTGGGGCTCCCATACAACAAACGTGATTTTTGACCGAAGTTAAGCAACGTTGGGCGGGGTCAGTACTTGGATGGGTGACCGTTTTTTTGCTTGTTTTATTTTACTTGTTTTGCTCTATTTTTTGTTGATGGTGCGGAACCTTCCGTGCGCGAGTCCGACTCGCACTTGGCTGGTTTTTTTTTATTTGTTTTATTTTATAAATTGTTTCAAATGTCCTAAAGATCAATCGTACCGATTTTCATAACCTTTAACACCATTTGCAGCGTTTTTTGGCGAACCGCTGTCGCTATAACAACAGCAAGAGCAGAACACGTGTGAAGGAATCCATGTCTGATTAAACAACTGGTAGTCGAATTTTATTCTTTACTATGCAGCGTGGCATCGCACGCGGCGCCGCACGCCGCTTGGCGGCACCGCGCGCGGCGAAACTCACCGCTTTGCGGCACCGCGCGCGGCGAAACGCAACGCTTTGCGGCACCGCGCGCGGCGCCGCGCACCGCTTTGCGGCGCCGCAGCGCGGCACCGCAAAATTTTGCGTTGCGGCGGGCGTCGCCGCAGATTTCTGCGGTGCCGCGCCGCGCGGCGGCGGCGGCGCCGCACCGCTGACATGTGGCCGGGCCCACAGGCGTAAAAGATCCAGCTCAATGTACACGTTACAAATATTTTGTTTTTGACTGAAAGAGTGCAAAGTATTGTAGCTGATTCTCCGGAAATAATATTCCAAGAAAACGTTTTTAAAACCGTTGCCCAAGATGAGAATGCGGAATTCCTGAGAGTCATCATTCTATTAGGAAATGGTGGTAATAATTATGAAACACGTTAAAGAACAATCGAGGCGCTTAATAAGATAATTAAGGCATTAAAGACAAAATAATTAGCTATCAGTGGATGCACTGTCCGGTGTTACATACAAATTCCGCATTGCGAATACCATATATGCATCCTTAGGTTTCTCACGTCCGATTTGCCTATACCCAGAGCACGCATTGTTGGCTCTCAGAGATTTCACTGACAACATGGAATTATGCATTAACGACCGGCTTCAGTACGCAGAAATATTTCTACGCAACCACCATCGCTAAGCCTCTAGAGAAATTGATCTCACAGACTTAAAACGCGTTGCCTGAGACAATCAAAGCTACCGGACTATCAGATCACTATAGTAACTAGCAGGGGACGAACTAGTACAATCAGAACTTTGGAATGTGACTCAACTATGTACAGCCGCAGTGAAACTGCATTCAGTCGATACAATTAAAGTAATAAACGCCGACAAACACAGGTATAAGATCCCATTTGCTGTTTAATCGACGGTACATTGTCTTCCCTACTAACGAGACAATGAGTATTTTTTCCTCAATTTACAATGCGTAGCTGTCGAACGCCTGTATCGTTACTTTTTGCTTCGACTTTTTGCAAAAACCTCTCTTCTCGTAACTCAGGTGCCATTACACTTGTGTTGTGAGATCCGCGAAAACCGCAAAATGCTTATTCGCACGCAACTAGTTAAGATACTATGAGAAGCAAAGCCGCTTATTGCCGACTCTGAGCGTTCAAGCGCTCGTTAAGACTAGTTCATTAAAGTTCAGGGGTAATACTGTGACATTGGAGAGAATCATCATATAAGAATGAAATTTGCATGTAAAATAAAAACCAGTTCTTAAGTTGTCAACATTTCTGCGGTAAATAATTATATTCTGACAGATAACTGTCACGAGGGCACATTTTTCATAGTTAACGTTTAGGTTCCAGGTACAAGATTAATAGCGTATGCGTCGGAGACATGGCCGGGTTATTTTTAGATATAGTAAATTGGCTTAGTGGGTTGGTTTATTGTGTGCGTTTTGCACAAGTGGATGTCGAGTGACATCGACGATCCCCACACATGCACACTCCTTGGGCAATTTTGAGCTGTTATCTCGTTTTTAATAGCTAGTTATTAATTATTCTTCATTTCTAGCGTCAACTGGACTGTTGGTTCTCCATTTGGACATGGTCTCAATTTGTGCTTTGAATATGGCCTGAATTAACATCTCTCCAATTAAAGTTCATGTCAAAATAGCGTGCAATTTGGATTTCTCTTTTCTTAGACAAACTTATCGGTATTGTTCTTTGTTAGATCTGTTATTTGAGATTCGTGTAAAATGTTCACAAGCTTTGTTTATTTGATGCCGCACTATGATAATAACCTCAAATCCCTGAGCGAAGAAAAATTAACAACTTCAGCCGTTCAACAGCTTGTTAAAATAATTATACAGAAAAAATATAAAATTCGCATCTTAAACTCTGCATGCAAATCTGATTACCAACATAAGAGTTTTATATATCGTTACTTGTTTAGCAAGTCTCTTAGTACCGATGTCTCGGAATCAAGGAATGCAGTTTGCCAAAAGGTTCAATAAAAAGTAACACTTTATGTTTCCTGCGATCGAGGCGAATTTTATAGTGGTGTCATTGGACCGAGATCAGAAACCGGAGAACTTACTCGTACCTTCAACTGATACAGGGTTAGGGACTTTGGTTAGTGGGTATTGAAATTGTTTAAATAAAATAATGATAGTAATCATTTAGACAGTTATAACTATAACGCTTCAAGAGTTAGGAGGGCTTAAATGTTCATTTTCAGATTAGCTTCCAATTGTCAGTTAATTAATTTAAGCAATACTACTGAAAGAAAATTCTGAAAGCGGTAATCATCGGAGGATGTTCTAAACTACTGATTATTGTTTACTTTATTCTTACGGCAGGTCCGCCATTTTGGAGAGGATTTACTTTTTCTTTTGGTCTTTAAAAAGCCGTAAGACTTTTGAAGGAAAATTGTGTAGGTATACCTCTCAACGTGAAAAGAAGAGTGCATAGCTAATTCGATCATTTTTTTTTGCAATACCTATATGTATTAAGGGACTAATCAAGTGCTTCCATTGTACGTTTTTACTCGTAATTTAGGTTAATGAATTAACGTAGTAAATGCAGGAGTAGACTGGTTGAAATTTTCGTGTTAATATTAAATATGCATAGTTTTTAACGTACTTTTGAAATATATCTATCTATATATATAAATGCAAGTGTCCTGACTGACTGACTGACTGACTGATTCATCAACGCAGAGCCGAAACTACAAAAGCTAGAAAGTTGAAATTTGCACACTAGGTTGAGTTTATACAGTGTACAAGAGATAAGAAGCGATTTTGAAAAATTCAACCCCTAAGGGGGTTAAAAAGGGGATGAAAAGTTGTATGGGGTGCAAGTTTTATTTTAAGCTAGGAATTTGAAACTTTGTAAAAATGTACTATATTAAAAAACAAGAAAACTAATTTCTGCGTTTTCGAAAATTCATCCCCCCAGGTGGTGAAAAAGGGGTTGAAAATTTGTATGGAGATCAAATATTTTTGTGAGTGTTGATCTTGAAACTTTGTATATGGCGATATTATTATAAGACGGGAAAAGTAATTTCAGCGTTTTTGAAAATTCATCCCCTAACAGGGTTAAAAAGGGGTTGAAAGTTTGAATCTATTACAAATGCTTTGAAACTTCTTAGAAAAGCATAATAGCCGATGACAAAAAAAAAGTATTTGCGACGTTTTAGGTAATTCAACCCCCAAGGGGGTAAAAATGGGAATGAAACTTTGTCCTGGGGTGCAAATTTTATTTTAAGCTAGGACCTTGAAACTTCGTAAAAAGGTATTCAATTAAGATACAAGAAAACTAATTTAAGCGTTTTTAAAAATTCATCCCCCAAGGTGGTAAAAAAGGGGGTGAAAGTTTGTACGGAGATCAAATATTTTTGAGAGTGCAGGACTTGAATCTTTGTATTTGGGGATATTATTAGAAGACAGGAAGAGTTATTACAGCGTTTTGTAAAATTCATCCCCTAACAGGGTTAAAAAGGGGTTCAATGTTTGTATGAAGTTCAAATTTTATTTTAAGTTAGGAACTTGAAACTTCGTAAAAATATATGTTATTAAAATACAAGAAAACTAATTTCAGCGTTTTTGAATATTCATCCCCTAAGGTGGTGAAAAAGGGGTTGAAAGTTTGTATGGATATCAAACATTTTATCGAATGCGGGACTTGAATCTTTATATTATTAAAATACAGGAAAGGTAATTTCAGCGTTTTGTAATATTCATCCCGCAACAGGGTTAAAAAGGGGTTGAAAGTTTGAATCCATTACAAATGCTTTGAAACTTCTTAGAAAGCTCGAAAGGCATAATAGCCGATTACAAAAAAAGTAAAAGCAACGTTTTTGGAAATTCAACCCCTAAGGGGGTTAAAAAGGGGATGAAAGTTCGTCTTAGGGTGCAAATTTTATTTTAAGCTAGGAATTTGAAACTTTGCAAAAGGTATTAAATTGAGATACAAGAAAACTAATTTCAGCGTTTTTGAAAATTCATCCCCTAAGGTGGTGAAAAAGGGGTTGGAAGTTTGTATGGATATCAAACATTTTTTCGAACGCGCGACTTGAATCTTTCTATTTGGGGATATTATTAGAAGACAGGAAAAGTTATTTCAGCGTTTTGTAAAATTCATCCCCTAACAGGGTTAAAAAGGGGTTGAAAGTTTGTATGGGGTTATAATTTTATTTTAATCTTGGAACTTGAAACTTCGTAAAAAGGTATTATTTTAAACGGGTAATAAACTAATTTCAGCGTTTTTGAAAATTCATATCTCAAGGTGGTGAAAAAGGGGTTGAAAGTTTGTATGGAGATCAAACATTTTTGTGAGTGCGGGGCTTGAATCTTTGTGCAGAGGCATATTATTAGAATACTAGAAATGTTATTTCAGCGTTTAAAAAAAATCATCCTTTAAAAGGGTTAAAAAGGAGTTGAAAGTTTGTATGGGGTTCAAATTTTATTTTAAGCTAGGAACTCGAGACTTCGTAAAAAAGGTATTTTATTAAAATACAAGAAAACTCATTTAGTGTTTTTGAAAATTCATCCCTTAAGGTGGTGAAAAAGGGTTAACATTTTGTATGGAGATCAATCATTTTTGTGAGTGCGGGGCTTGAATCTTTGTAAAATGGTATATTATTAAAATACGAGAAAAGTAATTGCAGCGTTTATAAAAATTCATCTCTTAAAGGGTCGAAAGGGGGATGAAAGTTTGTATAGGGTTCAAATTTTATTTAAAGCTACAAACTTGAAACTTCGTAAAAATGTATTTTATCAAAAGAGAAGAAAACTAATTTCAGAGATTTTGATAATTCATCCCCCGAGGTGGTGAAAAAGGGGTTGAAAATTTGTATGGAGGGCAAACATTTTTTTGAGTGCGGAACTTGAATCGTTGTATAAAGGCATATATATAAAGGCATATTATTAGAATACAAGAAAAATAATTTCAGCTTTTAAACAATTCATCCCCTAAAATGGTTAAAAAGGGGTTGAAAGTTTGTATAGGGTTCAAATTTTATTTAAAGCTAGGAACTTCAAACTTCGTAAATAGGTAGTTAGGTAGTAGGTTTTATTAAATAGAGGACATGAAAATCTTCTAAGCGCGACTTGCACCATTCTACTAACCCAGGGTTAACCGGTTAAACCTGGAGTTACCATGGTTACCAGTACAATTTGACACTAAGTTAACGGTTTAACCGCTTAACCCCGGGTTAGTGGGTTGGTGCAAGTGGGCCTAAGGGGGTTTAGAGGGATTATATCGAGGACAATTTTATTCAGTTAGGGGCTTGAAACTTCGTAGTTTGTGAAAGACAAAGTCTCATGCTTTGTATAATATTAATAATTAACAAATGATTAACCGTCCTACCGCAATCTCTTGCTGCATAATGTTCTAAGCTAATGTAGAATATATAACCACCAATATACAAATCCACGCGTACGAAGTCGCTGGCAACAGCTAGTTTTAATATAAATGTATCTGAACATAATACTTAGTTAAATTGTTTGAATACCTCTATTACAAAACTTTTTATGAAATAGTTAATAGACAACTACTTTACGTGCCTAGACTGGTAGGTATTGGCACGAAGTCTAAAGCAATTTAAGATTCTGTTGACCCAAGACTTCATTAGGTATGTTTAACATTAGATATATTATATTACATAGCAACGATACCGGCAAAGAAGAATCTAACATAGAAATGTTTGTGGTTCGCATTGTGGTAAAAGGACGTATATCATGCGTCTGTGCGGAAAAAGAAAATCGTGGAATATTTGTATTTGTATTTATTTATTGTATACATGTTAGATATGAGCGCCGCGCCGGCGCGCCGCCGCCGCCGACAAAATTTTCGCGCCGCCGCCGCCGACGCTGCGCTATCGGCGTGGCATCGGCGTGACCTTGGTAGTTGCTACTACTTTCGGAATCAGATAATATATTTTTAATCGAGTTTAGATCATTAACGGCGCCACTTCGAATAGTTTATAGGCATTCAAAAGGTATTTTAGGCCCATATAATTAAAAAATATTGAAGGCAAATGCAAACTTATCTGTCTAATAACCGCGCTACTAGTCTTGGGGAAACGAAATTAATGAATATCAATTTTAACATCAATATGCTAGTAATAAACATACTGATTTCCTTCCATTTTTATTGTGGAACGTTCCACATTACAATTTATAGATTGTATATATACACTAGACATATGTCAATCACAATGAAAAAATTAACTGTGATCAACTCTGGCTAACGTGAGACTCGAACCCACATCTTTGGATTACCGATCCAATGCATAACTAATTTTGCCAGCTAACCATCTGTCATTTACCGCGAATTTAACCATTGCAAGCATGGTTAAACGTCTTTAAAAGGTATTAAATGGGGTTAATTTTGAGATATTAAGCGTTTCCACGTCCAAATGTCCGGAATCGGGTCTCAATTAAACATGGCCACTGTTCAAATTTCAAGCTTTGCTCTCTCGCAGCTCAATCTTTGGCCTTGCATCGCTCGCATGGAATTAAGCCGCTATCTGAACCTGCAAGTTTTTGGCCCTGTTTGGAGCTCAACTTTCGGCCTGTTTTAAAACGCTTGAGCATTGGTCCTTATCCGATCTTAGCTCCATTGTAGCTGGGCCTTTGGCGTCGCACGAATGCGCCCGCAGGAAAGCTCCAGATCTTTAACACTATGGCTTCAGTCTTTATCGGCCTGCGCCCTCGCTCTGCTCTCTTGGAGCTCGGCCTCGTACAGAAGCGCGCCGCAATCAGTCAGCCAAGTTTACACTTGGCGTTCGATTCTTAGCTGTATGCTTACCTGCAGCTCATCCTCTGGCCTCGCATTGGGAGGCGTCGAAATCAAGTCTTCGGTGTTACATGGAGCTTGGCGTTGGGCCTCACTTTTTGACATAAATCGGTTTTGTTGAATCGATATTGGTTAATGAAGGAGCTCGATTTTCTTTGGACTGACGACAAGACGTTTCCCTGATACAGTCAATCCGCAATTTTTAACTTAGCACAAAAGATAAGGGCCTCGCTAAGATCTTCCGGCCAGAGCCTCGCCAAGATTAAGACCGCCTCTGTAGCCGCGCGATACCGCTTATCTACAGTTTATACGAAATAATTTTTTTTCGTACCATTATTCAATAAATTATCAAAAAAGCGCTGGTGGCCTAGTGGTAAGAGCGTGCGACTTGCAATCCGGAGGTCGCGGGTTCTAACTCCGGCTCGTACCAATGAGTTTTTCGGAACTTATGTACGAAATATCATTTGATATTTACCAGTCGCTTTTCGGTGAAGGAAAACATTGTGAGGAAGCCGGACTAATCCCAATACGGGCCTAGTTTACCCTCTGGGTTGGAAGGTCAGATGGCAGTCGCTTTCGTAAAAACTAGTGCCCACGCCAATTACTATGATTAGTTGCCAAGCAGACCCCAGGCTCCCATGAGCCGTGAGAAAAATGCCGGGACAACGCGAGGATGATGATGATTCAATAAATTATCCTTGAAAATAAAAAAATGCATTTATTTCATAACTTTCTTACAGCAAAAACATGTTTTTTCGGTAAAATTTTGGTTTGAATTCTTTTTTCATTAATCAAAGGTGTTTCAAGGCCACGCCGCCGATTCGCCGCCGCCGCCGACCAATTTTGACCGGCGCGCCGCCGCCGGCTATATGCCTATCGGCGCTCATATCTAATACATGTACAGTACAGTGACGCATAAAAATACATGGTGTTAATTATATATCTTAGGAATAGTACATGCTACCCTGTGAGGGCATTACAATGACTTATTTCTATACTTATGTTATATTTTGTAACATCTTATATGTACTACTAAAGTTATAAGGGTACCAATACATACATTCTATGACTCTTCTCTTTCCGTACCTACTGTGTGGTCTGTGTGATACACATGCCCGATTTAACATTTATAAATAGGGAAACTACACTCATTTCTTCAATGTACCCGCACCCTTAAGGAAGCAGTATAGTGACTTCTTCAATATAGTTTACCCTATATGAGGGTTTGTTGTACTGTCAGTTTGAGGAATGCAAGTGGCAAATATCTACCAGTGGTGTAGATGGGAGACATTTCAGTTGGGCTACACCAAGTCAGAGCGGAGCAATCTCTTCTAAAATGTACATTATTGCATTGCAATTTGCAACCGGATGATCTTCACTTCGAGATCAATAAGATGCTCACGATAACTGTACATTGCAGGTGCGTACATTTTAAGGTCAACTTTTTAAGACAATGAGGCAGCTGTCGTTTAAAGTATGGTAAATAGATACGGCTAGAGATATGATCGGTATTTTATAGGGTTGTGTTGAGCACCTGCAGTGCGGCGCGGGGGTTTTGGGGGGAGGGGTGCCCACTTTAGAAAGGCGCGACCATCGCCGCGGGCCTGGGCCGCATTCTACGGCCTGTCATTCACACCGCACAACTTGACTATGCATTACATTCCATCTCCCACCGCTCTCCGCGCCGCGGAACCAGCGCACCTTACGAAACCAAGACATGCCACATTCATGCACCACATAAACGCTTCATCGAATTATTTCTATGCTAGTTCGACGGCTAATGCTACGAACCAGTTCCGTGGCCTCAATAATGAAAACCAACAAACTGAACGCTAAACAAGGCACAACACAACACAAAGCACATAAGGATAACAAATAATAATCATAATTTGTGTTTAGCTCATTTGTTGTCACTAAATTGTGGAATGTCGTGTGAAATCGACGAGGTCGCGCATAGTTTCCGACAGAGGGCGACGCGCGCGCGCGGAACGATCACTTTGTTTTTCACGATTTATTCTATTTTGGAAGTGTGTTTACTTCTTCAGAGTTCACTAGGGACTAGAGCACGATAAACACTTCTATCTCAGAGTTCACTGCGCGAAAATTCAATCGGGAAACGCTATAAATCGCATTGGAATGTGAAGTTTTGACATGGGGCTCTCACGGGTTACCACTTCTCTTAGGAAAACTTACCTGTCTCGCGGGTCGATCCACGTCGTTTTTCTGCTGTTGTGGTCGATAAAATACAATTTCCCGTCAAAGTCCCTCGCGTAATCCCATCCGTCGGGCAAGGGTATCTCACCGTTTCGTCTCCTTGGCATATTTCACTGATTAAATCCATTCAAACGAATAACGAAGCACACTCGCGAACTAGCTACACGGCCATGTTGAATACCTCATTATAAGGCGTGACGTCACGCAGGATCAACCAATGGCGGCGTAGGGCCCCCACGATGGAATGCGGCGCGTACGCGAGAAGTGAACAGCGCGCGGCACGTCACTGCACCGACGTTTTTAAAACACACGACCGTACAGAGCGGCTCCGCTCCGCTGACTGAGGCGCCGCGGCCCACCACGTTATCAGCTCTCATGATAATATTCAAGCTACCTACTGTCTTTATGCATTCCTCTTCTAATGTTTACATTGCTACACACCGCCCTAACACCACTACATATAGCCCTCACAGACACAGACACTAGACGAGCTATGTATGCAAAAATTAACGTACCTACCCATTCAATCTATTTACGATTCCGTTGTATAAATACGTATAGACAGGCGTGTATACCGCACATTCCACAGCGTATGTATGTATGCCTATACAAATTACTGATACTCGGCCGAGTATAGCGCTGTACGAGTAGGTAATATGCTGTAGGTATGCAATGCAATGCAACGATTGCAACGTCGTGCTAAGATTTGTGTTTTCAAGACATTAACTGCTTAATGTGCCTTTTAACTAGGAATATTCTTGATTTAGGTAGGATCTAATGCAGGTATGCAAGAGGAGTCAACACAACTCCTTAAATTTGAGGTAACTTGTAGAAGTGTGCACACAGATTGTGTTTATCACTCGGATCCCACCGGATCATTGATGGAAGCTGTTTTTATTGTTTATTTAATTTTGCAAGGTAACTCTGACAGAGAGAGTTACTAGACAGTGACTGTCTGTTACCTCCGAGATGAAATTTGCCATGGAGAGTTTTAGGCCAGGGGAATCATCATTTATTCCACCCTGATGAAGTCGCGGGCAGAAGCTAGTAGTAGATTAATAGACTAGTAGTAAGTAGATTCGTTTTATGGGAACTGGACGATGATATAAAATTATAAAGTATGAATGATAGATAAATTCGTAAGTACTTACATAATAGGTATGTGAGTATATACTAACCTACACAGGTATAGGTATAATGTAGGTACATTACCTGCGTGCTACTTGGAACAAATATCCGTGATCATCATCATATATTTAAGAGTAAGACTCTTGTTGGTGGAGCAATTTCCATGTTTGGCGTAATTCTGCCTTCTCTTTGACAGCCTGATACGACAAGACGTTACTAAGTTTTTCCTTTATTTGATTCATGCACGCTCTTCTTGGTCTTCTTTCTTCCTCTTTCTTCCTTTGTTTCTTCAACTTTCCCTTCTATGATGTTTTTGCGAAATTCCTCGCGAGCTTCACACAAATAAATGCCTAATGCCTATAATAGGATTCGATCCCAGGACCTCCGGCTTCGTAGGCAGAGTCACTTAGGCAACGGAGGCAGTTAAGTAAACTGTGTTTCCACGCTACTTCTATGTAACATGCGTAGGTATTTGTAAATTATTCATGATTCATGATAAATACTTATTTATTTATCGATTGACGACAATATTCTTAGCATTCTAAGCAATCAAGAGTAATTTATGTTTCTTACGATTGTTATTGCGGTAAAGCTTCAAAAAGTTTTTTATCTATGGTTATTACATTTTATTTCATTTTGATTTATTTCTACTCGATCAAATGATGTTACACCACAGATTTCATACCTCAATCCGATGACAATGCCACTTAAATGTTTTTGGTTTATAAATCTTAGTGGGAATTGTCTCGGGACGTAGGTTGCAGTTATTATTAATGTATGTCTTTTTGTATTATCTGCCTGTTTGTTTTTTCCCCAATAGAAAAAGAAAAAATGCATACCTACCTACGATTGATACAATAAACGACGCATGTGCTTATCACTACGGCAGATGCAGATGCGAATACAACGAACCCATAGATAGTAGATTAATGTACGAACCACTGAAATGATTTAAATTTCCATCTTCACCAGCAACTATGCCTTTCTCCAGAAACTTCCTGTCTCGCAAACCTCCTACCTTAAAAGCCGGCCTTGCCACCCCTCTGGTGTTGCAGTTGTCCATGGCCGACAGTCATTGCTTACCATCAGACGTATGCTCGTTGTCCTCCTATGTCATAACGAAGTCTGAAAGCCGACAGCGAAAGAGTTAGACCCGGCCGGAGACCGTCGAAGTAAAACGTGGGAGTAAACGCATCAAACAAAAGACAACCACGCTAGTCCGAAACAGCTAAAAATATGAGAGCATGCCCATCCAAACTTAGGGCCTGTAGGCCTAGCACATGATTGGCGCGACTACCCGTCTTTTTCTATGTTAATAAAAGAGGGACGGGTAGTCTATCTCGCCGCGAGATACTGTCGCGCCAATCATGTGCTAGCCCGGCGGTACACACGGACTGCAACTTGTATGGGAACTGCACGCCTACTGCACGCCAACTGCAACCTCGGCGTGCAGTTCCCATACAAATTGCAGTCTGGTTGCAGTCCATCTGTGTCGGCCTTTAGCCGAACACTTTGTCAACGCGCCTCCTGGGAATGCCGGGGCTCGCCTATACGAAAATAATGACGAAAAGAGTAGGTCAATAAGGTAACTTTTGACAATTCTTCGCCACGCGCGACTGGTTCCGCTGACAATGCTTGCTGATGACGCCAGGATGATACGAGATGACATAACGGATTGGGACATAATAAAATAAACATCAACTGTATGATCTAAATGAATCTTATTTCTTTATGACACATCTGTTATTAACTTATTATTCGGTCAAAAATATTTTGTCTAGTTTTTACATCCATGTTGAAATGGACAGTTTAGTTCCTACATTGTACCTCTACCTAGTACAAACGCTTCACTGCCCTAAGCTTGCCGTAATCTCACCCGGCTTGGCATCGGGAAAAGCAGTGTAGGTACCTACAGATGTAGTGCATAATTGTTTTCCATCGTATTTTCTCGAAAACGTTCGTATTTGTCATGCTACATCAGTCAACCTCAGTACTCTTTGTACTTTTTAAAGTTAGATGTTTAAAATAAAACTTGCACAGTCTAGGGCGTCTAGGCTATCAAAATCGCTGCCAACTTAGCTTGGTCACGACACAATCGCGGCAGTCAAACGACGACCAGTAGGCCTAGCACATTATTGGCGCGACAGTATCTCGCGGCGAGATAGACTACCCATCTTTTTCTGACTATGTTAATAAAAGAGGGGCGGGTATAGTCTATCTCGCCGCGAGATACTGTCGCGCCAATCATGTCAAATCATGTGCTAGCCCAGCAGGGAGAGGAGTTGGTACCTAGACTACCTACGTACTCTAGCACCAAGGACAATGAGTCTTTAACCTGTTCCACGCCGTGTCAAACACAAAAGCTGTCACTCAGACGCCACATCATTGAAGTGCCAAAACTGAAGTTGAACTTTATGTATATGCACGTAGGTCGATGTTGCTCTGTGGTCTGTAACCGATTAATCGGTATTTGGCGTTGAACCTACGGTGCGGATATATCGGTCATTGGCGTCCAAAAGGTTAAATTCAGCTCGTTGCAGTACGCAATATGAGATTAAATCGATTCGGAGATTTCGCATATCACATGATTCACATGACATTTGGTAAGTTGAATGTTTAACCTTTTGGACGCCAATGACCGATATATCCGCACCGTAGGTTCAACGCCAAAGACCGATTAATCGGTCACAACTCATCTACCACAGAGCAACATCGACCTACGTGCATATACATAAAGTTCAACTTCAGTTTTGACACTTCAATGATGTGGCGTTTGAGTGAAGCTTTTGTGTTTGACACGGCGTGGAAAAGGTTAAAACCATGTTAAAACGAAGAACGCATGACGAAAATCACTTGTCGCTTCCCTTTCATTGTATCGTCGTCTATACGTCTAACGACGTAACATACTTAATGTATATGACAGCGGTGAATATTTAAATTTTTCCTTTTTTAATAAATATTTGATGTAACATATTTGAACAAAAACACCATTTATTTGACATAAACCACGATGTCCACGATAGCAGATAAACCGACATTTTGATATGTGACAAAGTGATAAAACGAGTTAAGCTACATACCTACCGATACGTTACGCATATAGGATAGGTGCGTTAGTTTTCGTCCAGCTCTAGTTTTCGTACACTTGACGAAATTTGAATATAAACCTACATTGCTGCACAAATTTGGACTTATTGCAATCCTTAATATCGACACAATATTATGTATATCTATCTACATAAAAATGATGTTTCGCAAGTAGCAAATTAAATACTTACCTATCAAAAATATTATTTGCTAATATGTCAAGTGGACGAAAACTAGCGCACGCGAAAAGGTTTAAGTTCATCAATATTAGAGACCAAGATAAGTTTGCAACGATTTTGATAGCACACGCAGTGCTAGTGTTATTTAGGTATAGGTACTTACGTCATAATTTCATAGAAGTTTGACGTCTAAAGTAACTTAAAAAACAATACACTCCTTTTTGGGGCCAGTCGTGTAAAAACACTGCAGTGCACTGCGTGTGCTATCAAAATCATTGCAGACTTGTCTTAGTCTGACCAAGAGTCTGACTCTAGGTTCAACCCATTTAACTATGGGGCCGAATGGTCGTAGATGCCCCTTCCAGCTCAACATCTGATTTAACCGTAACCCTGAATCAGATCATTACAAAATAGTATATTATATTTCTTTAAATACAATTAAAAAGGAATACAATTCACTTACCAATTTTGCCAAACCCGTACTTCCACATAAAGTATATTATCCCAATCCATGTCGCCAATAGCGACTAAAAATTCAAGTGAGTGAAACCGTTGTCGTATAAACAGTTTATATTATTATTATGTGTAAGTAAATAAAAGCGCTGAAACTTGTTGTCTTCATTTCATTTATTTATTTATTTATCATTGCCCATAGTATAAAAATCACTGCACGTTGCAACGGATACTCCATAGATGGATACTCACTCACGTCACGTCAAATTTTCAAAATAAAGCGTTTTTTTATTGCGACTAGGAAATGTCCTAGAATGCCAGTTTATAATATTATATGCTCATTTTAAAGTTGAATAAAAGAATATACAGTAATTATATAAAATAAAATAACGATACTATTTTGATATATTCGGTTTCGACCTATTGTTATTTTATATTTTTGTAAACAAGTTTTTTTTTACTCATTTAAACTTAGTTTATGACAATTTTGCTTAGAACGGAGCGTTCGGTTAGCAAAAACGTGATGACGCAAGTTACGCTATTTAGCATTGTACTTTGACGAATTTAAAAATGCAATCTTATGACAAGGTATTATGGTTCGTTTTTGAGTACTTAATACGCGCTAAAAATCATATAAAACTTTTGCGTACAGCTCATTCCATGTTCATTCTTGTCAATCTTGATTCTTGGCTGATTTGTCAAATTTTTGTCAACACGTAGTCTGATTTCACTAAAATCAGTAAAATCTCGGCGTAAAGTTAAAATTACATCAAAAAGTTCTTAAAATTAACCATGCCATCGAGTGATAGTGATGATTTCGAAAGTGCGGATGAGGGTCATGGCAGCGTGGAAAAGAAAGAGAGGAAGAAACGACTCTCATCATCGAATTACAGTGACAATACTGTGGAATCTGACCAAGAACCGAAGAAACCAGCTGCCACGCTAGAGAAAAAGCATGTGGAAACTAAAGAAGTGAGTAAGCTTGTTTCCAGAGTTCGCCAAAACAGGACTAGACTTATAATTATGTCAATACAGTACAAAGTATGTGTACTATAATAATTATATACTACAAAGGACTCATCATATTGTCTTTCCCAACGTGTATTCTTATACTATACTCGTATATATGTGCATAGACTAGGTACCAAAATAAAGCAGTATACATTAGGCTTAGGTGAATAATTCCTCAATTTAAGTATGGCATAGAGTTATTCTTCAGTAAATTATGGTTGGTTTTTAATTTAACTATAAATCAAAAGCCTGTCCTCCTTGTGTTGGTGGTATTAAGGAGACTATAGCACTTCCTGTTACCTGTTTAAAATTACACTACTCTGTCCTTGTTTTAATCAAATTGCAAAAGCTAGACATCATTTTCAAAAAAAATCTTTATTAAGACCTTAATCTGTCAGCTCCCAGGGCTCATATATGAGCCAGAACGCTTATGGTGACGTCATATCATGATATGATCCCACGGGATTTGACAGGTTAAGAGATCTTGAATGATTTTCAGGAAAAAGAAACAGATGGATGGGGAGACGGCTGGGATGACATAGATCCTGAGCCTGAACCTAAAAATGATCATAAAACTAGCACTGCACCTTCAACTAAGGATACCAAGACGGATAGCGGCAAATCACAAGACACGGGCTGGGAAGATTTTGATGACTGGGGGAATGATGAGACTATTAAAAGTGTAAGTATGAAATATTGTGTTGCCAAGACAGTGGTACGTCAAATGGCAGTTATGATAGACAGTTATGATAGAAATTCTGTCTGTAGAACTATTATCTATTCTGTAGCATGTTGAAATTGTGGTGTAATTGTATGATAATTGTTGAAATCATCACCAGAGGCTTAAAGCATCCCAAAAAAAGTTTTACATTACTTTGTTTCATATATAGTTTGTTTTTGACATGTCTTTTTTTTTAAATCACCTTTGAAAAATAAGTGACAGCAAATATGTTAGAATTATAAATCATATATAATCTTTTACATTCTTTTAACAAATATTTTTAAGTGTTTTAAATCTGTTTTAATAAAAAGACTTGATTAAGATTGTTTACCTTCTTTCTAATGCAAAAAAAAAACGAAGTATAGTAATTCATATGGTTGATCATGTCTTCTTCTATGCAACCAGCCAAGGAAATAGAAAGAGGGGGAAAATGGTTTAACTCATTCACTGCCAAGAAACCACTAAGTGGGTTCATTTTGTATTGGCAATGTTGCGCTTGGCACTAAAAGTATGCCAAAGTAAGACCCACACAATGTGACACAATCACTGTTTTCAGGAACCTCAACCCCAGCCACCAAAACCTCAGCAAGCACCAGCACCAAAACCGCATCCAGAAACTGACATAAAGGCAGTGACAGATCGCCTGGCAGATACTGCCAATAAGAGTGGTTGGGGCTGGGGGTGGGGTGTGGATTCTTTACTGAGCACGGCCACTGCTGGTTTCTCTACTATCACCAACCAGGTTTCTCAGGTACCTCTTTTTTCAAAAACATGATAGACCGTCCGTCCGTCTCGCTCACGCTTACGCTCGGTGAGAGTAAGAGATGAACCCAAACCTACAGGATCTTAACCGTGCGGATGGCACGACAGATGTGTCATCAATGTTTTTAACGTGTGGCGTATGACACGATAGGCGTGCCATCATATTCTATGGCGTAAGGCACGCCTGTCGTGTCATGAAATAATTGTTCGCCGCCACAGCCAAAAGTTTTCGAAAATGGAACACGAAACGAAACGGTTAAGGGCTTACAGCAGCGGTCGGCAACCTTTTAGCACCAAGGCCCACATAGTAGTTAACGAAGTCGGGCCGCACGTTGTTAATATTTATGACTTTATCAGACATTGTCGTTTGTCAATATTAATACAAAATAGCCAGGGAGGCTCGCGGGCCGCAAGTGACAGGTTCACGGGCCGCGGGTTGCCGACCGCTGGCTTACAGCATCGGGATTTATAATATAGTAGACATGTTTCTACTTGAAATATCTCAAATTAAAATATTCTCATAAAAATAATTTAATTTGTTTTCTATTAGCATATTTCCACATTAATAAAAAACATTATACATTCCAGGGCATCTCAACAGTCCTCGAAACTGGTATAGGCGCACCGGATCCAGAGGAACTAGCCAAAAAGGCCAGGGAAAGTGAAGCCAGGACAGACGGGCCCGAGGAAAGACCAGAGAAGGCAGAGGATGCCGGCGATGCTTTCCAGCTGGGCAGTCTGTTGTCCGGGGTTACTAAGTTTGTAGAGACAACAGGTATGTGTTATATCAATGATACAACTTTTGGCCACAATAGCCAATTCAGCTGAAATTGCTTCATAATTGGTGACAGTGCAATGGGGCCCACTGATTACCAGTCCGCCGGACGATTTCAGCCTGTCAGTTGTTCGGAACTGTCACCTTTTGCGTTTAACTGACAGGCCGATATCGTCCGGCGTACTGGTAATCAGTAGGCCCCTTTATAGTACTATCATTAAGCTCATACACTGATAACTGATAGTAGTCATGTGACCGCATGAGTCCTCATTAAAGAGTTTGGACTTGTTAAAACCTTTTGATAAGTATTTTAAGAGTGAGTGAGTCAAGTAGAGTACAGACGACAGTGTAAGGTATTATTATATTAATTAATACACTAGCACAGTGGTTCCTAACCTTTTCAGTCCGGTCACCCCTATGACTAACTAGGGAACCTGATTTTACCCCTCCTCCCAATGGTAATAAAAAATAAAACGTGTACGTTTGTTGTATTGTTAAATTAGGTTAGCTTATTACCCCCGTAAAATACCAGTTTTACCCCCACGGGGGTAATTACCCCCAGGTTAGGAACCACTGCACTAACAGCTGAAAGCTGATGCGTGTATATCACTGCACTTGTTTTTATTATATGCACTTGTTTGTATGTATATTATTAATGAAACTTTGACAATAACATTTGATTGTTCTTACATATTTCTTTATTTACCTTTATTTTACAATTATAACAAAATATAAATGTACAAATAGCAGACTTAAAGCCTTATCTGTCAGCTCCCAACGGCTCACATTTGAGCCAGAACGCTTATGGGTGACGTCATATTGTGGGATTCGACAGGTTAAGACATAACATTTACATTCCAGGTACAAAAGTAATATCCGGTGGCCTGGACACCCTAGAAACCATAGGAAAGAAAACCATGGAAGTTCTCCAAGATGGTGACCCCGGGCTAGCCAAGAAACGGGCCATGCTTGGCCTGGACCCTGGCGACAAGCCGGTGTTGTCTCAAGTGCTGAGGGAGGCTAAAGCGAGGGCTGATGAGGAGGACAGAGCTAGAGAACAGAAGAGAGAGGCGAAGGAGGTGCATTATGAGAACCTGTTTGATGACTTTGAAGGTTAGTTGACACAGAATAAGTAATAGTATTATCATACAGACCGTAAACCGAAATGTAAAAACCGAGATATAAAAACAAAATGTAAAAACATAACTAACTTAATAAAAACGAGATACCTAAAACAATAAATATATAAATAAAGCAACTCAAGAACGCAAAACAAGAATCTAACCTGAATCAAGCCAGGGACAGAAGACAGGCAAATTCTAGGGGAGGCCTTTGCCAGAAGGCAAACTGACAAGGAAACACCAAGTTAAAAACACAATTTAATATATGTATATAGATTAAGTTGAAATGTCAGAAATAAAGGCTATATTATTATTATTATTATAATATTATCATACAGAACGGCTATGCACCGCCCCGCCCCGACTCGCATTACCTCGCCCCGCGACTGCAATCTGCCGGACTTCTGGCGTGCTCTCAGTAAAGCGACTTACCCACACAGGCACACATATACAATTTAGGGTTCCGTACCCAAAGGGTAAAAACGGGATCCTATTACTAAGACTCCGCTGTCCGTCCGTCCGTCCGTCTGTCACCAGGCTGTATCTCACGAACCGTGATAGCTAGACAGTTGAAATTTTCACAGATGATGTATTTCTGTTGCCACTATAACAACAAATACTAAAAACAGAATAAAATAAAGATTTAAGTGGGGCTCCCATACAACAAACGTGATTTTTGACCGAAGTTAAGCAACGTCGGGCGGGGTCAGTACTTGGATGGGTGACCGTTTTTTTTCGCTTGTTTTTTTTTGCTTGTTTTGCTCTATTTTTTGTTGATGGTGCGGAACCCTCCGTGCGCGAGTCCGACTCGCACTTGGCCGGTTTTTTGACTTAAAATACGTGAGTGACCCGTTTTTAATATATTTAAGAGGCATTTTATGTTTATGAATGTTCAATATAAGTTTTTTCTGTTTTTCCAGGTCTAGTTCACCTCGAAGCCCTGGAGATGCTGTCCCGGCAAGTCAGCATGAGGATAGACGAGCGAATACGCGGCGCAGACCCCGAGAAGAGGCAAGATATTAAGGAGACGCTACAGCAGGTTGCCGGTATGATAATTATCTTATTATTATTTTTTTAGAATTTATGTTTTAATGTTTTAATGTTTATTTGGGCACAAACGGTACATGTTTCTTATAACTAATGTCTATACATAATTCATAAACCAATACAGTTGCCACCACTTACTAGCTCATTCAAGAAAAACAAAATTCGGGATAGCTAGATAGAACAACAACAGTCAAATTAGGACAAGGGCTTAAATTAATGAGATATAACTATTTTTATACATTAAATACGCAATTAAAGTGTAAAGTTACAGTGTCTTTAATTCGTTTGTTCATTTAAAACCAAAAGTACTTGATGTTTAAATTTAGTCAAGGAGTCATTAAATATATCAATTTTTGAAAAAATATCATTGTTGAATCTACAATAAAAACTATCTGTAATAAAAACTATCTAGGATTCTAATTTCACCTAAGTATGTTCGGTGGATTGAGCGTGTACAGGTAACAAACAAACATAAAGCGTTACTTTCGCATTTATAATATTAATAGCGATTTCTCACGAAACACCAACCGGCCTAGCCAAGGTGACAATCGCTATCGCTTCGATAACGAAACGCTTTGTGTCTCTCTACCGCTCTACCATATTAGTGCGACAGTGACAGTTGCGTTTCGATCGCTACGAAGCGTAAGCGATTTGCATGTTGGCTACGCGGCCTACTGTTTCTATCTAATGTCCCGTAATTGTTCTAAATGTTCTAATTTACCTTGTTTTTTTATATAATATATTTATTTCTCTACTGTCATTATTTGTTCAGAACTTTGTGAAATGCCTGAAGAAGAGGAAGAAGTTGAAGAATCTGACGAAGGTGCTTCGAAGGCAGATGCGTTCCATGAGAGACTCCAAACGGCTACGAGGGATATAGGCTTGAAACTGCAGTTCCAGCCCTTAGTGAAGTAAGTACTATTGTATAGAATACTGCGAACCTGTTTTATGAAGAACGTGAAGATACTGACGAAGGTGCTTCAAAAGTAGACGCGTTCCATGAGAGACTCCAAACGGCTACGAGGGATATAGGCTTGAAACTGCAGTTCCAGCCCTTAGTGAAGTAAGTACTATTGTATAGAATACTGCGAACCTGTTTTATGAAGAACGTGAAGATACTGACGAAGGTGCTTCAAAAGTAGACGCGTTCCATGAGAGACTCCAAACGGCTACGAGGGACATAGGCTTGAAACTGCAGTTCCAGCCCTTGGTGAAGTAAGTACTGTTGTATGGAACTGCGTACCTCTTATACGAAAAAGATGAAGAATCTAACGAAGGTCCACGCATTCAAAGGAATTTAGCACTTATGTAGATAACACTAAGACTCACCTCGGAAGGTGCTTCGAAGGCGGACGCATTCCTTGAGAGGCTCTAAACGGCTACGAGGGACATAGGCTTGAAACTGCAGTTCCAGCCCTTAGTGAAGTAAGTACTGTTGTATGGAGTACTGCGAACCTCTCATACGAAAAAGATGAAGAATCTAACGAAGGTCCACGCATTCAAAGGAATTTAGCACTTATGTAGATAACACTAAGACTCACCTCGGAAGGTGCTTCGAAGGCGGACGCGTTCCATGAGAGACTCCAAACGGCTACGAAGGACATAGGCTTGAAACTGCAGTTCCAGCCCTTGGTGAAGTAAGTACTATTGTATAGAATACTGCGAACCTGTTTTATGAAGAACGTGAAGATACTGACGAAGGTGCTTCAAAAGTAGACGCGTTCCAAGAGAGGCTCCAAACGGCTACGAGGGATATAGGCTTGAAACTGCAGTTCCAGCCCTTAGTGAAGTAAGTACTGTTGTATGGAATACTGCGAACCTCTTATACGAAAAAGATGAAGAATCTAACGAAGGTCCACGCATTCAAAGGAATTTAGCACTTATGTAGATAACACTAAGACTCACCTCGGAAGGTGCTTCGAAGGCGGACGCGTTCCATGAGAGACTCCAAACGGCTACGAAGGACATAGGCTTGAAACTGCAGTTCCAGCCCTTGGTGAAGTAAGTACTGTTGTATGGAGTACTGCGAACCTCTCATACGAAAAAGATGAAGAATCTAACGAAGGTCCACGCATTCAAAGGAATTTAGCACTTATGTAGATAACACTAAGACTCACCTCGGAAGGTGCTTCGAAGGCGGACGCGTTCCATGAGAGACTCCAAACGGCTACGAAGGACATAGGCTTGAAACTGCAGTTCCAGCCCTTGGTGAAGTAAGTACTATTGTATAGAATACTGCGAACCTGTTTTATGAAGAACGTGAAGATACTGACGAAGGTGCTTCAAAAGTAGACGCGTTCCATGAGAGACTCCAAACGGCAACGAGGGACATAGGCTTGAAACTGCAGTTCCAGCCCTTGGTGAAGTAAGTACTATTGTATAGAATACTGCGAACCTGTTTTATGAAGAACGTGAAGATACTGACGAAGGTGCTTCAAAAGTAGACGCGTTCCATGAGAGACTCCAAACGGCAACGAGGGACATAGGCTTGAAACTGCAGTTCCAGCCCTTGGTGAAGTAAGTACTATTGTATAGAATACTGCGAACCTGTTTTATGAAGAACGTGAAGATACTGACGAAGGTGCTTCAAAAGTAGACGCGTTCCATGAGAGACTCCAAACGGCTACGAGGGATATAGGCTTGAAACTGCAGTTCCAGCCCTTAGTGAAGTAAGTACTGTTGTATGGAATACTGCGAACCTCTTATACGAAAAAGATGAAGAATCTAACGAAGGTCCACGCATTCAAAGGAATTTAGCACTTATGTAGATAACACTAAGACTCACCTCGGAAGGTGCTTCGAAGGCGGACGCGTTCCATGAGAGACTCCAAACGGCTACGAAGGACATAGGCTTGAAACTGCAGTTCCAGCCCTTGGTGAAGTAAGTACTGTTGTATGGAGTACTGCGAACCTCTCATACGAAAAAGATGAAGAATCTAACGAAGGTCCACGCATTCAAAGGAATTTAGCACTTATGTAGATAACACTAAGACTCACCTCGGAAGGTGCTTCGAAGGCGGACGCGTTCCATGATAGGCTCCAAACGGCTACGAGGGACATAGGCTTGAAACTGCAGTTCCAGCCCTTGGTGAAGTAAGTACTGTTGCATGGAACTGCGAACCTCTTATACGAAGAAGATGAAGAAGCTGACGAAGGTGCTTCGAAGGCGGACGCATTCCATGATAGGCTCCAAACGGCTACGAGGGACATAGGCTTGAAACTGCAGTTCCAGCCCTTAGTGAAATAAGTACTGTTGTACTAGGAACTTCCTTTACGAAGAAAACCGACCGAGAGTTTACGATTAGAGTTGGAAATGTGATTTTTTCGTAGAATATTTTCTTTTACACACTTTTATTTAGCTTCACTGTGTGATAGTGGTCATACAAAATATACCGATAAATTATCGTGGACGGGGCTGGCCCAAACGGAGATGGCGGGATGACCTAGACAGCTTCCTGAACAACTGGAGTAAACACCAAATCGGGAGTCGTGGAAATCAAGGGGAGTGGCCTTTGCCCAGCAGTGGGACACACAGATAGGCTAGAAAAAAAGGCGGGTAAAACTAAATCGCCCCCCACTCAAGTCTGAAAGTCGCCATATTGTTATAATAGGGTATTTGACACATGTTGAATTTTATAACTAAATCTAGTTAAATAGATAGAAAATGAACAATTTATCAGAATACATTGGAAATTTAAAAAATATATGGGAATAATAAAAAAACCGGCCAAGTGCGAGTCGGACTCGCGCATGGAGGGTTCCGCACCATCAACAAAAAATAGAGCAAAACAAGCAAAAAACGGTCACCCATCCAAGTACTGACCCCGCCCGACGTTGCTTAACTTCGGTCAAAAATCACGTTTGTTGTATGGGAGCCCCACTTAAATCTTTATTTTATTCTGTTTTTAGTATTTGTTGTTATAGCGGCAACAGAAATACATCATCTGTGAAAATTTCAACTGTCTAGTTCGTGAGATACAGCCTGGTGACAGACGGACGGACGGACGGACGGACGGACGGACAGCGGAGTCTTAGTAATAGGGTCCCGTTTTTACCCTTTGGGTACGGAACCCTAAAAATAAAGGACCTTAAAGGGGTCTCTATTGTTTCCCAAATAGTTTTAAGCCATAATGTATTGTTTGCCCGAATTTTCGTTAGTCATAATCACAGTGTTTTCAGTTAAAAGAAACAGTGAATCTGATGTACTCGGATATGCTTGGGGAAATTAATGACAGAGGGCGTGAAAACCAATTTTATAAGTCTTTCAAATCTTGTATAATCTGTGATGCCACTTTCATCTTTTTCGTTACGCGCAATTAACAAAAGGAAAGAAATAACAAAATAATTTGGTTTTATTTTTTGCTTGCCTTTAAAATATTTTTGATTCATATATCTAATAATAAAATATTCATCGAGTGTTTTTTCTTTAAATTAGTCCATTTTAAAATCTTAATTTGCATAAATTTTAGGATACAATTTAGATAAATATGAAAGGAACGGAACGTTATTGACAGACCCGCCATAACGTTTTTATTTCAATACTTTACTTTCTTGTTATCCTCGATGCTTGAAAGTGCTCTGAAACGATTCTCTTGTGATTTTATACGCCTGTGCTTGCCCTGGACCCCGATAAATCTGTTTTTATGTGAATAGTATGGTGTACTCAACGGACTCTGATTTGCTGCTTGGATTGGTTATTTGTGACAATGGTTCGAAACAGTGCGATGTGTTGTGTACCTAATTGCGGTAAAACGCGTAAGTATTCATATTAATATTTTTCATTTTCAACTGTGGAGCAATAATACTTAACCCTGAAATATAAATATGGAACTATGACCCCAGTAAGGTCTACTTCATGTGCAATATGACTCGGCGTTTTCGAATATAACTTTGACAAAATTGTCGCGATTTATTAGCACTGCGTGGTATTTTATTGACATGTAATCAAACCTAGATTATATTTCTTTAATATAACACTATCTGTATATACACAGTCTGGGTATTTTTCCAAATAAGGGTTATAAGTTATATAAAGTAGAGGTATTTCCCTATTAAGGACCGGGTCCTTCAAAGGCCTTTCTTTAGCATGGTTAAAGAACACAAAATCAACTGTAGGTTTTTATCATTTCATACCTTGACATAAGTGCAGTTATGAATGTGGTATTTTTTTTAACTTATTTAAGTTAATATAGGTATTCATTGAACATCCAAAGTTCATTCTGTTAGTGTACCTACTTAAGTCTGTACTAGTGTTACTGTAATTATACATACCCATTTCTTTTTTTTTCAGGATTAGATAATGTGATTCTTCACAAATTTCCCTGTCCAATTAATGAGGCTGACCGGTTTCGTACTTGGATTTACTCTGTTAGTGGAGTTGTGTTATCTTTGGATAATCAATTTATTCATAAGTACCGAAAAGTGTGTCATGTTCACTTTGAGGAAAAATTTATTAATCGAAGCGGAAGACTCAGCGCTATTGCAGTTCCAACACTACATTTAAAAGGTACATACACAATTTTAGCCGAATTGCACACTTGTCTTGTACAATTTAATTGTTGTGCCATTGAGGGTTCATATTACATTGGACATATCATAGTTTAGTTTATTTATTTCATAATGATAAATTACAGTATAAATTATTTTATTTATTATAGTGTTAGTATCCCTATGTCCCTGATGAGGGATAACAGGATACCATCATAGTGTTAGTATTAGCCCCCAATGACAAAAAAGGGCTGTCATAAGTTCAATGTGTATGTGTATGTAGTAGTTATATATCTCTGTGTATGTAGTTGTATGTCTGGCTGCGGCAATCTATGTAGCACTCAAACGGTATGTGAACTAATTTGAGTGCAGTTTTTTAATCAAAAGCCTTGTTTATTGGAATCATCACTTACATTACAGATCACTTACTATTCTAAAATATGGCTTAAGTTTCATGTACTAGGTACCTATTATTTTAATGTGTTTTAGAAAAAAAAATTGCCCGTTGCCCTCTAACTTAACTTTTGGTCTTTCATTGTGATATAACAATACTTTTTAAGGGCAAATATTTCTGTAATAAAATGGTTAAATTTTCAGGAATGGCTACGCAAACCGCATCGGTGCAAATTGCAAGCAATTTCCAACAACCGTTGCAAGATGATCATGTACCCCGAGCCCCATTGATGAACATCACGAATCAGTACAATGCAGGTGGTGACGACACTTCTCGGCCCTCAACTTCAGGTCAGTATGAAAACTATATATTTTCTTACAATAATATATCTATTTTTTTATTTCATTATATATTTGATACATAATTTGGAAGCTTTTTTAAAGTTTTTATTAAGGAGGAAATTCTTTACAGATCATTTAGTATTCTAAATTATAGCTTAATTTTTATGTGACTAATTATCAATCTTCCCATTCCATTCTTCTTCTTCTTGTTAGGTTAGGTTAGGTTAGGATTATTTAGCTGTGGCGCTAGGTGCACGTTGATGAACTCTTCATAGAAAGGCTTTGATCGGACTTTCATACATTTGCGACCTTTTATTATAGAGCATCGATTTTTTTTTTGTGGTTAGCACATCTAATGGTGTCTATAATTTTGCCCAAGTCTCTTATGTTTGATAGTTTCCGACTTACGTCATTTCTAAGATTTATTGAAAATAATTATTATCTCACAAACTACCCACACAATTTTTCTTTAAATCTTAGTCAATGTTCTATAAATTAAGACTCACCTCTACAAAAAAAAAATAATATTACTTGTTTAAAAAAATTTGATGTGTAACAAATTATGTCAAAATGTTTTCAATTATGTAAATATCCAGAGAGGAAAATGAGTACTACGTTTGTATGAAAAGGCGATTTCACACGGGTCCTCCACTTTCGTCTTAACTTTACAAAAATCAAATGTTCTGTAGGTATTAAATTGGTGAAATATATGATTTTCAGGGATGGCTACGCCAACCGCATCGCTGAAAATTGCAAGCAATTTACAAGAACCATTACACGATGTACCCCGAGCCCCATTGATCAACATCACAAATGCGGCTGCTCACGACGCTTCTCGGCCCACAATTTCAGGTGAGTTTGATAATAAACCTGTAAAGTTTCTTACAAATAATATATGCATTTTATTATACTACGTCGGACCGTGGGTGTCAAAAAAGCATACGGCCCGCCCGATGGTAAGCAGTCTCCGTAGCCTATGGGCACCTGCAACTCCAGAGATGTTACATGTGCGTTGCCGACCCTAACACCATAGAGTAATATAAGTAAAGAAAGAGTGGTAAGTCCATACATCAGTTTTCTTACCAAAACGCGCGTTATTTCGTAGTCGACATCTAGCGTCAAGTAGCGGAATATATCAGTACTGCTAATCAACAATAGATGTCGCGGCGAACAAACACTCTAATGCTCAACAATTTTCAGCTAATATTATAACCGCATTACTCGAAACTCGATTTTCAACTCCTTCTGCTTCTAGTATTAGTTGTAAATTGTTTTTAGCAGTACATTTTTCGTCAGTAGCGACACTTGTGCCATCTGTTGTCAAGTAGCGGTACTGATAGTTCCACTACTTGATATATGTTACATGTGGACTACGAAATAACGCGCGTTTTGGTTAAGAAAACTGATGTATGGAGTTACCACTCTTTCTTTATTTATAATATCTGGGAGACAACATATAAAAACTCAAAAATGCGCGTTTTCCCAGAGATAAGACCTAGCTAGATCGATTTTTCGCGCCTCAAAACCCCCATATAGTAAATTTAATCGAATTTTTTAGAACCGTTTCCGAGATCCCCGAAATATATACATATATAAATAAATAAACAAGAATTGCTCGTTTAAAGGTATTAGATAGATAGATAGATAGATTACTCTATGCTAACACTCCGCACTATTTCGCTTACCATAAAGACGAAATTAGCTAATATGTTTATACGAATAACCTGACAGTGTCCTTATGGCAAATGGCAACCTTTTGATTGAGAATAAATAAGTGCTATAATAACTGCTAAGTATTTCTTCCTACAGCTACTTATATTATAAAATTTATTTCAGATCATACGCCACCCTACACGCCACAATTTTGCTCTGAAGCTAGTAGTTTAGCCAAACATATAAAAAAACTTACCGAGACGAAGGACAAATATGCCGTCAGACTAAAAAAAGCTATGTCTCTCTCAACCAACACGGCTTTTCAGAAAGCCATCGGTAAATTTACCACAATGGCATTGCTATTTGTCATGATGCAATTTAGGGAGATAAATAAAAAGAAAATGGGAAGGAGATTCACAAAGCAAGAAAAAATAATGGCATTATCTCTTTATAAGCAAGGACCTAAGGCGTATAGATGGCTGAGGCACATTTTTGTACTACCATCGCCTCTCACATTATCAAGGATGATATCCGCTGCAGCCTTAAAAGCCGGTATAAATGATAACATTTTCGAAAATCTTAAAAAAAAGGCCAGAAAAATGTCGATATCTGAAAGGCTGTGTATTTTATTCTTCGACGAGATGGCAATTAAACCTCATTTTGAATACAATTCAAAAAAAGACATGATCATCGGATTCGTTGACAACGGAAAAAGGAGGGTCAAAAAAATCGCTGACCACGCGCTAGTTTTTATGATAAGAGGCATCACAAAAACTTATAAACAGCCCATTAGTTACAGCTTTTGTTGTGGAGCCACCGAGAAACACGAATTAGCGCAGGCCATAAAAGACCACATATGCCCTGACCAACCAAATCATCGACTTATCTTGTAGGTTTTTCCTGCATCACTGGTGTAAAGACACAAATAAATTATTAAAAGGAACGCGATCAGACTTCGATCCAGAAGATAGAATGCGAGAAATGACGAGGAACTATTATTTAAAACGAAGGAAATGCTCCAATCGATGAACAGTGTGCATAATCGCTTTTTTCCATAAGAGTGTAGTGTAGTCTGATTTGATGAAAGTTTTTACTTATTTCTTTGCTTTTAATGGATAGATTGACTAAAAGCGATGATTATGAATGAATATTGTCAATTAGCATTGATTTTGTAATGTAAAAATAAAACTGTAATCACATTTATTGTTTTATTGTTTTTCAATTACTTGTCTGGGCAAACTGAACTAGGTCACATCATTGTGTGAACTTCGTTAGCGGTTTCCTGGTGAGGACTGCAATGGAGGTTCACACTTGTGATCTGGTTCCGTTTGCTCGGACTCAGAACGCAAACCTTAGCTATTTAAAAAGCCCGCCACTGCTCGTATAGCTGTATTAATAGGTATGGATATATACACATTTGAAAAGTTGCAGTAAACTATCAATAGATGGCGCTGCATCCGAAAACCTTGACTGATAACTCTATACCCTATTATTCAATATACTCTATGGTCATAATTCATTTAATTCAGAAACGCGTCACTTTTCAGGATTGCCATAAAACAAACCTAACCTAACCTAACCTATCTATAGGATAACCTAACGAAAATCCTGAAATGTTAACGGTTTCAGTTTTATGACTAATGATAATATGAAAAACAATACATTATGACTTAAAACTTTATGGGAAACAACGGGACCCCACCTTCCCACCTTTAAAGAAAAAAAATTACCTTCCAAATAAGAACAAAATAATGATATCTACCATTCGATTCCTTAATTTTATTTAAAAAAATATTGTATAGCAACATAAACGCAATATTTCACCGACAAAATCGCAATTTCCTTGTTTTCCATACATCGAAAGTATCGAAACTGCTTCTAACGTTACATGCTGACGTCACGATGTTTTGCCATTTTCTATGAAGCGTTTCGTCAGTAAAGTGCGGGTGCCAGACTTTGACCATAATTTGTGACATTTGTATTGCTTTAGGACAATGGCTCCCATACAGACATTTGATCCTCAAAACAAACCTGATCGACTTATACCATTCATAAAAAAATGTCAAATACCCTATTCCTTGCATATATCGATATATTCAATTGTAAAGTTCCCAGTGTGAGGCATAGTTTGGTTAAGCGGTGTTTTGTGTGAGCGACCTTTCTACTAATGTATTTAATACATGTACCTACACTTTCTGTTTTTCTTTTTATTTTCTTCATTAGGCGAGCAAATGCATTGAATTTATCAACTTAGTGTATTAATATACTGACATTACATAACGTATTCATTAACTACATTTCAATCCGATAAATTTTATTTTATTTTGTTTTCATCTTTTGAATTCTGAGACCTCTGTTATTCTAGGCGCTATAAGTGTTAAAACTTAGGATCCATTTATTGTAAGGCTTCTATTGCCATTTTCAATTATGCTTCTTTTCTCTCTCTCTTTTTGTACGCATGTGTGCGTAGGTGCTAGCATTAGTTGTAAATTTAATACTTTGTAACTACCTGTGAGTTCCTGTAATTGGCTTCCTGTTTTAATCCTGTTGTCTATTGTAAGTTTTAAAGCTGTTGGTTCTCCTAACGTAAATAAATAAATAAATAAATAATAGTACATTATTGTCGAGGTTGGGAAGTAGCTACTTGCAGGCTGAGGATTCGTTTTAAACGGACGACCTTGGGAGTCCGTTTAATTGAATCCGAAGCCAGCAAGTAGCCTTCCAGCCGAGTCATATATAGTGCTTTTCTCAAAAATGGTGCAAGAAATAGAAATATTTTACAGAACTTACAGAAGCAACGTTCTAATTATCACAGAAAAAAATACAACTATTAAAAAAATTTGCTTGCCGCCTTTAAAAAAAAAGAAGTGTATTTTTCTGCTGAAAATACGCCAACCTATTTGAGACACCTAAATAGTCGCGGTACCAACATTAAGCCTGTAACAGACTATCGCACCGCACCGCGACCTTGGAGCGTCGCACCCATAAGTGAGAGCAAGAAAGAGATATCTGTTTCTCGCTCTCACTTATGGGTGCGACGCTCCAAGGTCGCGGTGCGGTGCGATAGTCTGTTATAGGCTTTATAATAATAAGTGCTGATCATCTGTTTGGCTGTTTAAGGGACCTATGCCTTCATTTGATATGGCCATTTAAAGTTTTAAAAAGTTTGGAACTCGTTAAATAATGGAATTTGTATGCGACATTGCAGTCCCGAAATCGAGACTGCAATGTTTTTAACTTTTTAATTTTTTGAATGACCATAAACTACGCACTTCGCGACCTATTTTTTAACCGGCAACGTCGACTTTGCCGTCCATTTTTGAGAAAATATACTTCCAGGCAATACACAGAAGTCCTCGACTGGTTATCGCAGGAAGCTACGACAGAGAAGGCGGTATACAAGCGCTGCGTTAGCGGCCTAGCTGCCGCCACCGCTGCCGCCGTTGAGGTAATTCATTTCAAGACTGTTTTTAGGGTTCCGTAGCCAAATGGCAAAAAACGGAACCCTTATAGATTCGTCATGTCTGTCTGTCTGTCTGTCCGTCTGTCTGTCCGTCCGTATGTCACAGCCACTTTTCTCCGAAACTATAAGAACTATACTGTTGAAACTTGGTAAGTAGATGTATTCTGTGAACCGCATTAAGATTTTCACACAAAAATAGAAAAAAAAACAATAAATTTTTGGGGTTCCCCATACTTCGAACTGAAACTCAAAAATTTTTTTTTCATCAAACCCATACGTGTGGGGTATCTATGGATAGGTCTTCAAAAATGATATTGAGGTTTCTAATATCATTTTTTTCTAAACTGAATAGTTTGCGCGAGAGACACTTCCAAAGTGGTAAAATGTGTGTCCCCCCCCCTGTAACTTCTAAAATAAGAGAATGATAAAACTAAAAAAAATATATGATGTACATTACCATGTAAACTTCCACCGAAAATTGGTTTGAACGAGATCTAGTAAGTAGTTTTTTTTTATACGTCATAAATCGCCTAAATACGGAACCCTTCATGGGCGAGTCCGACTCGCACTTGGCCGCTTTTTTTTTTGACGATTTGTTTCAAGATGTAGGGTCACAGAGAACGGAGTTTTTGAAAAGTCGTAGTGCTATTGTAGATCACAATACAGTTGCCAAAAATTTAATAGGGAATATTACGCGAAACTCTGCGTAGGGGGCACCACTACCTGAGGGTCTACCGCAAACGAGAGAGTCGAAATTTTGTTATCTAACCTCTTTCTATCACTCGAATATCGAGCGATAAAGAAGCAGATAGCTGAGTTCCGATTTACGCGTTTCCCGGTAGGCCCTTTGTAAACAAACCGCCTTGATGTACCAATGTCACATTTTATTCTCTGTGAAAACTGTTTAAGGCACAGTATGTAGGTGCTAGTGCTGCACTCTGGCAGAACATTGCAGTAATAATAGCAATGTGGATGTGTTCCGTGGCGCTCGGGTTATCTGATATTTCTAAACTACAAACTATCTCCTGATACCCGAATTTTCTTTCCTCTGTGGCCACGAAACGCACGCACGCTCCGAGCGAGTACGCTCGATACGAGGCGTGGCGTTCAAAGGGTTAACACTTTTCATATCGCCCTTATTGAACAATGAACTATTTTCTTACAGGTGTATCACAAGGCGGCTGAGATGCTGCTGGTGAAGACCCGAAGGTCCACTGCAGACGAAGCAGATGCTTTAACACAGTAAGGGATATTTTAAATAATTACTACGATACCGTTCTGTCGCCATCAGATATATCGGCGCGGCCAAGGTGTTCACAATATCTGAACAAGCACTCTAAAGCCTTGACAATAGAGGCTTGCTCAAATATTTGTGAGCACCTTGGCCGCTCCGATATATCTGATGCCGACTGTATAATGCAGCAGTTGAACCTCGTTGAGCTGTCAAAACGAAATGTGAGCGCATCTCTGGTTATAGACGCGTTTTGTTAGAGAGTGAACCTTCTGTACGTAGTACTATTATGTATTTATTCTGTGGCAGGCGTGTCTCACTCCGCGATTTCGTCGCTTTGCTACAGGTAGCTAAAAGTACATCCGTTCGACCCTAATTTTGGGGAAAGCCATAAGCCGCGCGTGGCGCTGTCGCCACCTAGCGGCCATATCTGTGCTGATCGTAACAGACGCGTTTTGTTAGAGAGTGTGTCTTCTGTACTATTATTTATTCTGTGATAGTAGTGCGTAATAGCTGTATTTCCTCCACCACTACATTTTATTATTTACTAGCAAGTCTAGCAACCCGCCCCGGCTTCGCACGGGTTAACAAATTATACATAAACCTTCCTCTTGAATCACTCTATCTATTAAACCGCATCAATATCCATTGCGTAGTTTTAAAGATCTAAGCATACATACAGACAGACAGACAGCGGGAAGCGATTTTTTTTATACTATGTAGTGATTAACATTAACATTATGTGGTGGTTTGAAAATGTGATGTCTACCCCAAACTTTTTCATACACTTTTCGTCGGGTAGTTGCACAAATCTCTGTTTTGACATTTTGCTGGGACATCAGTTAGCCGCGACCGTGACCAGTGAAACCTGTGTCAAAACGTCGGTAATTAAAGGAACTTATGTGAATAAATTTCGCGTTAGGGTCTATAAATCTTCTTCTTCCTCGCGTTGTCCCGGCATTTTGCCACGGTTCATGGGAGCCTGGGGTCCGCTTGGCAACTAATCCCAGTAATTGGCGTGGGCACTAGTTTTTACGAAAGCGACTGCCATCTGACCTGCTAACCGAGAGGGTAAACTAGGCCCGTATTGGGATTAGTCCGGTTTCCTCACGATGTTTTCCTTCACCGAAAAGCGACTGGTAAATATCAAATGATATTTCGTACATAAGTTCCGAAAAACTCATTGGTACGAGCCGTGGTTCGAACCCGCGACCTCCGGATTGCAAGTCGCACGCTCTTACCGCTAGGCCACCAGCGCTTCTTAGACCCGTTTATAAATGTGAGTTAATATGTAGTGATTTATTTTCAGAATGACGGTGGTTCTAACCAAGCATATAAGTGAATTAGCAACGCTCTTCACCGAGAAGCTGAACTCCTTGGAAGCCGAGAACAAAGAACAAATCAATACGTACATCACTAATATATTTTTAGAGGTAAGTTGTTTACTTTAACTGCCACGGTTCTGGGGCGCATAAAAAACCGGCTAAGTGACAGTCGGTCTTGTACTGCAGGGGTTAAGCTTTGGTTTCCTCGGAAAGCGGTGCCGTCATATAGCGGCCGTAATACAGCAATGAATGACGTCACTAGAACAGTGTATATGTAAACCAAACCAAACCATTTGCATGACGGCCGTCATGACGGTGTCGATAGTTTCGTGAACGTTTTATTTGACAGCGGTGAAGCCATTTGTACTAATATCTCATCTTCCGCTCTACAATTATTTTTCTCTTCTGATGATATGTCATCCTCGAAGTCAATTATTAAAGCTAAATCAAGGTCGTCCATTTTCTCTCCTGGATACGTTTCGTTTGACCTTGGTGGCTGACGGTGTGTTATGACGCCGTGGAACTTACCACATGACGTCACCGTAAAGACGGCCGTCTTTTTGCGTCCGCTATATGACGGCACCGCTTTCCGAGGAAACCAAAGCTTTATGTACCTTATTTAATTATTATTATTAAGGATCGACTCATTCGTGCATATCTGTTTATTGTTTCAGGCTGGCAACAGTTCGATCTACATCCAAAACGCATTCCAGTTAGCGCTGCCAATACTGCAAATAGGTGCTGTCTAGAAAAATCTAGTAAATGCTAAGAAGACTCGGGTTACTAAATATGACCTATGATGTCACCTGTTAGTACAGTCACTACACGGGATTGATACGCCATTTATGGTTCTAGCTAAATTGGATATTCCATAGCGTAATTATGGACAACCAATTTAGCTAGGACCCTAAATGTAACAATCCCGTGTGGTGACTGTACCATCTGACCAACACTTTACTTGCCGCAAAACTAAGAGGCAAAGTCTGAGGGGCTACCGCGAAAACCGAAATTCGCAAATTGCGGGGATCTTTCTCTTTTACTCCAAGGCGTAATTAGAGTGACAGAGAAAATGCACGCAATTTGCGAACTTCGATTTTCGCAGTTATCATGTTTTCTCTTTCACACTTGTACGCAATGATATTATATAACCATAGATAGGTTATACTCATACTTGAGGAGCACAAAAAATACTTCCATATTTATTTCTGTGCCTACGAAGAAATCTCTTATTTATGATTAGTTTTCTCATTACATCCGTCTTTGTCACACTCGTTGTTAAACATAAGGTCGTCTCTTTCTCTTTCGGTGTGCGGGAGCTCGTTAGCACGTGCACATTTCTCGCTTGTCCAGCCGCGTCTAAAGGAAACTTGTCCAATTTGTCACAAGTTAAGCGCTTCAATTTTGGAACGCCTATAACTTATCTTGAGTTATAAATCATTGCTTGTACGGCCTTATGAAGCTACTATTTACGCATAAAAGCCAATGTGGTGGCCACGAATCTTCTTAAGAGGCCGGTATCGATTTTAGGCGCAAAAATGTAAAATTGATAGATTTAGTCGATGAAATTGTACACCTTTTTTTACGTAATAGAAATAACAAGTACTGGTATCTATTAGCACGTCTTCTTATCTTGCATTTGTACAGATTTTTTTGAAAACTGACTCACTAAATTAGTAATGATTTTTTTTCTGATGGACGTTTAGGTAAACGCGCGTAAAGCACTGATTTAGTCGATCTTATTTGTAAATTTCGTAAAGTTTGGACTGCTAAAAATGGTAATTTTGTATTACACGTATCCTATACTCCAACTTGCATAGACTACATTTTTGTTATATAATATTGAACAAGAGTAAATGAAAGTTAGACGAAATCAATTTTCACCAGAAATTACTTCATAATAAGTGAACATTCTTCGTGAATTACGACTTAATTTCAACGTAATTTTGATACTTAAACAATCTACAACATTTCCTGAAACTGTTCTTATACATAATTTTTTATAATTTATAACTATAATTTTTTGATGAATTTTTAAAAACTGCCCCTTCTCGTCATATATTGCCGGTGACGCACGCTCGGAACCTTATTATTAAAAGGCAAGATGAGAAGACGTGTTAATAGAAACCAATACTTGTTTTATTAAGATATTAAGTAACAAAAGGAGTACAATTTCAACGACTAAATCTATCAATTTTACATTTTGGCTCTAAAATCGTTAACGGAGCCTTAAGAGCCCATCAACGTGCACACTAACGCCACTGCTAAATAATCGTGATTATTTAAATTTAACGAAATATATTTAAAAAAGGGGGCCGCTACGTACTGTATCTTGTATAAAATCTATGCGTCCAAAGTTAAAACGGCCGTTTTTGTTTTGAGTTTATAGATTGACGAATCCAGCAACATAGAAACTAGTTTGATGTATTCAAAGGGTACTTTAATAGGGATGATGACACATGTTGAATTTTATAACAAAATCTAGTAAAATAGATAGCAAACGAGCAATTTATCACAATAATGTGGATATTAAAATAAAATATTGTAAAATTACAAAAATACAGGACTTTGAAAGTTTCAAAATTAAGTTTTTTTTAACTTCCAAAAACGATAAAAGTAAGGGTACCATTCGATTCTTTACATTTCATCCAAAAAATATTATATAGCAACTATATACATAAACGCAATATTTCACCGACAAAAACGCAATTTTCTTGTTTTGTCCATACTACAAGATGGGCGATGACGTCACGGCCTCTGGCCGTTTTGTATAGGGCGTTTCGCGAGTGAAGTGCGACTGTCGGCCTTTGACTACAATTTCTGACTTTTGTGTTACTTTAATGCAATGGGTCCCATATAGACATTTGATCCTAAAAACAAACCCGATCGATCGATACCATAAATGAAAATTAGTCATGTAGCCTATACAAAATACAGTCCGTAGCGGCCCCCTTTTTTTAAATATATTTCGTTAAATTTAAATAATCACGATTATTTAGCAGTGGCGCTAGTGTGCACGTTGATGGGCTCTTAAATGCCAGAGGCAGTAGGTGCGATTTATGGGCACAGTATAACGTAGCCATGGACGTACACCTAAAGCGGACAGTTACCTTTTTGCCAATCAAATTTGAGCCAAATAGGAGACAAGAGAAATCGGTCCGAAAGAGAGGATAAACCCAATAACTGTGTCTCACTTACTCAAGTTACAATCGGACGTTGACTTATTATCACGTTGACATATAATAGGACATGAGGGCAACGGACTAAGAGTCGTATTTCACCTGTCCAATGTGTGTTTTGTCTCACATTTTGCTTGAGAGAGAGAGTGAGACGCCATGAGATTGGACAAACATATTGGACAAATGGACTGACACACTTAAGTCCGCAGTGCACTCTCCGCGTCAGGTATACGTTTGTGAATAGCATGTAGTATGAGCGTTAGTATTTATAGGTACTATAAATATGTACATTCTAAATTGTAAGTAAGCGTTTTCCAAAAAAAATTACATTTCTTTCCTATTGTATGTGTCCCAAAATTTTGTATGAAAAAATATTTTTCCAGGGCAATCTTCGGACACATTTTTCATGTATGAGGCGTGAATGTACAAATGATTCTGAGTAAAATGAGCCCAAGAAGTCAATATTTTGAAGACATGAATGAAATGTAGGTACATTTTTTTTTGGAAAACGCTCAAGTAATAATATATTGTTGGATATTTACGACAAGTTGAAGCATTATTAAATTGTACAACGGGACTTAATCGCGTATCTAAGTTTTAAGATTTACCTCCGACGTTTCGAGGACGGCGTTGTCCCCGTGGTCTCGGAGAAGACTTGCTTAAGTTGACATCAGCATCTTCTAACTGCGCGAAGCATTTCTTGTTCTTTTTATTGCTTCGTCTAAAATAGTTCTTTACCTATAAATGACAGGAAAACCTATTAGAAATGTGCAGTCAAGCGTGAGTCGGACTTAATGTACGGAACCCTTGGAATGCGAGTCCGACTCGCACTTGGCCGGGTTTTTATTGAATTCTTTAGTATGTGGGTAAGTTTGTTTATTAAATTTAGCAAAATTTCAACTACGAGTTGATGATATTCCATTTTGGATAGATACTTTAGAACGTAGTCGTTGGCCTAATTTTATATTTATACTAATCGGCAAAATATTACGAACTTATTACGTCATTGACTTTTGGGCTGCCCACACACACGCTGCTTGTAATGTATGTAATTCTATGTAACCTGTCACATCACATGTGTTTTGGAGCAGTGCTGCTTAAAGGATGACTCACGTTAGACCGGGCCGTGTCCGGGCCGGAGTTTCATTTTCTATGGAAAACGTCACGTGATCACCTGCCATCTGTCATAGAAAAGTAAGCGCCGGAAGCTCCGGCCCGGACACGGCCCGGTCTGACGTGAGTCATCCTTAACGTGGTTATCACACTGATACTTCACGCCGGTACGAGCGAGATAGCGCTATGCACGTATATAGCGATATCTCGCTCGCACACCGGAGCGGCGTATGGATTTCAATATGAAGATCGCAATACGATAGGTCGAAACCATGCTTGTAATGTATGTAATTCTATGTAACCTGTCACATCAGATGTGCTGCTTAACGTGGTTATACTTCACGCCGGTACGAGCGAGATGGCGCTATGCACGTATATAGCGATGTCTCGCTCGCACACCGGAGCGGCGTATGGATTTTAATATTAAGATTTAAGATCGCCATACGATAGGTCGAAACCATACTAGGGGCTTATTGCATAATAAAATACAAGCTAATTAGCGCCACTTGCACTATCCCAATAACCCGGGGTTAACCGGTTAAACATGGAGTTACCATGGTTACCAGTACAATCTGACACTGGGTTAAACCGTTAACTCACACATTGGTTCTAGATTCGTATTTGGTTTTAAAAATGTTTTGTACAATATTGTGATTGTAAAATAGGACAATAATAATATATTATAATTTTTATAATATTAAAAGGTAATCAAAATGAATATGCTGTTGTTTCAGTTAATTATAAATTTATTTTACCCTATGATGCACTAATAATATTGTCTTCGGTTACCGCGATAGTTACTCATGAAATAAAACTATTAAAACGGATTATATCGCGTATATTGAATTTATACTACATGGGGATGTAGTATAAATTCAGTATAAATAAATGATGTAGACAAATTCAATATACCTACGCTATATATTATAATCCGTTTTAATAGTTTTATTTTATGTGCAAGAAATAAATTATCTAATAGTCAACCGCTTAACCATTGACTTCAGTGTCATGAACCTGCAAAACAACACACTTTAAATAATTTTTAAGAAAAAAAAACCGACTTCTATGCGGCCCGGTGAAAGATTATTGTAGATGGTGCGCTATGTAGAAAAGGAGGTAAAACCACCCACTTTTCTAGTAGCATTTCGTTTCTGTAAGGCTCGCAGTTCTAACCTAACCTAACCCACTTTTGTTCGGTTCTGTGAGGATAGCAGTTCAAACCTAACCTAACCCACTTAACGGCGCATGCGGTGCGGTGTACGGGGGTTTGAGCGGGAGGGGTTTGGCCTCATCATACTTTATACCTACATTTTATGGTAGGTAATCATAGTGGTTTATTTAGTTTAGGTATCATAGTGGTTTTCCGGGTCAAGGTCCGGGTCTGTGTCCGAGTCAGGGTCCGGGTCCGAACCGGATCCGGGTACGAGGCCGGATTTGGATCCGAGTCCGGGTCCCAGTCCAAGTCAAAGTCGAAATTCGAAATCACCAAACATGTACTATGCGTCGTTGAAGAGTTCTGTTCTGATCATCATCAGCAGTTCCAGTTCATCAAATGCGACAGTTTTTAATGTTAATGCTTTATTTTATGATGAAAATACAGAAAATTATATACGTGTGCCTTTAAGATTTGAGGAGTTCCCTCGATTTCTCATGGATCCCATGTTCAGAACTTGAGCTTGACATAAATATGGCTTAAAAACCTAACTTGCTTAACAAACATAACGAAAAGGAAAAATCGCCAAACGCGAGCTATGCGTCGTTAAAGAGTTTCGTTCTGGTCAACATCAGCAGTTACACTTCCTCAAATGTTACTTTTTAAATGTATATGCTTGATTTGTTGATTAAGAGCCAACAGGAGCTAAGATTTAAATATTTTAGGTAAATATACCCGTCTCGCTAACGAAAGCGGCTCCTAAAACTAGTGCGATAAGGACAAGGCGAAAAATCCTGCGTAAAAATCTCAAAAATCGAGGTTTCGTACTCGACTGTTTCCTCCTCCAAAACTTAACCAATCATAACCAAATTTGGAAATCTAAATGATTATGACATTATCTGTGTCGGACCGTTTTGCTTTTTTGACTAATTGATATCAGTTTTGAATAGCACGCCTCTCATTGCGGCATAGTCAATTAGGCCATTTTTGAAGGGCTCTAGCGCCTTAAAAAGCAAAAATATCAAAAAAAGCAAAACGGTCCGACACAGATATTGACAATATTAATCTGTGTTGAAAAAATCATTGCTCTAGCTTCAAAACCCACGGAGGAAACAGTCGAGTACGTTTGTATGGAGAAATGACCACTCCTGTTGGCTCTTAAAACACAACAATCACTATATGTATGCCTTTAAGATTTGAGGAGTTCCCTCGATTCCTTATGGATCTCATCATCAGAACTCGAGCTTGACAGAAATGTGGCTTAAAAACTAAACTTGCTTAACAAACATAACGAAGAGGACAAATCGCCAAACGTGAACTATGGGTCGTTGAAGAGTTCTGTTCTGATCATCATCAGCAGTTCCACTTCATCAAATGCGACAGTTTTTAATAAAAATGCTTAATTTTCTGATGAAAATACAAAAATCTCTATACGCACGCCTTTAAGATTTGAGGAGTTCCCTCGATTCCTCATGGATCCCATCATCAGAACTCGAGCTTGACAAAAATGTGGCTTAAAAACTTAACTTGCTTAACAAACATAACGAAGAGGACAAATCGCCAAACGTGAACTATGCGTCGTTGAAGAGTTCCGTTCTGATCATCATCAGCAGTTCCACTTCATCAAATGTCACGTTTCTGAATGTGTATGCTTGATTTGTTGATAAAAACACAAAAATCACTGTATGTATGCCTTTAAGATTTGAGGAGTTCCCTCGATTCCTCATGGATCCCATCATCAGAACTGGGTTTTGACAAAAACGGGACCAATCTGTATGCATATACATACAATCAAAAAAAGAATTTTCAAAATCGGTTCAGTAATGACGGAGATATGGAGTAACAAACATAAAAAAAATAAAAAAAACATACAACCGAATTGATAACCTCCTTCTTTGAGATTTGGAAGTCGGTTAAAAAATAAAATAGAACAAACCTGTCCCCTTCACACTGAGTTGAACAGAGAGAGAAGGATCCTTTACCACTTGACAAAGAAAGACCATATTTAAGGGGAAGGAAAGGTTTGAACATCTTGCGTAGACATGATTGATGCTCCAAACTTAGGTACGTACCTACATTCAAAGGAAAGGGTCATTGTAACTTTGAACGATTCATCATTCTTTCACCTTTATCCCATTCATTCGGGGTTGACGCATGTCTTACATCTCGGTCACCCGTCGCATTTCGTTACTTTTTTCTATTTTCCTAATCCACCTTTTCCTTGGTCTATATCTACACTTATCAAGAACTAGCGACCCACTCGGCTTCACCTAAACCTTCCTTAAGAATCACTCTAAAATCCGTTCAGTAGTTTTTGAGTTTATCGCGTACATACACACAGACAAACGCGGCGGGGGACTTTGTTTAATAAGGTGTATTGATAGTGATAATAGGTTTATGGTCAGTTTACGAATTATATGCTAGATGGCGCTATTCCGTGTATCCTGAATCACACTTTGAATATCTCTCACATTCTACCAAACAAAACAGGTACTTATTATAGGTTATAGGTAGATAATCTGACAACTTATCTTATTTATTGATACTTATTATGACAAAAATGGCACAGTGGCGTGCTCAGCGTGTGCCTTTATCGGAATCTGATCTTCTGAGGACTTTCTAGGTATCACAACATTCACAAATATTACAAGTCAGTATCAGATAAGGCCGTACGTGTTCTAAAACCCATCATTTATTCATAGAATAGAATAGAATATTTCTTTGGCGTAAAAAACATACATTATTGTACCACAGAAAATTAAATAAAGAAAGGTACACCAAATAGGATGCCGCTTAGCATAAGCAGTGTCTGAAAGACACTGAGCTGGTTTTCGGGGCACCCAAAATTAAAAGCTAAAACTAATTTACAAGTCCTTATACAGCTGAGGCAAAATATGACTATTGTATCTGCTATCGTGGATCGTGGAGATCATTTTGAGCACTTTGTCCTCGCAACTTGCCAACAACACAAATCAACATTTGCGCCGATTCGCGTGCGCGGGCGCATCTGTCGCCGCACATGTCGTGACATTGCAGATATGTTTAACCCAATAAAAGAAACTCACAAAAAAGTCTTTCTTTTCGCCAAAAGCACAGCATAAAAGGGTTATTTCTGTTAGTAGGGAAACACATGTCGATTTCTGGGTCTTCTTGTGTTTCAAATGTGCAGGTTTTTATTTTCTGTTTCGTAAATTTTTTTAAGGTCTTAATATAATGCCTACAAAACGTGCTAAATTATAAGATTTTCTATTTTCACTTTATTAATTTAATAGCGAAATAAACAACGAATATACCACATACAAGTAAACCATCTCCAAGTAAAGATCTTAAAGGTACATTAGTCGTCACTGTTTCCACTTAAAAGATCACTTATAGATTTAGGTAAAACATGTCGCATAACGCAAAAGTGAATATTTGCGTTCCGTAGCCAATACTTACTGCTTACTTTTGCAAAAAAAAAACAGAATCCTTGAGTCCGATTCAGATTTAACAACTTGTTACAGTTTGGATTTTATTTTGATACGACATTGAAGATCGCTCAGGCAAATACAAAAAATCTAAAATTCTTTAGAGATGTAAAAGTCTCTAAGTGTCATAGATAAAATATGCACCTACATACAATAAATAAGAAAAAGCGGCCAAGTGCGAGTCGGACTCGCCCATGAAGGGTTCCGTATTTAGGGGATTTATGACGTATTAAAAAAAACTACTTACTAGATCATGTTCAAACCAACTTTCGGTGGAAGTTTGCATGGTAATGTACATCATATATTTTTTTTAGTTTTATCATTCTCTTATTTTAGAAGTTACAGGGGGGGGGGGACACACATTTTACCACTTTGGAAGTGTCTCTCGCGCAAACTATTCAGAATTTTAGAAAAAAATGATATTAGAAACCTCAATATCATTTTTGAAGACCTATCCATACCCCACACGTATGGGTTTGACGAAAAAATTTTTTTTGAGTTTCAGTTCTAAGCATGGGGAACCTCCAAAAAAATTTTTTTTTTCTATTTTTGTGTGAAAATCTTAATGCGGTTTACAGAATACATCTACTTACCAAGTTTCAACAGTATAGTTCTTATAGTTTCGGAAAAAAGTGGCTGTGACATACGGACGGACAGACAGACAGACATGACGAATCTATAAGGGTTCCGTTTTTTGCCATTTGGCTACGGAACCCTAAAAACGATAATCAAATCATACAAGAGATGTAGGGTCTCCAAGACTTGAATTCTTATATAATTTTATTAATTCCTTCAATAGAGTAAAAACAGATCCATCTGTTGTGAACAGTGGACCTCAGGCAATCATTACGGAAACGCACGCACCACATGCCATAAGCGCAGTGCTAATCTAGTACACATTTTGACATAGAGCGACCATAACATATGAAAGGTCAAAATTATCAGTGTCAACTTACCAAATTAAATTTTTTGGTCATTCTTAAAATTCTTGTTAAGTAGGTACCTAGTATTAATACACCTCTTTTTCAGGAAATAGGTTTTAACTTCTCTCGTTTCTGAAAAAAAATTGATTTGGGCAGTCCTTATTTTTTTTTTACCTTAAATGACCAAACTTACTTCAAATGACCAAACGAGTCTAGTCAAATATCCTAAGAAATGTTTTTCTCAATGTTTTACTTATTCTCTCACAGTGTGACATCTATTAGGTACTTTTTCTGTTATTTGGTACATAGGTCGTATAGGTACCTACTTCAATACTCGTAGACACCCTACACAGTCAATATCCTGTTTATCCGTATACCATTATTACTCCTGTGAAATTAATACTTACTTACAATACATCAGTAATAACACATTTTACCCCCTGTACCAAAGTGCTTTCCAGCCCCAACATTGAGTTTATTTTGTACTCTATGGCTTAGATAATAGAGGTCGTGTTTTCACGGTTGAGCAGCCGTTCTGATTGGCTATGACACGTGTTTTCATTTGTTTGGATGTTGATTAATTTTGTTGACCATACTTTTGCGCACGCGTCGCTTAATAATGCGCACTGTCACGCCATGTCATGATTGTCATTTGTCACATACGAACTAGTTTAATAATAATCTGTAGTAGGTAGTTACCTATACAGGGTGCCATTTGAGTCGTGATCAGTAATTTATGTTTTTCTAACTCCATAAACAACGAGCGATTTACTCTTACTAAAATCAGACAAGATTTTTTATTTTTTTGTTTATTTTTTGTCATTTATTTTACTTTTACAAGTGGCAATGTGTTATTTAAACAGCTTTGTAAGATATTTCAAATGAAAAATTAAGTAAATTTTATTTCTAACTGGGACAAATGACAAAATTGATGTCAATGACAGTTCCGATTCAAAGAGGCGATTCAATTTACTAATTTAAATATCTTAATAAGCCGTTGTAATATCCTAAATCCACTTATAAAAGTAAAATAAATGACAAAAAATAAACAAAAAAAATAAAAAAATCCTGTCTGATTTTAGTAAGAGTAGGGGCATTAAATTGCTCGTTGTTTATGGAGTTAGAAAAACATATTACTGATCACGACTCAAATGGCACCCTGTATAGCTATAATCTAATAGTCGATTTTAAATTAAATAATTCCGTCACCAATTCAACAATCAATCAATAAAGAAACAAGCTCTTTCAGATTATAATACCCCGATAATACCCCACTTGACCTAGTAGGTAGGTATATAACTAGACTGCAATTTTTCCAAATCAGTTTCCATGTAGATAGGCTACCACAATGATGGGTAACCATAATATCATCTGAGTACCTAACCATTTGATAAGGGTTTTCGTTCACTGGTTATTCAGCATTAACGATAACAACTTAACTTTAGGAATTTCTATTACATTTTTTTATTGAAAATAAGTGATTTGAAATTTTTGTGGCGGGGTTGTAAAGAAATCGGCTTTATATGAAACTAACATTGAAATCTCTCACAAGTCACAAGCATCTTACAAACTCACTTAATATAGTTATATCTATAACAAAAGAAATCCATATTTCACAACGCACCGCCAGGATATAAGCAGACCTTTGTTGAATGACAAATCAATCCGGGCACAGACAAAGACGGCGCGTGTCCAAAAAAGGGCACTTTTTGCCTGTTGCCTGCCCGTAATGATGTATTCAAAGACGTTAGGGTCGTGCCTGACTCGAGTGTAGTCAAACATTTTAGTAATTGATTTTAATTAAATTTCTTCTTCCCCTAAATGTAACCCAGGGCGTATGAAACGCAACACCATTTTCATATATAGGTTCGCCCTTATTTCTCTTCAGGTTTTTCTATGTCCTACGCCGAGTCAGACGACGCTACGGAGCCACGTTGTTACGTCATCGCCCAAATCTAATGTTTAGTTAATTTGTCAATGGTTTTTATTTGTAGTTTTATTTGTTTTCTCGTACCCGTAACTCGGGGTTAACCAGTAAAACCCTTAACCCATTGTCAAATTGTACTGGTAACCATGGTAACTCCAGGTTTAACCGGTTAACCCCGGGTTAGTGAATGGTGCAAGTGGCCCTAAGCGGAATAAGAAAAGTACTCGTAAAACTTTCACTGTTTTCGTTAAAGGTAGACCGCAAACCGACCCATCCCTACACCTTTCGGCTAAGCCCCCAAGGTGTGGGGAACATCTGTAAATAATCCAAACTCAAGGGCTCTCGTAGAGGCCATAAATTACGTTTCTAAGCCCTAACTACCTCTAGCCCCAGAACGGAAGGAAGGATACAATGATGGAGCCAGGTGAAATTGTACAGATTCGTAGAATTTTAAGGAATTCTATATACTCGTACTTATTTAATTCATACATTTCCTGAGCGAAATGTTTGTTGTTGCTCTCACTCTTACAGTACTTACTGAAAATATAATATGATGAACAAATAGGTATAGGCGCACTTTCGTTACCTTTCTCGTAAAACGCCATGGTTTATTTCTATGTCTGTACAAGGCACATTTACCCGATCTGACCTATATGTGACGAAGTTGTATGCGATATACTAGGGCTGATAAAAGTTACGTTTGCACATGTTAACGTGGATTGTTGGATAGTAGGTATTTATTAGAAAATATGTACCCTGAAAATATTTTAGTTTAAATAAACCAAACGTGCTTTTTTGTGGTCTTTATAATAAACCTTTTGATGAGCCGTAACTACTACGTAAACTAGACACTAACCAATTACTATGCTATTATTGTCGTCTGGCTGATGGGACTTCATGGGACACAATAACAACAATAAATTGACGATTCATCCCCAAAATGCTTTGATTGGGGTTAGGTCAATATGTGTAAGATTGTCTCACAATATTATTTTAATTTCTAGCTTTCACGGGTCCCCAAAACGCCACCGCAACAATAAAACGGTAGTCGACCAGTTTTCGCTTTATGACACAACCTCTTAATTTTAATTACGCTAAAAGACTTAAACTAATTAAGCTCAATTTAAAAAAACCGGTCCGCAGAGATTGCATCTTGACATAATACCGTGTTATCCCGCTTAAAAGAAGTGGTTTTCTACATTAGGTGCTCGTAATTGAAGAAATCGGTACCTTTCACCCTGCGGTTCATATTTTATGTGTACAAGAAGTACTTGTACACATCAAATGTTTGTTGTTTGTTCATTGTAGAACAATAATAATAAACTGCTTTAATTGTACTCTCAATTTTAGCAAAGTAAGAAGTCCCTAAGTGCCACCATAAAGCACTTAAAGTTGTACTAAAGTCTAGTAGCAACAAAAAATTGGCACTGGCAGGGGCGTGAGACAATATAACTTCCGTACGGTTAGCAGGTAAGGAGTGTAAGGACTGGCGACCACGAAAGTGTTAAAGGATTATTATTTAGTTTTAAATCTTGGAAACTTTAATTATTTGGCCACGTCCCATATTTTTTGAAATCGGTTAAATAGGTTGGTTAGGAGTAAAGTAGAATTACGTAGTGGATGTCCATAATATAATTTATTTAGGTATATTTATACCAATTGAAATTGTTTTGTAGCTAGGTCACCTTATCTTATAAGTAAATGTTATCTCTGGCCGTTTCCGATTATAAAATACATGCATAACAACTCATAAAAATTAAATTAACCTCCGACCTAACTGATAAAAAACTGTTATCGGTTAGAGTAACTTTATAGTAAACTGTTTTATTCTTATTACATACCTAATATATGTAGATAGTGTCATTCTATACTGGTATGTATAGGTATACAACATACCAGTATAGAATGAAAGATAATTTAATTGTTACTAGACATGAATTAGACAAATATTTTAATATTTTTTTCTGAGTGAGTGATGAATATTTTAATGTGAAAGAAATTAGTAAGTACTTATTACACAATGAATGAAATACCTGCAGTCACAATAGTTTTTACCTGCGTAGTATTATTCACATGGTTAGTTGTTTTTTATAGATTTAAATGAGGTAGGTATAAAATCATAAAAACTGTTACCTAATAATTGTTCCTTTCAATGATATTCAAATATCTAAGTACCTACTGGTAAAATGATTAAATTTAAATACAAAGACATAATACTGTTGTAGCTCAGTGATGAGACCTCTCATTTGTATCTGTAATAATTATATACAGTCGGCCAAAACTAAAACTTGCAACAGGTGTGTACCTAGCAATTACTTGCGTGAGTGTACCGGAAGGTGCGGTGTAAGTGCTCATTGTGCCGTTTCCGCCATTTTGAGACGAGATGAATGTCCGCGCGAAATTGATAAATTTCGAGTTGTGTAGTTTTGCCTTTCTGTATGCAAACAATACAACTTATTATAAAGTAAAATCTGGAGCGATTACTAGAAAATAAGAGGAACAAAAATATTAAGAGGAATTGAGGGCCTATTATCTACTTACTACTAATAACCAAACGAAGGAAAACGGGTGAAATAATTCGTGTATAAGCGTATTTTGACATACTCGTAGTTGTAGGGAATTGTGTATTAATAGTAGTTTATGCAACAGTGATATAATAAGGGTTCTTAAAATTCAAGAGTCGAAGTTACAAAACGAGACGTAGTCGAGTTTTGTAAAAGAAGACCCGAGAATTTTAAGAACCAATTATGAGCTGTTGCATACATTACTTTTTCTATGACAGCTGCAGCAAAAAAAAAAAAAAAAAAAAAGAGTTATTATTTAAAAAAAAGAGTTATTATTTAAAAAAAATTTACTTATTATTTAAAAAAAAAAGAGTTATTATTGTAAATGAAAACATACCTCTTTCAATCAAGATGATCGGAACTTGTATCTTTAAAAAAAATAAAGCAGTTGTATTATACTCATAAGATGACTGCTAGCAGTCATCTTATGAGCCTATAGACAAATCATTCAAATGACATTGCTTTAGATATCACTGTCAGTCATTTAATTGACACATTTAAGTGCTGGAGTAGAAAAACAACATAGTGAAAGTGGTAAACAACATTTAAAAAACCGTGCCACTTTTACTGAGGTCGTGTTAAGCTGGTTTGGATGATCCTTTTAGAGTGTCCTACCTCCCAGCACTCCCAGCAGTGTCAGTTTGGCGTGCTATTTTTGGGACAGCCTGATGTATATCTATTTTGTAGGAAATTTTATACGGATAATTTACGTATCAGACAATTTTTTGCTGTGGGCACCGTTTACTTAGTGTACTTAGGGAACTTTAAAACCCGTAAAAAAACTTTTTTCAATTAGGTACCTAGAATGTTTTACTAAAACTCAGTAGGTACTTATTCTAAATTTTGAATTATTAAACGCCCATCATATAATTTTTATTTATTTACACCGATCTCTCGAGCAACTTGTAGTTATGTATATCGAATCGGTGCAAATTATATTTCGTTTCGTCAAAGGCGAATTTAGGATATGTACCTACATAGTTTTGCCAACCCTAATTTTCAATGAACTGCAAAATTGATAACGGGGTTTGGGTTGGTAAACTTGGTAACGTTATGAAACATAGGGTACCTATCGACAAAACAACCTAATCATGACAACCCCATTCAATTCAGCAGCTAATGAAGAGGCACAAATTAACATCGCGTGCTTTCCGCGCACGTGTCCTTTCCACTATCATTAGTAAACAATAGATGTATTATTAGTAAATAGGAAATGATAATGCCACTCAACAGTGCAGTACGTTACCGACAGGTTATTTGTTAAAATTGTTGAAAATATTGAGAAGCGAGGTCGGGGACGGTTTTGCGGGGTTCTATTTTTTTTAGAATATGTAAGGTGTCTTAGGATAATTCTGACCACTTTTAAATATGGGCTTATTTCGAAAATCACCGATGATTCCTTCATGTTATAGTCGAAATATTAGACATTCTGATTTTTTTTGGAATTACCTTCGGTTAATCCTAGAAAACTATAAAAACAATCTTATTGAGGAAATTTATAAGTCTAATGATAATGGAATACCTACATACATTCTAAGATAACAACATAAAAAATTCTGCAAGGAGTTCTTAAACTTAGTTTTTTACTCCAAAACTTGAAATTATGTGCATACTTTGGTTTGGAATCATAAATCGAAACTTATCTAATGTGATTTAGCCAATTTTTTTTTTGTAGCTTAGAGTAAAATATCTTATATTTAGTGTTAACCAACTACACCAAAATTTCTATTGCGAAATTTTATTTTTACACAATTTAATTCACCTGGCACCTGCGAAAATCTGCCAGTAAATTAAGTGTCACATCAAAATCCAATAAGCCAGGTTAATCAAATAAAATGATCTATTATTAAATCGGGGTTTTCAATGAGTTTTACAAGTTTTTTATTTAATAACTATAACTGATGTATTTCGTCTTAAAAAGGAACCCTAAAAGCGCTCACCCCAATTTCACGGTTCCCGCTCAGTTTGTAGTTTTCAATTAATGATTTGTGCAGGTAATGATTTCCGATATAGGTACATGCGTATACGCACAAATTGGTTCAGTTATTATTTATTAATATTTTGCCGTTGTACAAATTGATTTTTGTAATTGGAATGAATTTTGGGTGGCATATGGCGTTGATGTTTGTTTTTCGGTATGTCGATTTATAAATGACAAATTAAATTAAGTACCTATTGTGTGATTTTTTTTAAACAATAATAGTTTTGTGTTACATGAAATCTGTATAACAAAAACGATGTGGCGCAGGTACCTTTTAAACGTACAATAAATCCCCAATAATAATAATTAATTTAGTACCTAGTCAATTTAAATATACTACCTAGGTACCTAGTTTCAGACTAATGGGTGGCATTATTCTTAAACGCGCTACAAGCTTCAATTAACTATTAATTTTATTCTTCTTATGTAGGTATTTGCAAGAAGGGGATAAAATATAAATGAACTAATTGAGCCACGTCAAAAAGTAAAGCTTGTATCTTAATATTTTATCCAAACAATTATAACAGCCAATCAATGACATCATGTCTCGGTGTAATCTTTAGTGTCGAAGTAAATATTAGAATTTAAAATTATCATTTAGGTGTCAGACATTTAAGTAGGAACCTATCATAAAAACTTAGGGATGAGTCACGACAATTCATTGAGTTACCTACAGCTTATTATCCGGGGTCGAAGGACCACTTTGTTTTAAATTTTAGCTATAATTATCAATTTGATAGTTGGCAGTACAATTCCGGGCCTATTACTTATAGGTATACTCATTACTTTAAATTCTCAATTATTTTCTTATTATTGTAACTGATTCTTATAAGTAGATATAATAAGCTGCTCGTTCTATAGGCCCCACGGTAGATAGTCATGGAAGCCGATTCTGCTATTGAATTTATTTATGGTTTTGAATTTTTATTTTGTTCTGATACGACATTTACCAACCACCAACCAGTGCACATATAATTAGTGAGTTATTACAGTTTCGAACAATTTAGATAACACTTAGCTAAGAAAAATGCAATCATATAAAAAAATCGTGACTAATAATAATAAATATTATTAATAAATTTTTAAAGGCAAATAAATAAGCGCGTAATTATTGAATCGTATTAGCAGTGGTAGTTTCTAATTTTGGTTGTCAAGGATAGTGTTATGAGTATTTTTTCTGAAGCTCAGGACTAAAAATTACATTCACCACCAGTTATAAACTAATTATTTATTTAAAACATACAAATAAAATTACATACCTAGAGATACATGATTATTTGGTTGATAAGATAAAATTCGTCCCTTACCTAATTTTATTTTATTTAAAGTAGGCAGTTAGGTAAGTAATTGCATTGTCATATTTAAGTCCCGATGCGAATTCTTTGCCTGATCATTTCACAATTAAACCAAGTGATTAGGTCACTCATAAGCTCGCACGGTACCTACCTACCTATGAATCACCAAGTAACATGTTAGTATTATTAGCCTGTCTACACAACTATAAGCTCCCAAATAGGCTATAACTAAATAAGGTAACGTGCTTAAGGTAGCAACTGTAACCGAAATTTTTAGATCAGTAGCTAAGCTAACAATACAACACAAAGTCACAATGGATGACTGGTTGGAGTCTAGGGCCCGATTCGAACTTTAAGATACGTCAATAAATAGATCTAGAAACGATATGTATTAGATATGTCAGTGTCAATTGTGACGTTTCTTCCATAGAATTAGATGACAAAGAACAACTGTCAATCTTCAAATGTGCGACCAAAAATGAAATGCAAGTGTGTGCGTAAATTGTCTGTGTGAGATCAAAACTAGTGATGTCATGTTACAACATATTAATAATCTGTCGATGTTTGATTGCTTTATCGACTACTTTTTCAAATGTGTTCTTTTAAACGTTAAAATTCTGCAACATTATGACGTATAAATAACAGCTACACTGCGTGTGCTATCAAAATAGTTGCAGATTTATCTTAATGTAACTCTTACTGTGTTAGAAAGTGAAGTTTAAATTTATTGCTAAACATGAGCACCTTCAAAAAGGTATAACATTCGTTATTATTTCATGTCGGTTATAAAAGCTAATATCTTAATGATGTCTTGTGAAGAAATAATTACATAGCTATTAATATACCCACAAGTTATCGATACTGTCATATGAACATTTTGTCAAGCCCTAGATTATGTTTTTACACAAAATATTTTAAATTATAGACTAATATGATAAAATATTAGCACACAAAGGAAGAAAAACTTATAATGAACTGTATAAACCAGCTTCTTACACTTTTTACGCTGTTAATTTGACAAAATATCGTTATGAAAATTTCGCTCGGAATATCATAAATCCTCTGAAATGAGTATTTGCTTGGATTATTTGGCACTGTAACACTGAAATCCGGCACACTACAAGACACCATCTTCACTGAATTACTTTATTTAATACTTTTCGTCCTAATCCGTGTATATTTTTCAATTTGAAAATTACCGTGATACGCTCTTGGCCGTCTGCGGCCGTCGTCAAACTCAAAAGTGGTTACGTTTTCTCATTGGTAGTCTGACTCTTTCGCACACTTAAGCTGTCTGTCAAGCGCGAGCGCGGATTCGATGTCTGTGGTTTCTTCAAACAAAAACGTCACTTTTGACACTGACATATCTAATCCATATCGTTTCTAGATCTATTAATTGACGTATCTTAAAGTTCGAATCGGTCCCCTGGGAGTTATGCCACTTTGACATAAATACTTAGATATTATAATTATTATTATACGATGTTGAGTTGTAGAGAAAGCCTAAGTCCGCCTTTAGCATTAGGTAGTGAAAGGGTTTTTTTTTGTGTAACAAAATACTATATTTAATAAATAGAAAATATTATACTACAGAAGGAGCAACGTACCTAAACTTTGCATCTGCTTGCATCTGGTGTGCATGAGAACTAAGTAAGTTATGAAAAAAAAACTCGGAAAGTTGACGTTACATTCTGATCCGCAATGAAATAATCGTATTACGTATACCTACCTACTATACTAATATAAAACGAATATAAAAAACCGGTCAAGTGCGAGTCGGACTCGCGCACGGAGGGTTCCGCACCATCAACAAAAAACAAGCAAAAAAAAACGGTCACCCATCCAAGTACTGACCCCGCCCGACGTTGCTTAACTTCGGTCAAAAATCACGTAGGTTGTATGGGAGCCCCACTTAAATCTTTATTTTATTCGGTTTTTAGTAATTGTTGTTATAGCGGCAACAGAAATACATCATTTGTGAAAATTTCAACTGTCTAGCTATCACGGTTCGTGAGATACAGCCTGGTGACAGACGGACGGACGGACGGACGGACGGACGGACAGCGGAGTCTTAGTAATAGGGCCCCGTTTTTACCCTTTGGGTACGGAACCCTAAAAAAATAATACTACTACTAATATAAAAAATATATAAGTATGAAGAATCAAAACACCTGTTGAATGTTATTCTTTGTTCGTATTGGTCGGTTGTCATTAGTATAATGTGTATAATCACGTGTCCGAATGGCGGGAAACCCTTCCAAATCACTATGACATAACAAGCCAACGTTGGCGTTATCAACCGATAACGTTACGCCGCGCCGGCCGGCTAAAAATATCCATCGATTTCCCGCTCAAATGCCGCCAACTTGTACTAGGGCAAGGTAAAGTCAAAACTATCCCCTTTTCTTACTTCACCTGTGTCGCAAGACACAAAAAGCGTCCTTGGATTCCATTGTTTGCGCGCCAAGTGGAAGTGGCTGCCAAAATCGGCGATTCGGTGCGCCGAAGCGCGGGAAACCGAGCGTCAGTCAGTCGCTAGCGAGAGGCAAACGCGCGCGCACGGCACAGCCACGCCGCGCTTTTAGGTTAGAATTGGCGCGCGCCAGGTGTTATCTCTCCCCCGCTCTAACTCACGCGCTCCCCAACCTCCCTTTCTACCTGAGAACAGCTGTTTTCTCTCGGGAGATTATTAGTCAGATGTTCGCGAACCAGTCCTGATCACCTGACGCTTGCTATGGCCGCGGGAGGACGGACGCCGAAACAGAGGAGATTCGAAGTGTCTTCAGGAATGGCGCCTTTGAGGAACGTCGCGAATACACCAAGGAGACGTCGCGGGAGTTGCAAATGTCTGTTTGGAGCCCCGGACAGGGATGAAACAAGACGATTAATGGCTGAGCAGTACTCGAGAGAAAGGAAGCGGTTTATAAGAAGATTCAACTTTGATATTGAGACGGAGTGTGTTTATAAGGCGGCTAAAATGGATTCGCCAGTGAAGTTTTTGGAGGAGGATAGTACGAAGTCTCCAAGGTCAGCGACGGAGGCGCTAGCGAGCGTAGGGAATACGGAACTGAGGATGTTGTCGAGCCCACGGCGGGGCAGCGGCCCCAATTCGCCACGAACGCCACGCACGCCACGAACGCCACGAGCGGCGCGTACGCCGCGAACGCCACGCACGCCGGCGTCGAGAAGACAGCTGCAGATGACAGGTAAGCTTTTATTTGTATAAAATTGATCAATAAACAATTAAACATACCCTTAAATTAAACTGAAGGGTTTAAAATACATACCTCAAATTCGTTTAACAATGTTATACGACCACAGTCACAGTCATCTTTATAATTCATTTTGTTTAAATTCACTTAAAATCAATCAGAACGAAACAATTTTGATATTTAAGTATTAATTTAAGTAGCACGCAGCACACTTTAGGCATACCTATCATTTTTTTATTGGCATTTAAAACTAAAAAATCTAAAATTAGAGCGCATTCGAGCACCAAAAACGCTCTAAATCGATCGGTTGAATTACATATTTCCAGTTTGAACCAGTGATCTCGACCCGCGAGTACTAGTACCTATACTTACCTAATTTCTCATTACTATACATTAATTGTTTCCGGTACTGTGGGTTTTTTATCGTGGGAAAGTCGTCCCCATTCTGTAAGTTTTGTGTAAAACCCAACCAAAGTATAGTCTCGTCTCGTCCAATGAGATGATGCCTGGGCCCAGCAGTGGGACGTATACAGTCTGCTGATCATAATAACCTATAGACTAGGAGTCCTCTAGACTGAGTATAGTAACGCTACCCCCTCTGCCACTTATACGGTAGTTTTACTCCATCTTCGAGTCAATCCCGTGCCGTGATTGGTCCGTGTCTTTGAACGGACCAATCACGGCACGGGATTCGCTCACCTTGTCCCCCCGCACCCCCGTATTTTTGGCAGCATCGGTTTCATTTCATGAAATAATTGCTCTAAACTCAGTCTAGAGGATTCCTAGTCTATGTAATAACCTAACAGTCACAGAAGCCGGCAAGCTACTAAAAAAGCTTGCAGCAGAAATTACCAATTTGATTTCGGAATCTCAAACAGCACCAAATGATGTTTGCCGTGGTCTAGGACCTAACCAACTTTGATATAAATACTGCCTCTAAATTAAAAAAATTAAATATCGCATATTGTCAAAAAAAAAAACAATTTTATGCCAAAAATGCTTTAGATCATTGTGGAAAAGAGCTGATATATACTCTTCAAACTGCTGGATTGATTTTTATCAAACATAGCTAACAACCACCGCAAGGAAAGAAAACTCGTTTTCACGTAAAAAAACCGCATCGAAATCGGTCCACCCGTTTCAGAGCTACGATGCCAGACAGACAGTCATTGGCGTCAAACAGAACATCCCTCTTTGCGGCAGTGGTTAAAAAGGAAAGGACATACCGAGGAGCCCAGTAGATCCAACCGCTTTTTCTTTGAAAGTCGCACATCTACTGTTGGATTCACAAATAAAACATCTACTATATCGATCCCTAGTGTTCCTCGGTTCCACCTTTTCACTTTTTAGGGTTCCGTACCCAAAGGGTAAAAACGGGACCCTATTACTAAGACTCCGCTGTCCGTCCGTCCGTCTGTCACCAGGCTGTATCTCACGAACCGTGATAGCTAGACAGTTGAAATTTTCACAGATGATGTATTTCTGTTACCGCTATAACAACAAATACTAAAAACAGAATAAAATAAAGATTTAAGTGGGGCTCCCATACAACAAACGTGATTTTTGACCGAAGTTAAGCAACGTCGGGCGAGGTCAGTACTTGGATGGGTGATCGTTTTTTTGCTTGTTTTGCTCTATTTTTTGTTGATGGTGCGGAACCCTCCGTGCGCGAGTCCGACTCGCACTTGGCCGGTTTTTACGCCTACTCAAACACAGACCACGTCTTCATCGTTATGCGTGAGAATGAGAATCTGAAGACAATGGATGAAAGTTCCTTAACGTAGTTTCTTCACCTGGCATTTGCTTTGGAAACGAAAAAGCTTAAGACGAATGTGGACGACCACCCCGAAACCGCCTTTCCATAAACGTAGTCCTCATTTTCCTCTCTGGATTTACTGTTATCCTCGTAAGGCCCAATGTGCATTAACATGTACACTCTGTTTCAATCTAATTCGAAACTTTCAAAAACGACATAAAGTAGCATTTCTTTTGTTTCATTATTTTCTAAAGCAAACGAAAGTCACCCTAATCTACTATTCAAGAAGGTTCAAATTAAAAATAGGGAATCATTGTATGGTAGGCCTTAGGAGGTTAATGAAAATATGTTGACTGATTTAATTTATTAATGAAAATTTGATGTAAGTACCTAACACCTATATATAATTTCAACCACAGATAGCCATAGGTAACCTTCGTTTGATTTTTTACGAATTTCTGCTTGAAAGTTAAAAGAAGAATGCTACCTATATCGGTTTATTAAATGTAAAAATCATTTTCGTTTTGGATGAGTGGTTTTCGTTTATGCGTTTCGTTTCGCTAACTCATATAAGATAAGATTGTTGATTTAAGAATGACACTCTGCATTTATATTTGAACAAGTGTGCTTTTCAATTGCAAGTGGACCCGGTTTAGGGTTGTCACCTTTAAGAATATGGAGATGGCACCATCAAATACACTATCTAAAATCCTGCCTGCGTCGTTCAACCGCAGAAAAAAGGGTACTGCATTGTAACCCAACACCACAGTAAATAAGAAATATACATAAGCAAAAGAAGTTAATTTTAGAATCACGATCAGCCCTAAAGAAATTTTATCGAAAGTAGTACACACCCTAAATAAACATGACAAACGCATTGCCTCCTGGATTACACACATTGTCATTTAGCTTTCTTAACCTCTTATCTTACACGATCTTGCAATCAGAAAAGCATCTTGATTCGTATAATATAAAGTTCACTTTTCCAATCTTGGCAGGCGCGTAAGTCAGATGACTGTGAACATCTCGTATCTTTCATAAATCTGCCAACCAAAAAAGTACTTTAATTCTTACACACCAAAACATACTTTTGCAAGAACGTCGGATTGAAATAAGATTTTTAATTAATTGTATAGATATAGGTGCGCATACGTAGCATATAGGTTCAGATCGGAGATAAATCGGATCACAGTCGAACAAAATTACATGCAGTGTTGGCCGAAAGTTAATGCAAATTGAAAATGCTGGCCATTAACCATTATAAATTGAATCGTAAACTATAATCGTCCGATACGGTTTAAGGTTCAATTTATAATGGTTAATGGCCAACATTTTCAATTCGCATTAACTTTCGGCCAACACTGATTACATGTGAGCCCTATCATTATTCATTAAGATATAAGAGCGTATAATGAATTATCTTTTATCCAAGCAATAATAAGTATGCATGGAAAGAGTTAGACTTCTTTTAATCATCGCCACTGCTGAATCGACTCTTGGTAATAAATATAAAATAAATTCATTTTTCCATAACATTGCAAGCGGTAAAAATATAACTTAAATATAATTGCATATTTTGAAATAATCCCATCCGAAATAGTATTTTCCTAATTTCGGTAGTGTCCGACCGAACGCTTTGGATTAAAAAACATGTTTCGATCGAAGGTTCGGTTTCGGCCGAAACTAATAGAGCAAAACTAAACCTTTGGTTTCGGCTCAAAATCTGGTTTAAGTCAAAAACAACTCGATTTAATAAAGCAAAGCTTAGACTATGAAAACCTTAAGCTGCAATAGGAACAAGATTTGCTGTAGATACTAAAGACTATGCTTGATCACTACAATGCAGGCCAACGGCCTCTAAAACAGGTTTAGACTTAATCTAAGTCCTTCCGCTGGTCTAAAGCACTGATCAATTCGTAGACTAGTTTGTATAAAAGTATTTTAGACATAAAGTGAACGTCCCAATTCTCGATATGCTAATACCCTATAGCTGACACCCTCCTGTTCTCTGTTGTTAGTTTAAAGACGACAATGACTGGGACGGGGACAATATTTAAAAATATTGAAGCTTGTGGTTCTTTTGCATCAGCGTAATAACACCACTTAGATTTACTGAGACATTCTCTGTTGTGGTCTGAGTAAAAACAAAACTTAGTAATGTCATCAAGTTTGGGACGTTGAAGAGTTAAATTCAATTGTAATAAACTCGCGTTTAAGTAAATAATTAAACTCAAACTTAGTTACACTTTACTCGTCGTTTTTATAGAATTTCTGTACAAAACGATTCTGTATGTTTGATGCCCCCTCAAAAGGAAATTATTAGGAGCATTAAGTCTATTATGGTTAGTAGAGAATAAATAAGCCAGCCTTACATACAACGAGGCAATGCGGCCAGCGTCTTGGGGATTATACCACGGGTAACACACACAAGTTTAGTTTTATCGATGTCAACTCATGTTAGCTAATAATATTTGTAATATTTGTATGCAATGGACAGTAAAATGGATAAAATAATTTTAATAAAACATACAACCTTATTTAGTTCTACAAATATTCCTTCGAGCACGAAACCCAAAACTTCGTGAAGGCAGCCGTCACCTCGACTCCCACGGTGTCCTGTCGGGGCTGGGGCAATAGCCTCGTCCCGACGACTTCCGTGACGTGGGCGGAAATGTGAAATTTCCTCCCTTTTTATGTCATTTGCCAAAAAACATGATCAATATTCACAGGGACGAAACAAACTTCCTAATCGTGATTAATCTAGGAACTATCTTATTTGTGAAGTTGTATACCTAAGCATAATATCTTGCGACAATTTTTGACGCAATTTTAAGAGGTTAGTGAATGACAGTTTCTCCATTAAACGTTGTCCCCATTTTCATCATATGTTTTTTTTTTCGATTTATTATTAGGTACGTATTATTAGAGTTAGGTACTACCAGATCTTGTAGGTAAGTAAGATTCTTTTAAACCCCAATAAAACAAGGAAAAATGTTAAAATATTAAGATAAAGAACACCACTAAGAAGGGAGGCAAATTGAAATATTAAAAAAAAAAATACCGGAGGGCATTGAAATTAGATTGAAATGTAAGAATTTATTTATTAACCCAAAGAACACAAGATTCATCACAGGTAGATACCTTAATAAGAAATTAACCCAACCGCAAGCACTTTTTTATCCTGTCTAGGTGGATGCAATCCTTCTCTGCCATCTTAATGGCAATCTTTACACAGATAATATCTTAGCTCTCTGGGAACGGTACTAATGGTGCGTTTCCATACATAGCTACGGCAAATCTGGGCACACATATACAGGGTGTTTCCTGTAACAGGGGCAATAAATTAAACTGTAGGCTGTACTCCTCAAACTGACCAACATTTGTTCAGCAACTTTAGAAAATAACTCATTTTTTGATTTTTATTAGTCTTTTAAGTTTATTGTAGGACGCAATGTATTGCAAATTTTGTTATGTTTAAAGCGTGACAAGCAACGTCAAACACCAGTCAGCGTACATTGAAGGCAATATTTATTTTGTATGAAAAAGAGTAAGTCTAAAGGATTCATAGTTTTTAAAAGTTTCTGAACAAATGTTGCTCAGTTTGAGGAGTACAGCCTTTAGTTTAATTTATTGCTGTTACAGGAAGCACCCTGTATATGAGGTACAAGATTTATATAATTATATTTCCAGGCTTGCGAAAAACTAATCAAATTTAGAGATTTACATAAGTATAGAGGCAAAACTTCTGACATTGCTATAAGGTTATATTTCAGCTGTCGTAGCTGGGAATTCAAGTTTACTACCTCAGCTAACATCAAAACCGTAGCGCTATCTAGGTACATGAACCATTTAACGAGAAAATAACGACTATTTCGAAGATTAATTAGACAAAAAACCATTTCCAGGACAAGATAAACCACGTTCTTACTACTCGTACCATTACATTAACAAATATAATTTTACAACGCAAACGTATTAAGATTAATTGTACTTTGTACATAGTTTGAAGACGCAATGGTTCATTAGGGTCATTGACTGGTTACGTCACGGCAATCATTTTTTTGTTCCATTACACCATTTCCTATCCATCGATCTTCATTGCTCGATGGTGTAATCACCACTTGTATTTTTTTGTCGTCATATGGTCGTGTGAGACAAGACTAGAAGGAGATGCATTTGAAATGTACTTACCTACTCCATAAACTTCCCATTCTTCTGACCGCTCCAAACTTTTAGCTCCTTCTAGTAGTTACAGGTGAGATTTCTAAAAAACGCTGATAATCGCCAAGTCCCCCGCAATCCGCAATTCTAACAAATATTCCGTTAACATTTAAACGTTTGCGTTTGACGTTTGTCGTTTACATGTAGGGAATAATTATTAAATCTTTAACTTTGTTACTTATAGAATACATTCAAGCTTTAAAAGTTAAAATTGTTAAATCAATAGTAGTTGAAATATTACTTAGGTACACAAATTGGCACTTTCATGGTTGTTCAATACCATAGTTTTATTTGAATTCCTGCACTTAGTTACGTCTTTTTTCTTTTGAATTAATACAGTCCCGGGACCAAGAAAGTGTCTCAACTCAACTAAGTAGGTATAGTAAAATTATTTTACACTCAAAATAAATAAAATAGTTTAACATCTTTATTAAATCTGATACCTACATACAAACGGAAAGAATTCGCAATTAACTGAGGAAAGAAAAAAGAATCGCAATTTGCTACTGGCATAATTATAGAGGCGAGCGAGAATCGTCGGGCAATTATAACTGAATCTACAGCGTTAAAATTATAGGGACGGGAAAAAGAAAAAAAAAATGTCTATGGATATAGGTAGCATAAAGAACAGAGCACACTCGCTACGTGTGAGCAGACGTGCGCGTGCGCTAAAATGTTTGCGCGTACACGCACACGTTACGCATGCCGCGCATGCGGTGTGCCGTCTCCTCTAAGGATCTGTAATATCTGTATAATACAACGCGCACTTGCACGTCTACGCACCCGCATCTGGTGTGCACAAGCCTTACATGGCTCTTTACTTTGATTGATTGATGATTCGGGGTATTACATATAGACGTCCGTCTGAGCTAACTATATGCACTAACTTTTAGTGAAAAAGTGTGGACACGCCAATATACCTACAGGTCATTATTTATTAGGAATTGAACGAGTATAGTGAGACTTCCACACTCTGCGCTATAAAGTTTGTGCAGAATTAGCTATGTCGATTGTACTTATGAAAATGCGGGCAATACTTTTCACGTGTGCCTGTCTGTAGGCAAAAAAAGAGTTACAAATTACAATATACATATTACGTGAATTATGTACGAGCTACCATAATTTGACATGCTTATCGAAACTAAACCTATATTAAATATTTAACGTTGCTGATTGCAAAGTGCAGAGAATATCACAAATAACAAATAATTCATGTTGACCATCGATACCTTTGCACTAGTTTTTTCTGCCTGATTAGATACAGTCAAATAAACATGTTTGACGAGACGGGAGTGTCCACTTGACACCAATTACCATTTTCAAATGACAAACTCTGTCAATAAATGACTGTACTATGGTTATCTTGTTTGAAATAGTACATATACAGGGTATTTTTAAATAGTGTCCATAATTTTATAGTCGGCGATTTATGATTTAATTTTTAGATCAAAAACTACGATTAGGAATTGAAATTATAACTACGGTGAAATAAACTAACTTTTTCTGCACAAACTAGAACAGTGGGATTGACTCTGATTTTTGAAAATTTACTTATCAAGAAATTTGTCTACTTTGTTATCGGGGTCTATAACGAGCGTTTTAAGACGAAACAGGAGCTGAGATTTAAATATTGTAGGTAAATATACCCGTTTCGCTAACGGAAGCGGCTCCTAAAACTAGAGCGATAAGGACAAGGCGAAAAATCCTGCGTAAAAATCTCAAAAATGGAGGTTTCGTACTCGACTGTTTCTTAGAAAACTTAACCAATCGTAACCAAATTTGGAAATCTAAATGATTATGAAATTATCTGTGTCGGACCGTTTTGCTTTTTTGGCCAATTGATATCAGTTTTGAATACCACGCCTCTAATTGCGGCATAGTCAATTAGGCCATTTTGGCCATTTTTGAAGAGCTCTAGCGCCTTAAAAAACAAAAATATCAAAAATAGCAAAACGGTCCGACACAGATATTGACAATATTAATATGTGTTGAAAAAATCATTGCTGTAGCTTCAAAACCCACGGAGGAAACAGTCGAGTACGTTTGTATGGAGAAATGACCACTCCTGTTGGCTCTTAAAAATTGCGAAACTTAAAAAAAAGCGGCCAAGTGCGAGTCGGACTCGCCCATGAAGGGTTCCGTATTTAGGCGATTTATGATGTATAAAAAAAAACTACTTACTAGATCTCGTTTAAACTAATTTTCGGTGGTAGTTTACATGGTAATGTACATCATATATTTTTTTTAGTTTTATCATTCTCTTATTTTAGAAGTTACAGGGGGGGGGACACATTTTACCACTTTGGAAGTGTCTCTCGCGCAAACTATTTAGTTTAGAAAAAAGCGGCCAAGTGCGAGTCGGACTCGCCCATGAAGGGTTCCGTATTTAGGCGATTTATGACGTATAAAAAAAACTACTTACTAGATCTCGTTCAAACCAATTTTCGGTGGAAGTTTACATGGTAATGTACATCATATATTTTTTTTTGTTTTATCATTCTCTTATTTTAGAAGTTACAGGGGGGGGGGGACACACATTTTACCACTTTGGAAGTGTCTCTCGCGCAAATTATTCAGTTTAGAAAAAAAATATATTAGAAACCTCAATATCATTTTTGAAGACCTATCCAGAGATACCCCACACGTATGGGTTTGATGAAAAAAAAATTTTGAGTTTCAGTTCGAAGTATGGGGAACCCCAAAAATTTATTGTTTTTTTTCTATTTTTGTGAAAATCTTAATGCGGTTTACAGAATACATCTACTTACCAAATTTCAACAGTATAGTTCTTATAGTTTCGGAGAAAAGTGGCTGTGACATACGGACGGACAGACAGACGGACAGACGGACAGACAGACAGACAGACATGAGGAAGAATCTATAAGGGTTCCGTTTTTTGCCATTTGGCTACGGAACCCTAAAAAGGGCTTAAGTATACATTTATGCCCAATATTAGGCTACGCTACACAGACAGAGTTCTTTTATCTGTCGTGTGCCTGAAGCCCGCTGGGAAATTATTTCTATTTTGATTTGTAGGTGACCAGAGGCCTCTCTGACGTAACCAGAGTCAGTGACCATACCTGATGACTCAACCAACAGGACCAAGCCTGTAATTCTCAATACACATTCCATTCTCAACCTTATTGCCCAGGCATACATCTCAAAATTAAAAGGAACATAACAGTCGTGACTACGAAAGGTGATCATTACCATCATAGCTTGTTTTGGTTTTGTTTTCGTTTAATCGCTGTTTGGGACATCATCGCAAACATCATCTTCATCGGCTTTATTCTAAAAATAAGTAATTGGTGTTATTGTGTGGAAATTTGTAGTTTTATTTTGCAATATATTTATGCTAATTTCATCATCAAGGTGAGACCGCTTAAAAGTCGACAACAATAGACGTTTTCTTGGGTCTTTTTGATTTTATTCGTACATGTAAAATATACTGGGTCAACCAAATCTTGTCAGTAAATAGGAACAAAAAACTATACTCAACCTTTTCTTTTGGGTGCTAGTACTAGTGTAAGACAAAGATAGTATGATTATCTCTGTCTATGTTTGAAATCAAACAGACCTTTGACACACTATATCATGAAATAATTTTAAAAAGCTGTAAATGATAACATTATTTATTACGATTATCACTTTATTAACATAATGTCTACCAATTTCCTACTACTTTCCAACTCACGTTTTTTAGAGGTAAACCTCTATCTAATAAAAAAACGTGAGTTGGAGATTTCAGAGCTCTTCATCTGATCGTATCTGAAGCCCCTACTTGGTTTCCTTTCCATTTTCCTTTGATCTTTCATTTTTTGGTGTTGCTGTTATAAAATAATAATCAGGTCTGACTGTATGTCTTATAAAGTCACCAATTTCCACAGTATTAATTTAAGAGTTAGATTATTGTTTACGGAGTCTCAAAAACTTTCTCTCGCATGAGTCTCTCATGAGTGAGTATGAGTTATTGCGAAAGATATGACGGTTTTTCATCGCTTTACCCTGGAGCTTATCGCTTTACTTTAGTCCGTTCAATCTCCCTCCCAATCCATTGTATGTATCAAATATCAAATAATTATGATTACCATTGAAATTGATAATTAATTTTCATGTAATTATGCGACCACATAACACATTAATTTATGTGCCACTAGTCCAAGGTCTTAGAAGAAATAGACATGCATTATTAAAACATAGTCCATACTCAGAAGTTCAGAACCGCCGGAATAGACGCTTCCATATCGAACAATAGGAACACTTATAAGGAAGTGTCGGTCTGTCTGTCACCATATCTGATTGGTTTTGGAGTCACGTTTCTTCAGAAAGCTTTGTAAACAATTCTTCAATGGTCGTTTATGATTTTTGACACGTAGGACAGGAAGTATAAAATATAATAGAATATAAATAATTTATTCTTAGCATACACACAGGAGAATATTATAGAAAACAGAAAAACATAGAAAGAAGAAAGTGTCACGAAATGGTCTCATCCCAGCATGATGCTGGCTATGTCCAGCGCTGATTTTCCGATGAGACAATCTATATAGCGAAGTCAATGACTAACATCGGTTTTTACCGGATTTAATTGGATTGTTCAAAATATTTGCGGAAAATAGGACTTAAACCAACCCATTCATATTTAACGTGACGTTATGAGGAAACGTAATTACGAATGTTTCCTTCCATTTGCTGAATCATCATCTTATAGACTTCAGAAAGTTCTTAACGTGACTCTTCAGGAAATGAAAACATTTCAATAGCAACGCCTTGTTACAAATCAGAAAACTATTTGTAGGTACAGGTACCTACACATAAAGTACCTACCCGCAATTTCTATAGGTACAATATAATACCGCCCCTACCACATCCTGCATACGGATAGGATTACGAAAAAGGATTAGGGTCAAAAATCAGGCGCTAATGGTCTTTCGGAAGCACATACGAGTATTTTTCGTCTACACATAAGCCAAGCTCAAGCATTTGTTTCGCTACATGCACTTCAAATGCAACGGTCGTTTTCAAAACCTCAACGCACCGCAGCACAAGTAACGTTCTACATTAAAATTCTGTCTTTCCAACTGGAACGAACCATGTACCGTGACTCCCGAGTCCCCACCGTGCCCTATGGGAACGTTCTCCATAACTTCTCAAAGGGTGTATGCCAGTTAAACTTCCTGTGAAGATACACCCTTTTCTAATTAGCGAGTGCAGGTGTCTTCGGTCTTAATTACTTATTATTAAAGGTTGCAGTGGAACTAAGTACTTTTAACGATGAAAAAATTTTGAACGGATCTCCAAAAGACTTACATAGTACATACAATTGAAAAAGTCACTAGTGCAGCTCATCCCGTTTCTCTCAAATTTGAAGGTCAATTTGAAATAGATCTAAATAACAAGTCTAGACTTGACACAAAATTTTCGATGACATCGTCATTAGTTCAAGGTGTTTGAACTTTTGAAGTCAGTGTTGATTTAATAGCAGCAAAAAAAGGTGCGTTCATCTAAATAATCATCTTTATTGTAATAAAATATACAGGAAGAGATATTATATTTAAGTAAAAATACATATATGTATTATAATGTTTTCGTTAGGTATACATTAATAGTACGAGTATATATGTAGTTAACCATCCAACCAGCAAGATAATGAGTTTTTATTATTTGTTAACCTTTTCTCTAAAGACATTAACAAAAAAAAACAAATAACAAAAGCTATACTTCGGCTGTAAAAGACAGGTATTCAAAATTCGATCTTCGACTAATTTAAAAATTGGTAACATTGTGAAGATTCTTCGACATTCCTAATTCAAATAACACAAGAAAATCTATCTAAATTAGGCATTCATCACGCATCGAATATGTTACGTTAAACAGTATGCTCTTCGGAATAAGACTCAAAGAATGTCAATAGGGGCATTTCAGTAGACGATATTATTATTTAAGTACCTACCTAATCTTTTCCAAATGCTGGTGCGTTGTGAAGTTTTTTAGAGTTGTTTGTAACTTTATGAAACTATTTAATTTTGACAGATTAAAAGTGGAAGTTAGTATAACTTCACTTTAAGATATGATCTTACTCTTCTCATCACACGTAACGTAACTCATATCCTTCATTATTTATGTCAGTTACTTAATACATTTAGTAGTTACGTAGTTAGTATACCTGTTACCTTTAATTTATTGCATTTTTTTCGTTTAAAATTTAAATCTAAAATCGCCATAATAGTTTGAAATTACATTATTGGTCTCCAAACAAATCGCATCCTGTATATTGTAGGTACCTACATGTGACTCACAGTCATATAGGTAATTCAAAATTTCCTAAGGACAATTTTCCTAGCACGGAACCAGTAAGTTGATACAAGATGAGATGAGACTAATATACATTGTGAGGATATTCGTAAAAGTATAATTTTGTGCAAATTTTTAAGTGGCTTACTGGTGGCTCCAATTTAACCGGAATTTCCAAATTAGCGGATTTCGAGCGATTTCTCATCGCACGCAACACAGCCACGATTTACAATTTAAAATCCGTTATTCTTTTTTTTTAAAGTAGGTATTTAAAGAAAAAGAATCAATCAGAACAAGCTAATGCCTGGCACATGATTGGTGCGACTGCGACAGTATCTTCTCGCCCGCAAGATAGACTACCCGTCCACTTCTAACTGTATTAATTAAAGAGACGGGTAGTCTATCTCGTGGCGAGATACTGTCTTTGCATTATAAATGAAAAAAAAAACCGGCCAAGTTCGGCCAAATCAGAATTCATGCAGATTGTCTCACATGTCACAGTCGAGGGCCAAAAGTCACGAAAAATTTGACTATATTACCTGGCCACACTGATATAAGCGAGGCGAGTTCTGTGAGGCGATGGATAAGCGTGAATCTTCTGTCTTTTATTAGTTTTGATTTCTGACATTTTGTTCTGTTTTTCCTTTCTAGACTGTATTATGTACCTTGTTTGTATAATACTGTCTATTATGTATAAATTTCATAGCGTATTAGTCCGCTGTAATGCTGTGTAAATTTTATGAATAAATAAAATAAAAAAATAAAATAAAAAATAAATACCCTTCTTCCGACGGACTGGCGTATTCGGATTTCAATAACAGGTAGATCAGGATTAGTTATGGATCTGATATGTCAGTGTCAAAAGTGACATTCCTTCAACCTGTCACGTCAATTTTTAACTGACAGCTCAGATCCATAAGTAATCCAGATCTAATACATAACCCGTTTATTAAAATCCGAATACGCCTGGGAGTAAAAACACATCTTTAGTTGCATCTCCCGTCGGCACGACCCAGCGATGTTCCATTTAAAACGCATTGACCTGGCCCTCGGGGCCAATACCCTGCGATAACTGTTTCCTTGTTCCGAACGATAAGGAACAGTCCCTTACAGATTCTGTCGCTATGTACCGTGCAAGTTTATTGATAAAAGGCGTGAACCTTGCAAGACGAATGCAGAATGGAACGAAAGACTGCATTTAATACGTATTACACACAGTTAAAAATGGCGCTGGTAACTTCATGTCTTTACGGCTAAAGCGCATGGCGTGGCATATTCATATGGCGCAATAACTATCATTTTCTCTGATATATGCGTATCTCGCAATACACGATGCGATGAGGTAGAAAGACGAATGGAACGAATTACTGTATTTACACACAGTTAAAAATTGCGTATGCCTATATACGACTTTTACTTATTATGTGCCTGAACCCTTCCTATGGTGCAATATCATTAAACTTCTGTGATAAAAGGCACGTCAAGTGCGTTTAATAGTAAGATATACCTAGAACGTTCCTCATGCGTGCATCTCGCAATACTGGTGCGAGTGCATTAAGCACATTTTCAGCAGAAACCGAAACGTTCTAGGTATCAGGATCGGAACCGGTTTTTTTGCAAACTTCGAAATAATCATATTTTCGAATTATTTTATACTCGAAATGTAGGACTCAGTTGTGTGTTTAGGTAACGACTTCGTATTATTAAATTGCCCAATTAGAAATAGGGATTGCAATCCGGTCTGGTTTTGAATCTGGCCGGATCCGGCCGGATTTTGGCCTCAATCCGGGGATCCGGCCGGATCCGGCCGGATTGGTATTGCGGATGAAAAATTCGTCCAGACACGTATTTTATTATGTTTTTTAGCGTTATATGCGCAGTTAAGGAAAAGCGCTGGTGGCCTAGCGGTAAGAGCGTGCGACTTGCAATCCGGAGGTCGCGTGTTCGAACCCCGGCTCGTACCAATGAGTTTTTCGGAACTTATGTACGAAATATCATTTGATATTTACCAGTCGCTTTTCGGTGAAGGAAAACATCGTGAGGAAACCGGACTAATCCCAATACGGGCCTAGTTTACCCTCTGGGTTGGAAGGTCAGATGGCAGTCGCTTTCGTAAAAACTAGTGCCCACGCCAATTACTGGGATTAGTTGCCAAGCGGACCCCAGGCTCCCATGAGCCGTGGCAAAATGCCGGGATAACGCGAGGAAGATGATGATGATGATGATATGCGCAGTTAAGGATATTTTTCTAATGGGTTAATAAAACGACAGTTTCAGGTTTCAAAAATCAACGTTTTTATTACGTAACCGAATGAAGTCTTATTACAATAATCAGTCTATAAATTAAAATCTTCTTTTTCTCTTAAAATATCTAATTATCTATAGCCCCACAACTCCCACAAAAAGGTGCTTTCAATTCATCGCTTTATTTAGTAGCATAATAATAACATAATAAATAACATAATAATAATATAATTTGGACACGGCGCGGATAGTCCGCCGGTTCCTCTCTCTGCGGCCCTGACCACCGGCCTTGCCCCGCTGCTGACGGCACCCTAGGTTAGGTTTTTTATAATATGTTTATAAGTATTTTGTATTGTTTTTGTAAATATTTTTGTATTTTATTTTTTTATCCATATTATAAAATAACCTAACTTAGAGAAGATAAATAAATAAAGAGAACATAATAACATATTCTATTTACTTTAAATTCGACAAAACATTTAACTTGACTGCTGAATGAAGTCTTATAAATATTTCTTCATTCTATTTTAAATGCAGTTAACACTTATTATAACTGGGCTATAGTGGTTTGTACTAAATTAAACGAAACAACATGCACGTTATATTATCATGTAACAACACAATTAATTAAATATAAAACAATTCAGTACCTACTTACATACTTACGGTGCACGGGAATCTCAATTCTCAACCAACACTACGACGACACATATTTCGTCGGTAGAAGACTGGCGTCAACTAACAAACAAGTTGTTGTGTTGCTGTTTGCGAGCGGGAACGCGGGGAGGGGAGCATTAAAATAGAATTACGCTCGAATATTGGCGAGAACTTTTAAATTTTAGCAGTGTTTTAAGCTCTGTTATTTTATATTTTAGCGCTTTTATTCCTTTACCGGATCCGGTACCGGATCCGGTGAAATTTGCCGGATCCGGTAGCTTGAAAAATGTACCGGATCCGGCCGGATTACCGGATCCGCCAGACCGGATTGCAATCCCTAATTAAAAATGAAATAATTAGCACAGAACGAAAAAATACCGTTTCCGTTCCGGATCCGCTAGGTATGCTCAAAGCCGTCTGTGGGAAATTCCGTACACGAACGCTTATTTTTTTCATAAATTAATACAACAAAGCAGCGATGGCTTTTAGTTTCAGCAGTCCAAAGCGGATGGCCTCTATTTCCTACGGTGGAAAAATACGAAAAATACGCCTACAAAAAATGTTGATCACTCAACAAGCCTTGCTAACTAGTTCTGTTTATATAGTCTAACATTTTGCTGGTTATTTCACAACAAAGTAAAGAAAAGATAAAGTTTAAAGAATGTATTCCAGGAAGGCGTCAGTCATCGAGGCACGAATTCGTGTCAAACTCCGATTCGGACGAAATTGTTCTGAATCATGACAACATGTGGGAACTAAATTTACCAATCGGTATAAATGCTAAATAGCGCATATTACAATCAAATTTCAATTTACAAATTAGTAGTGTTATTGTTTGACGTTTATTAAATTGACAAATAGTAAGTTAGCCGAAATGCACCTTTAACCTATCTTTTTTTTTTTCGATTTTATATATTATTAAAAAACAGTTTTTACAGATATTTATGAATATGTAACTGTAAATTTATTTAATACTCTTTATTGCACAGTTGCAGCACTTTACACACCTCACACATTGTATACAGGGTAAAATTTAAATCGGCACTAAATTCCAACTTCATTTTTTATTAATATTTTTTTAGCCTTTTTTCTAAATTTGTTTTCGGTTTAGGCTAAAGTTAGAATAGTCCGTAAGTAAATGTATAAGTAATGCTCGTTGTTTACTAACACGCCGTAAAGTTCCCGTTAGAGTGAACAACCTCACGTCCACTCGCGTGTTTCGTTTGCATGGGATATTATATTATACAATATTTAAATGGTTTTATAAGAGATCTGATTCGATGTATCTATCTAATTATATGAATGTAGGAATCATGATATTTGTAACTTAAATAATATAAATCTTTGTCAAATGATGTTTTACAAACGAACATGCTGTGAAATTATTTCTTGTTTTTAGGGTTCCGTACCCAAAGGGTAATAACGGGACCCTATTACTAAGACTCCGCTGTCCGTCCGTCCGTCCGTCCGTCCGTCCGTCCGTCCGTCCGTCCGTCCGTCCGTCCGTCCGTCCGTCCGTCCGTCTGTCACCAGGCTGTATCTCACGAACCGTGATAGCTAGACAGTTGAAATTTTCACAGATGATGTATTTCTGTTGCCGCTATAACAACAAATACTAAAAACAGAATAAAATAAAGATTTAAGTGGGGCTCCCATACAACAAACGTGATTTTTAACCGAAGTTAAGCAACGTCGGGCGGGGTCAGTACTTGGATGGGTGACCGTTTTTTTGCTTGTTTTGCTCTATTTTTTGTTGATGGTGCGGAACCCTCCGTGCGCGAGTCCGACTCGCACTTGACCGGTTTTTTCATAATTATTGTCCTTATTCCTTTTTATTCAATTAAATTTGACAATATTTTGTTGATTTAAATTTAGCCTCTATTTATATTGATTTAATCTTGAAACGTGTACTTATGTACTTACTATTAAATATTTTGTCTTATAAATAACGAATGAAAAGTATTATGCCTTAATACTTGTCCGTAAGTTTTATTACCTGAATATCGTAAAGTTTCTTTTTAACTAAAAACTGTATGCTTCGCTAATTTCTCTTATCATGATCTGAACAATAAAAATGTTTAACAGTCTTAAAGGATAAGTTCTAATTTAGACAAAGCAGTAAATACGGCCTTCTTACTTGCAATCAATATTAAATCCCCTCATTAATTAAATTTCAGGACATGACTTACGATTCATTCGTACTCATCATTTGTGTTTCGACGAAAGTGCAAAATAAGGCGAGCCGTAGCAAAAAAACCAAAACCACAACAACTTTAAAGGCGTTCACGACCGATATCGTATGATCTGTCGGTATATAAACACTAAATTAGACGACGTAAGATATATTTTCGTGTAGCGAATTATTTAGATGTAAACGGTATATTGATTTTATGCTGATTGCGCCGATAATCCTGAAACTAATAAATCCGATATTTTGACTATGACTTTAAGCAACTTAAATATTTTTAAAACTTCAACCTCGTAATCAAATTACAAATCATTTATGACACCTTACCACGAAGTACCTTTTTTCAGACAAACGCAATAGCAATAAAAGTTTATAACAACGAGTTTATAAACGCGAATTTTATTTCAAAGCAACGCTAAGAGTGTTTTAAAAACTTGATTTGCCTACTGTACCATACAGTTTAATATCACAATAACAAAAAAAATTCGTCGACGTGAATGACGACAAAAAATGTATTTACATTTTAAAAAAGGCGGTGTCCATAATTACTAGCAATAAAAATATACTTAAAAGAAATTCTAACTTTTACAAACCTTAAAAAAATATTACTTTAAAAATGGCCGTGTCTTCTTAATGTCATTTTAATTATCTCACACGGAAAGATCCCCTTTTTTATATTCAACTTTTATTACCAAGTGGTGTCTCAAAAAGGTTTCCAATTACGACTTTTGACTGCTAAAAACAAACTGATCTAAAGTCAGAGAGGGACGCAAATAAAAACCGGTTTGAAGTGTGGCTGACACCAAGGAAAAATAAATTAAAAAAACTGTGGACAACCAAGCGTATTTATTGAGACGGCTACCTGGCTTACACGTTTTACAATGTCGAGTATAGTGGAACATTTAAATGTCCGACGTCTTACAAAAATGGGTTATTACAATTTGAATCTTCTCCATTTGGAAGTAAGGCTGATATTTGAACGTAATACTTGGTTGCAGCTCTGCCTCCTCAAATAATATCAAGTATATGAAAAATACCTTCCTTCTTAACAATGAAATGATCGTGGTTTACCGCGGCTGTTCTTATTTTTTTCACGGTGCGTAGGATTTGTAATTAGTTTTTGGAAATTGGTTTAAAGAATCCTCGAAGTTGGTGTAATAAATAATATCTTACACAACAAAAGTGTTCATATTTCATGTAATATTGACTAAGTACACGACTAATTCATCGACAGCACAGTCATTAATTAATATTATATCGCTTTTTCTTTGTCACCCAGTATCCAACTCTAAAGGTTCAACAAACAATATTCTAAATACATATTAACATACATATATACTTCTTCTTCTTCTTTGCCTGGCCCTTTCCCATTTTATTTGGGGTCGGCCCTCCGTATCATGCGTCTCCAGGCAGCTCGGTCCTGGGTCGTCTCTTGGTTGATTTGGGCTTCGTTAAGGTTCTTATTTACTACGGACATCCATGTGTTTCGGGGTCTTCCTCGTCCTCGGGGTTTGGTTTGGATGTTCTGGTCATGTGGTCGGATGGTCGCCTCATAACGTGTCCGTACCACCGCAGACGGCTCTCCTGTAGTTTATCTGGGATAGGTCTCACTTTGAAGGTGCCTCTTATGTGTGTGTTTCTGACGTGATCCAGCCTAGTTACACCACCTGCCCACCTGAGCATCTTCATCTCTGCGCAGTGTAATTGATTTTCGTGCTGCTTTTTGAGTGGCCAGCATTCGGCTCCGTATGTCATGGCCGATCGGACGGCTGCTCTGTATACTCGTCCCTTTATGCGCACGGGCATTCGGCTGTCACATAGTACGCCGGATAGCTCTCTCCATTTCATCCACCCGGTATTTATGCGATGGGTGACATCAGTGTCTATTGACCCATCTTTACTGATGACTGACCCTAGGTACTTGAAATGGTCCACTTCTTTTAGCTGGGTGTTCTGCAGACAGATGGTGTGTTTGCTGTTGACGCCACTGAAGTTGCAGTGCATATACTCGGTCTTCTCTCTGCTTATTCGCAGACCTGATGTTTCCAGAGCTTCCCTCCACTTTTCTAAAATCTGCTGTAAGTTGTTGACATCTTCACTTACGATGACGACGTCGTCCGCATATAAAATGTCCCATGGCGGCGCTCGTTGCAGATTTGAGGTGAGATGGTTCATTACAATATTAAATAGTAGAGGGCTGAGTGCGGAACCTTGATGCACACCAACCTTTACATCAAATTCATCACTTGTTCCGGCAGGACTTCGCGCTTTGGTTGATTCTTGGTGGTACATATCTTTGACAGTCATTATGTAATGCTCGGGGACACTCTGGGCCCTTAGAGCGTGCCAAATTAATTCTCTCGGTACCCGGTCGAAAGCCTTTTCTAGGTCGATGAATATCATGTGCAGGTCTGTTTTGTTGTCTCTGTACTTCTCCATCAGTGTTCTGACCGAATGTATGGCGTCAGTTGTGGATCTACCGGCGACGAATCCGCATTGGTTTTCAGTGACGCTAGTTATTTCAAGTAGCCTTTTGTTGATGACTCTTTCCCATATTTTGAAGGAATGTGAAATTAGCTTTATAGCTCTGTAGTTGCCGCAGAGTCTTATATCACCTTTATTTTTATAGAAAGGGATGAGAAAGCTCTTTCGCCATTCGTCGGGAATTCCCTCAGCCAGGATCTTATTGAAAAGTTTCGTCAGGAACAGTACGCCGGTATCTCCTATTCGCTTCCAGAATTCAGCAGGGATATCATCAGGGCCAGAGGCTTTGTTATTTGCCATTCGTTTTATTGCAAGAGTTATCTCTTCAGGCATTATACATACAATTAACATACATATATACATTAGAAATTATTCCAATTTGATTATTATACAGACTTCTAATAAAAATCACGCAGACATTAAAATAAAATCCCTCCGAAATCCCGTATAAAACTAAACGATTCCTGGTATGTGCATATTCGGGATCTCTCCGCCCGCCATCGGCATTGTTGATCCTATCGCTGATCGTTCGATCCGATAAACTTGCGTGGGATAAAATTAGAGCGAATCAGTTCACAGGATTTAATCAATTTTTTGCACAATATGTGTAATAGAAAACAAGTTAGTGTGGATTTTGCACCGTATGACAATTCTTTTTGTATGGTACTTAAATATAATTATATAAAAACATTGTATACATAAAAAAACAGTTAAACGTTGGACTTTTACTCCTACCTATTTGGTATATATTTGCCGCATTCCCCGTAGTTTTGTCAACGTAAATAAGATTGACTATTGCGTGTCAGTGTTATAAAAATAAATTTAATGTATCTATTGTGCTGATGTAAATAAAGTTGACATTATTTTATTTTAACCTGTATATTTCTTTGTTTTCAGATTATTGGACTTTAAGAAAACGCACGGAGTCCGCGTCGAGCGATAAAGAAAATTAGAAACTTAGGTACTAAAACTATATATTAATTATAAACAACTTGCTGTTCACAATAGCATGTTTTAAATTATGTGCGAAATGAATTAATAATGTATTTATATACCTAGCTGTAATTTATTAGCAGTGATCGGAATAGGCAGAGTATATTTACCTACACTTGGTAGAACATAGATAAAAAGTGGAGACTTCCTTACGACAATTTTTTTTTGCGGGACTAATGTCCCGGGAACTTACCGAATAATTAATATTGTTCTGAATAGTACAAAAAACAATGCAAACTGCTTCAATACAATAAATAGGCATAAAATAAAACAACCAATATATAAACGGATTCTTCTATATTTCTTTTTAATAAACTCTTTTTATGTACAAAGTTATTATTATTTTATTAAGTCTAAATATAAATAACATTGCAACTCAATCTACAAATACAAAATTATTATATTGATTTAAACTAACACCATTTTCACACATACCTATTATTAAATGAAAACGGGACTTAATCGCGTAACACTTATATTTAATATTTGGCCCAAGGTTTCGGATGTCACATTACGTCCGTGGTCAGAGGCATACGGGTAGGGAGTTGTGTCAACATTTTCTAGCTATACGAGTTTTTGGAACTACCCGCACTTGTAATAATGTATGTATGTAGGTTTAATACATTACACGGCCAAATTATGAACAAAGGCAAGTGACTCAAGTCAATAGTTATAGTTCGTGTCCATAATTATATTTCAGCCTTTATTTTCTTACTTTAGATTATACACACAATGAAAAGGATAAAAATGTTAAATAATAAATACATTATCTTACCTTGAAACTTGGTAGTTTTGCAGTATCCGTGGTGTTTTCAGTATCCAGTAATCGCCAAATCCAATCAAAGCAAAATCGGTGTCCGAGTTCAGGCCGTGTGTAATCAAGTATAGCAGGCGAAATTCCAGTAAACAAGCAAATGTCAAATATCCAAAAAACACAGTATCTACACTTCCGTACGTACTCGACAAGGGATAGTAAGAAACTGATGTCAACTTTCTATTTAATGCATAAAAAGGGTTGCAGGTAACAGCGATAAGTTATAACGACATCTGCCCTAGTAGCACGGTCGCATTTTTATCGTTTATCACCATGCCTGTCACGTTCTAACAAGTATGTAAGTGCGAAAGTGACGGGCATAGTGATAGTCGATAAAAATGGAACCGTGCTAAGCCCGCTGCTTTGTCTTTTAGACGATAACAATGGAAAGTACAATTAACATAGTAGATAGTAATACTGTTATTTCTATCTCTTTCACTTAAACACAGCTGGTATTGGCGTAAAAGAGACGGACAAGTTTGAAATAATATAAATACAATAATGTTATATTATCACTCGTAAACTAGTACAAACTTGTAGTGTTGTGGTTACTATTTAATTTTACGTACATTGGGGATACATTATGAGATTTTATTTATTTTACCGAATTTTAAATCCGGGAAGTCACGGAAAAAAATAATAGCGCAAGGAAGTCTCCACTTCATGACTTTGTTCTACCAAGTGTAGGTAAATATACTCTGCCTATTCCGATCACTGTTTATTAGGTAGTGTAAGTTTTCCTAAATTGTACCTAACTGACCATTTGGTTATGTATTTTTAACTCAATAAATCAAATTAAACTGTGGTTTTTAAACATTTTATATCTAGATCTTTTTCTAAATATTTAATTGAAGAAATACACGTGCCACTTTTTTATTTGCCTGTATTTCAGAATAATGAGTTTCAATTTAAAAGTGGAAAAATTACTGTCTTGGGTGACACTTGAACTCACGGCCTCTGGATCGATACTCCAGCGCCTTTTAAATTTATTCTAAGCTTAATAGCATCGATCGCAGACGTTACTGCTTGTTAAAAAAAAAATGAGTTTCAGTTATGAACTAAGCTTTATTACTTCCATTTTCATGAAACAGTAAGTTTTTTTTTGTGAACCAAACTACTTTTAACTTTTAACCTCATTAGATCTGTAATATAATTTTACATACAGAACTTTAGTTATTTTAACTGTTGTATGGTTAACGAAATACAATTTGCACCGATCTCTCGAACAAATTGTATGTCGAAGCGGTGCAAATTTTGTGTCGTCAACTACATAGTTATAACAGCATAATATAGGTACTCTGACATTGTTTATTTTTTTAGATAAATAGTTAATGATATCAAATTCTGTTAGTGATGTTAAAAATCTTTGTTGTCAGGTGTTTTCGCAGAAAATAATATCATTAACTTGTTTAAGAATTTAAAAGTTTTGTAATTTTCTATTCAGAATCAGAAATTGGTTCTGACAAAAGGGTTCCCAAGTTCCATGAAATTTTTATGTTTTATTTTTGTAACAATGCAAAACTCATAGAAATGGGGACACTATCAGTGAATGGTTGGTACGTATACGTACTCATTCCTGTGATTTTTTTTTATCCATACAAACTATCCAAATGATGAAAAAATTAAAGGTATTATTATCTTCAGAAAACGCCCTTTTGCATGTCAAACAATGTGTTAAATGTTACTAACTAAACATGAAATAGTAGCTGTCAAATCCATTTCATGTTACTGAACATTTTTTTATAATTAAGTTTGTTTATGATCTAGTCTGTGATCTCTGCAATAATTTCTTAATTTACCGTAAAATCCAGTGTGAACGCTTCCTAATAATCTGTCCCTTAGTTTTAAGAGCTTCTTAATCCATTTTAAAATTATTTGTACAAATTTATATTAAACTATAAATTAAAAATGGCGGTAGGCTAATATTTTTGTCTTGTTTTGTAGAACACATTCCACATTCTCTTTACATGAAATTGCGAGTACGAGCGGATTGAATACTTAAGTATGGCTATTTTCAGAAAATATATCTGCCGTCTAATTTCCACGACCACGACTACAAACTTAAGGAAAAGGTGGTGATAATTAGACAACAACAGAACTACTTTCTGAGAATGGCCTAAAAGATGGGTAAAACATGTGGTTATTTATTTTTATAACCGTGCCTATGCCGAATCCTATATAAAATAGTAAAGTTTTGAGATATAATTTTTATACCAATAGTTAGAACTAGTTTGTTACTGTTATGTATGAAACATTTGTGTCTTAGTGATGAAATTGTTTTTTTTAATAAGATTCAAACTGTCTTCTGTATTGGTTCGCAATAACCGCATTAAACTTTATGTTATAGTCCTATCGTTCCTACGAGTAAATCCACGAGGAAATGTGGAAGCGTGGCAGCTTTTCGATTTCTTTTTAAGAAACTGTATTAGACTGCTTTATAAAAATCGAGTAACTCCAATTGATACGACATGGTTTATAAATATGTTTGAAGTATCATTTGTAGTTACAATTAAAATTAGTCATAAATTCAATATAAAATTATAATATTAGAATACATTTATTAACTTGAACTACTTGCCTAAAATTATTTTTATTTTATTTTTGTCATACAGAAAAAATGTAATCACGATTTTTAGAAGAATATTTTCAAAAATGCTATAATCGTCACATCTCAAAATCACCCTGTATATTTCGATGTATTTTCTTGTGTTTATATTATTGTATACGCTTAGATAATGAAATAATTAGAATAATGAAATATTACTACTTTTTAGGGTTAAACCCTACAACTTGGTGCGCATTTTGAACTTTTTTAGAGGTGTTAATAATTAATAATTATTAATAAATTACGTATTTGTCCATTTTCATAATTTGTAAGTTTATATATCCGAATTTGGATTCAATAGTTGACTTCCCTATTTTTGAGGTGTATTCTAATAAATTTAATAATCTAAATATATTTATTGGGAATTAAATTACTTAATTTTTTTTGTGAACACTCCTGAAAAATAGGAAAGCTTAATTCCTATTTAACTCTTGCATGAAATAATAAACCAATTATTTGAAAAATGGATTTAAAAAGTCGGGTTAGCCAAACATGTCACTAAAATTGCATGTCAGAAAGAGAAAACGCTAGCATTCGAACAAAGAGGCGAGTTTGTTTTTATAGTCTGGCAAACCAATTTCTCAACAGAAAAAGGCGGTGTGGATGTCCCATACTAATTTTGAATTTGGGGCCTTTTTCTACGGACAAAATTTGGGTGAGCCTGACTATTTGTTATTATAATATTTTTCACACAGTTCAGGTACGGTGACAGCTGTCATCCACTTTTGCGTTTTAAGGTTATAAATTGTATGGAGATGACAGTTCACCGTACCCAAGCTATGTGAAAAATAATATTGGTACTGACATGGTTGGCTGGCCAAACTATATCTAGTAACTAAATGATAAGTCATTTAAAAAGTTTGAACTGTATAAATCGTATACTGTGTAAAAACGTTTTACTAATTGAAAATGTGAACAAACGTTCAATAAATGCATTGAAAAATTTATATATTTTGTTATAATTGCACAACCTTCTTTCCAATCATATCACACTTGTTACTCTTGTTAGGTAACCTAAGGCTAAGTACCTAATTATTTTCCCAATTTATTTATCTACTTACTGAGGATACACAAAACACAAATTACAGATACAGGAGGAAACACAAATTGTCGCCGTTGCCTGCTGAGCGTATCTTCTTTTGTCCAGATAGTCATACGAGTTACTTATCCCTCTCATAGACTTCTCATAAGTCCTCGTGATCCTCATCCATCTATCTATATACTTACATAGTTAATTGTTACAGCATAAAGGTCAAAATTGGAGCGTTAACTTTTGGAAACACAGTACTTTTTCCTAAGACGAGCGCCTGCGCTTCACAAATAGCAATTCTCCCAAATAAAAGAAACAAGGGAGTAAAATGTTCGTGATTCATCACGTCGGGCATCCCGCTGATGACTCACACGGGAGTTATGTTAGCTTGTTGCCATGCCAGGCTTGGATACGTCTGATCTTATAAATTGAAATTACCTAACTCGTGGTGCAATGATGAAATGAAATGAAATGATATACATAATATATAGTCGTTTGTCAAAGGCCTGTCTCATTTCAAACATAGAGAGAGAGAATCATACTATCTTTGTCTAGCACCCAAAAGAAAAAGATGAGTATATACTCGTATAGTTTTTTCTGTTCTTATTTACTGACAAATTTGTTTGACCAACTATTGGCAAGGTGCGAAGTCGGTAGAGGGGGAAGTGGCGCTGATCGTCACAAACACAGGTAATCTTATGGACTGTCCGACATTAGTACTAGCCGCAGCCGCTTGAACTGATTTTACTCCATAAGATTTAACGTAGAAAGTCCGACAAAATGAGGGCAGCACCAGTCGTGCACCTAGCGAATAATGCACGCGACTTGAACAGAACAAGTGAGGTAATGTCATTATAAATCATATATTTTCATAGAAATTAGACATTAATGATGACATTACCACACTTTGTCATTGCGAATGCTATCCATTAGCTTAGTCCGACTCTAAGTAAATTGGACAGTCATAACTGATCTAAGTGATCTAATAAAGCCTTTATGGGATGGGACATTCAGTCTACAATCATTTCTCTAGCTATTCATACTTATATAGGTATATGAAATGTCCTTCGTCTAAGTATAAGTACCTACCTAATGTTTCAGCGTGCACATGTTGAGATATCTTATTGTAATATTGTAGCAAAATAAATACCTAATCCGTGAATATGATATATGATGGTGCCTTTATAATTAGTCATTAGGCGCGCCTGCATATCCTCAAGTAGCAATTCTTTAATAAAATATGTTCTTTAAGAATCGAGCAGAGGAGTTCTGTGATATGGAACTCAATCATTACTTATACTTATGTCCGAAATCGTATTAGCGTTGGTTATACTACGTTATTTCTGACGTAATTCATACTATATCTAGAACAGCTAAAAAACTGTGTGTAAAACTTACAAGTAAAAAAAAACTACAAATAATAAAACGACAAAAATAGGTTCCGTCAACAATTTTTAATACTGTCTAATTCGTAGATAGCTTGCCTCGGTGACATTAAATTCCATATAAATTAAATGTTAGAGTGACAAGGTACGAAGTGGCGGAATCAAATCGGGTGACTGCATGTTGACTGCCTAAGATGACTCATAGAATCTGAAGTGCATCCCGAAGGAATGACTAATATCACACACAGCCCACAGGAGCTGACTTATACCTATCTTATTCTTTTCTTTTAAAGTAAACCTTATTTTTACTTTATTAAGGTTCGTTTTTAAAACCAAATAAATTGAGAATGTATCCATGAAATCACCGCTCAGTTTTTGTATAATTTGTATTGTTACTATGCACCGTTTTGGTTCGAGTTAACTGGATTAGTCACTATTCTGTGATATTGTTTTATGTACAGTTAACAAAACTATTAACTTCGAACCCTGTATGCAAATATGTATGCATGGGTGCATACCTTTGTCAATAAAGAAAACTTATGTCATCTTAAGCTAATTGTTTTTTTTTTAATTTATTTAATAAAACACAAAGTATAGTGTACCTATATTAAAGTTTCGACAAACCGTTTTGCTGACTGTAGGTACATGAAACCCTGAGAGCCCTATAGTTTTTATTCGTTATCGCTTTTAGCAGCAAATTAACGACATACAACGAGCTTCTTAGCTTTTCCTTGCTTGCTTTGACGTTGTAATTACAGAAAATGTACACACAACTGCAAAAGTGCTTACCCTTATCTACTTTATGGATGCATTTTATTTTCGTAGCTCGCTGTACTTACATAGATTATAATCATCGTTGACATTGACATCGTCATATCAATCGAAAGAAGTCCATCTCAGGACCACGGCCTCATACTTTTTTATCCACCTAGTTGACCTAATATTTCGGCATTGCGGCTTTTCGGTCTGAAGTCTGAACCCTAGGTGATAGTAGGTAATACTTTCCTGTTACTACGAGTAGCATACATTATCAAACGGAACCAAGTATTCAAGTTGAATATATTAGGTAACAGAACAGTAACGATAACGCAAAGTATCTTTACGCAGTCTACTCTCTATAAAGAAATGTAAAATAGTGACAGACGCTTATTTATTGCTACAACGTCTGTAAAGGGTTAAAAAAAAAGACGAAGGCTTAAAAGAGCGGAGTGACGTAACCTTTTACATGACGGCATAGCGAAGCATGATGAAGTCTGGCTCGATGATTTAAAGCAGAAAAGACTTCGGGCTGCACAGGAACCATCAACGGATTCGCGTTTCACCTGCGATCTTTGTGGCAGGAAGTGTCGTGCTGCGATTGGACTTTACAGCCATAGGAAAAGGTGTGCCGCACCTCCGATCTCCGAAGGCGCACAGACCTCTTCTTAATAAACTGTCGCTGCAACAATCATCTGTCAAGATGCTGTGGCCAATGATAATGTAAAGGGTAGGTATACAAGGTAGAAACATTAGAAACGTAATAAAATAAAAATAAAATAACATATAAAACGAGTAAGTAGACTTTATCTAAACATAAAATGTGAATCATTCAACTAGAGACAAGGCCTGTACGTAGTAAAGACTAAGTAAGAATTAAAGACGCCTTGGAATATGTCTTAGCAACGAATTTTAATTCTCGACTTTACAAGAATGCACCCAGGCGTTAAGATCAATAGAATGCTAGCTAGAAGAGGTAAAATTAATTTGGATGCCCGTGGGTCCAGTCAGCAGCAGAAGTTGCTAAGCGGGCGAGGTGTTCAAAATTACCTTGACACGGTCTTATTCTCTTAACAATAAAGTCGCGTCAAGATCATTTTGAACACCTGGCCCGCTTAGCAACTTCTGCTGCTGACTGTCCAATAGGTATTCAAGTTAAAAATACAACACAATATTATTGATTTACTGCATCCTATAAGTATTAGATGTAACTACGTCTCATGATTTAATTTGTTATTGTTCTCATGTACCTATGTATTTACGCCAAATAAATATTTTTCTATTCTATTCTGTTGATTTGTTGTTTTATAATTTTTCATTAAGATGTATTTTTACTGAGGTTTTTGATTTATGAATCTAATAGTATCCATTATTTGAGTGTGTTGCGTCTCAATAAAAAAAATTGAGATGCAGCTGCCCAATAATGCGTTAAAACCTTTCATGATAAAATAAATAATGCGTTTATATATCACAGTCACTAAGAACTAACCAAGTCCTTAGCAAGTTGGAGAATACAAGTTTTTCATTAATTTCGTATTGTGTAAGACAAACAATAAGCACGCGCTCAACCAGTGTTCCTAACAAAACATCTTTGACAACAAACTGTCAAAAGAAAGAAATGAACCACTTGTAAAACTACAGAATATTACTTTGTGCCTTACAAGGACTCTTTATACTTAAAGTTAAGGTCTAATTTTAATTAATTCATCCGCATCAGATAAATTGTTGAAAGAAAAATATGACAATCGTCAAATTAGCGGTCATTTTAAACGCATTGGCATGCAAAAAAGAAAAGAAAGTTGATTTACGTACTTACATGCAATGTGGGGTCAAAAGGTGAGGTTGGCTTGACATTTAACTTTGTGGTAGGGTTACCATCTTTACAGTGCATCGAGTGATTTATCAGTTTATCACAGTGGGAGGCGTTACATGAGTTTTAATATTTATGTAAGTAATCAAGTCAGATTATATCAAAATCTAATACCTTTAAACGAGCAATTCTTGTTTATATATATATATATATATATATATATATATATATATATATATATATATATATATTTCGGGGATCTCGGAAACGGCTCTAACGATTTCGATGAAATTTGCTATATGGGGGTTTTTGGGGGCGAAAAATCGATCTAGCTAGGTCTTATCTCTGGGAAAACGCGCATTTTCGAGTTTTTATATGTTTTCCGAGCGAAGCTCGCTCACCCAGATATTTACCGTAAACCGGGGTGAATAAAACAAAACATAAAATATGATTTACCTTACAATTTCTTAATAACTACCCACACAAAATGTATCATGTGATCGAAAATAGTACATTTTGTATGAAACAATTTGTGTGGGTAGTTATTAAGAAATTGTTAGGTAAATCACATTTAAAGTTTTGTCCCTATTCACTCCAGCCATCTCTATTCAGCCCGGTTGACGGTATGTGAATAAACGTAGCTAAGGCGCTGCAATCGTTTAAACAATATGTCTTTAGATACGCTAAATCCATAATATGTATAAAAATTTACCAGATTACGGTATCTGAACAAACTTTTGAATACGGTTTACCTTAGTAGTCGGCAATGTAACGTAAATTACATGCAAGTTCTTGCTAATCTACGCCTCGCTATACCTACACGCTGTATACTGCAGATTTAATTTTATTTGGCTGCAAGAAAGTTAGAACCGAATAATCTGTGGGTTGTACAGATTCAGCAAGATATTATAATTGAAAGACACATTTCACCCTTTCGCCAGCCCTGGCTAAAAATCGAATTTGGAACAGAATGCGCGTGCGTTGATTGGCCATTGTCCGCGCAGCTTGCGCCGGCGCACTCGGTGCAGTCTATATTGAATTATCTTTACGCATCTGCTTTTGATTTCAGCGGGGCGGTTTATTAGGGGTTTAATTGAAACGGGTGTGAAGGTAGGATGGGGTATAGAGTGAAAATAAATTATAATTATCTATCATAATACAATTCAAGTATTATATAACTATTTACCTACTACATCTTTACTAAGTAGGTAAGTATTTAAAAAATTGAAGATCTTGGGACCTAACTTCTGGCTTCTCCAATGTACTGAAATTATAGTTTTCCAATGTTCTTTTTGTTCATTCTTGTACCATTCAACTATCTGAATCAGGAAGGAGTACTTCTAAATTAAATTATTCTTAATTTTTATTTGATATACAAGGTAAAAGTGCAACTAGAATACAATATTTAGAAATGTTTAGTTAAATAACTGTTTGCTGTCGTCTTATTTGCTTAATTAGCAAAATCAAAGTTATTTCAGATTAGAGCAGACAGCGGCTATCAAAAATTGAAACTGTAAGAAATAAACCGTATTTTTCCTCTAAATAGACGACGTAACGAATTCGTAATATTTTTTTAAGGGATTTCAGGTTCATTCGATGATTTTTTCCTAAATTTGGTTCCTCTACTCGTCGATAGATGGCGTTAAGCGCCCGAAACTCCAATATGGTAGATACATACACGCTAACTGTATTACAAAATTCATAGAAAAATACTGTTTTATATTATATAAAAAAAAAAAACAATTTTATAGCTAATACGTAAATACGTAAGTGATTCAAGTCTGCACTAAGCATAATAAAACAATATAAATTATAAACATTGGCAATTAACAAGGCATATGGACAATGTTTAAATCTGACGATGTACAATTAATACAAATAAATATATTCTATTCTATTCTAAAAACTCATAAAAGTAAGTAAGATATGAGTTAGGCTACTTATGCAATATTACAGTAAAGAATTGTTGTTTTGTTGTTTAGCATGGATCTCATTTCATTTTATTCATTTTATTCACAAATAAGCTTACAGTCTAATAAACCAAGGCGCTTATAAGTAAAGTAATTTGTACCTAACTACTCGTATCTACACAATAGATAACCAATCACGATTTATCTAAATAAATTAAGAGGAAAGCGAAGAACCCCTTATTCTCCATTCAAACATAGCTACCTAGTTCCCATTTTCCTCTATGGATAATAACATTATAGTTAATAGTTTTAGAGAATTTTATTTATATGAGCAGCTAGCTCCTTTGTTTGACTTTTATCTGTGTACAATTTTTTCGCAATGGGCCCCGTGCATGAACTATAGGCGGCAGCACAGGAGCTGACTGATTTTTGGGGCGAGGCGTAAATGTGTCGTTTATGCTTCCGATGTAGCCCACAAGATGGTAGAACCTACTATGCACAAGGAAACATACCGACGAGAACGGTAGATGGTAGCACTTGCTTTGACAATGTAGGTTCATGTGAATCATGTGCACATATGTTTCCGATTCAGGCCACAAGGTGGCAGACCCTCCAACGCGCATGGTCCCTATAACCTGAGAGAAAAATAGGGAATATGTGTGTATGGAGATGGGGTCGTCCAGCTTTATCATTGCTAATATGATCGTCCATTCTAGGAACATTGTGTAGCCAGTTATTTCTACTATGATATTATTATATACTGTCATTCTGTCAACAGACATTTAAAAAAGAGGCAAGTGGTGCGAATTACCAAATCAGCATTTCAACCGATGCGGTAGGCGATAGTTTCACGTAACAAACTTCATAATTGATTTACATTGATTTGTATCAATTTAATCCAAAAAAATCAAAGTTGTATATTTGGAACTATCGGAACGTACCTATGGTTCATCTAGCGCGCAGTTACCAATGCATATTAAACACGACATTATAACTATTATTACATGTCATCAAATTTCGTAAAACTGTCCACAAAACAGCGATCAGTATAAATTTAACGCTACAGCGCGGGGGCGCGTGCGCACGCATTTTGTGGTATGTCGGTTTACGAGGGATGAGTTTAGACAAAGTGGGGTATGGCACAATTTACGATTCCTCTGCATATGGCCACGACAGTCTAAACATGAACAGTACCTAGTGTAATACAGATGTGGATTTGAATGTCCAGAATGCGAAAAACGCTTGCTGTAAATCGCCAGGTTTACGGCAAACCATAGCTTTCTAGATAAAATTGCAAATTATAAAATAAAACACAATCGTCGAAATATCTTTTTGTCAAGTTAATATTTTTACGCGGTAGCTCGAGATAATATGTGAGATGACGGTTGCAGTCAAAATAGTTTAATTAAACACTAACATTACCTACATAAGGAAAACGAATACCACAGTCATTTATAATGGAAAAAAAATCAAAGCATCGTAACCTAGTTTGACATTACTAAAACTATACGGTAAACCGGGGTGACTTTCAAATACAGGGGTGACTTCGATATTTCAGTTTTTCAGCCGTAACATATTTTTATTCGGAATTTTTAGTAGTAGGTAAACAAGTATGTATTCTAATCTAACTTGTTACACGAACAGTTCGGGAAAATAATGAATAATGCTAATTTAGTGGCAGTTTTAAAACTATCAAAGTATCCCTAAAATTTCCTAGTCACCTCGTTTTAAATTACTCCCTAGAGTGACATCATTTTACAATGAAAAAAATTAACTTTCTTCACATTTCACTTTCAGTCATCTTTATTTGGTGGTGATGTAAGTATTACCAGTTGCCTTGATATCATATAACGTATTCTTCTCCATTGTCTTCCAAATGTTCTAATCATCCCCTAAAGATAATAGGCAAAGATTAAGAACAATAACGTCTTCGTACGGCACGGTTCGGCCAGGTGTGGTCAAATTGGTTTAAAGTCAATTTACTGCCTACCCCCCGATAGATTACGGCGTAATGAAGACGACCGGATCATAGACTTATAAATGTTTAGACCTTAACTTTACGTTAAAAAATTACAATTTTAACTCCAGTTTGTTTAGTTTCGTACATCGGAACGGAACTCTGATAGGGCGCAATATTAAATTTCGAACCGAATCTTAAACGCTCCAGTCAGTCTGAAACGCATGTGTGTGTCATTGAGGTATATACAAGAGACGACATCTCGATCAAAATGTTTCCGCACCTCTGAGAAGTGCATGCATGCGAAGCCGAAAATTGTTAATAAAGACGCCACGAGTATTTTTTGACTCAGTTAAACAACGTTGCATACAATACTTTTTCTACGACCAAGCATTTACTTTGAAAACTAAATAATAGTAAATCAACAGTTATTTCATCTTTTTTATTATATTTTCTTGTGCTATTGTTGCAACTTTTTAACACGCACGAAGGCATTTTTTTTTTTAGGGTTCCGTACCCAAAGGGTAAAAACGGGACCCTATTACTAAGACTCCGCTGTCCGTCCGTCCGTCCGTCTGTCACCAGGCTGTATCTCACGAACCGTGATAGCTAGATAGTTGAAATTTTCACAGATGATGTATTTCTGTTGCCGCTATAACAACAAATACTAAAAACAGAATAAAATAAAGATTTAAGTGGGGCTCCCATACAACAAACGTGATTTTTGACCGAAGTTAAGCAACGTCGGGTGGGATCAGTACTTGGATGGGTGACCGTTTTTTTGCTTGTTTTGCTCTATTTTTTGTTGATGGTGCGGAACCCTCCGTGCGCGAGTCCGACTCGCACTTGGCCGTTTTTTTTCTGTACATGTGTGGCATCTCGTCAGTGGTCGGTGACGTACTAAAAGCAAAGAAGTGCATGCACTTCTCTGAGGTGCGGAAACATTTTGTTCGAGATGTCGTCTCTTGTATATACCTCAATGCCCTCAATGGTGTGTGACATGACTATATTAAAATCTACGTAGGCTTACCTAAATATCCTTAAAGTGCGACAGCACTATAGGTAGTAACTTCAATTGTAAAGTAATAATTAGGGTCTCTTTTGGCCCTATCAGGGGCAAAACAGACGGTCTAGCATGAGCTGCGTTCTCGCGCGCGACTCCATACTTGAAGTCGCGCCAGATGTATGGAGTCGCGCGTGAAAACGCAACTCATGCTAGACCGCCAGGTCTATTTGTCAAATGGAAAATGCTATTAAAAGCTAATAAATACAGGTTGACTTTTTTAACTTCTGAAATATAACAAAATTGGAATGGATTTGGTCATTTTCTTTAGTGTATGATATCTATTTCAGTTTCTTAATAACTTTAATGTTAATTGGCGTGTTGACGCAATTGTCACTTCTAGCACATTCGTATCCCATCCCCCAGATGTGTAGACACCAGTAAGGCTCACCTGGCGCGGCGCTGGCGTCCACCCCCGACTTAGATTGAAGATACCAATTACAGGGTAGCTTCTAACCGTGAAAAGGCAAATTAGTTGCGGAAAGAAAGGTGTAATTTTTCGGTTTGTTCGGTTAACGTTGGTATTGTTGGTTAAGACACTTGGCTTGGATAGTATCATGCAAACAATGGTATGATTTGCGCATCGTTTGCATGATACTTTACGTAAATAGAACTGAAACTTTTCAAGGGATGAAGAAATAATCAGCATTTAAAAGTATTAAAGCACTTATAATTATTTTAATCGTTATGTATTCAGTCATCATTTCAGAGTAAGGTACCTTCTATCTACAAGTACCTACCTGCCAACCTGTAGTTTAATACAAATTCTAAACCTACACCTTATTTGTGTAAAAAGGAATTTTTTTTTACATGCCAGTAAATTACTTAATGTAAAACAATCATAATAGTTATTTACGATACAAGTGCGGAAAAGAGGAAATTCGAAACGAGTGGCGATAAATTAAAACACGACCGAAGGGAGTGTTTAGAATCGACACGAGTTGCGAATTACCTATTCGCACGTGTATCGTACAACGTTTTACAGTACAATGGCACTTTAAACTTTCGACGTATGTACGGACGGAAAGTGCTATTTCCCGCACTAGTTCGGGAAAGTAGCACCATACGTACTGTAAAAACATGTACACTAGTCAGGGACTACTTTATAGCATGCCAAACCAAAACAATACATAAGAAGTTTATTTTCCCAAATGGACCCAATTGTGACTTGTGTCCGGAACCTCTACAAACCAATGAAATAACTGTGTGTTGTTCGGTGGACTAATTAAACAGTCCAAACGACAGATATGTAAATGGCCATCTGCCACGCCACCTGGCTGAATTAATTAAAACAACGCGGCACGCGACGCAAACGCATCTTTCTTTTACCCCGTTTTTTGACACTTTTTTACATGGTGCGGTTGGTATTAGATTAGAAAGGTATGTTAATTCTAAAATAGCTTATACTATGCAATATTACAGACACTAAAAAATAAAAATGTCTACTTCCGGAAAGCGAAAGTTAAGGAAATAAAGCTTAATTTTATTTTCTACGTGATATTATAATTATAAAACTATATACAGCATTTAGACCACTTACAATATTTCGATTTTTTTTCGAAATTACCAGAAGCAAGAACATAATTAAAAGATTGAATTAAGTTTAGACTCAAAGTACACCGATAAATATGTGCCTAATAATAAATGACACCCACTCATGAGGAGTAATAATAACTAAAATAACCTTCAGTAAAAAAAATTAGAAATTAATGGTTTTTTCCTACGTTAAACCAATTTTAATGAATTTTGGTAAGTATAAAGATAAATAAGATACGACTTCGATGTCAGTCAATATCGGAAGTATGTCGTTTGATATAATTCTTAATCATTATTTTTAGGGTCGGGTCGGGGCGTATAAGGCTTTAAAAACGCAGTAAAAAACGCATGTTCTTCTAATTAGCATGACATTGCAACTGACCCTCGATGCCGTCTTACTGTCATTATAATTAGTACTGTATCATAATTACCTACTGACGTTTTTATTTCATTAATAATATTTTTTTCTCAAACATACTCCAAAATGTATGCGTTAGTGTCACGAAATAAAGACATGAAGTTGCTCATTTATGGCTCTTTACATTACTTCTTGGCCTATTCTTTGGATTCACAAACCTGAGATTTGTGATTCAAATTTCGAAAATCAGATATGTACTACAATAAATAAGAATAACTACAACTATATTTATTAGTTGTTGTGTTTTAGCTGTGCTAAGTGACTACAAAAGATATATTATTTGATAAACCAATCACTACATAGTATAAAACAAGGTCGCTTCCCTGTCTGTCTGTATGCTTAGATCTTTAAAACTACGCAACGGATTATGATGCGGTTTTTTAATAGATAGAGTGATTCAAGAGGAAGGTTTATGTATAATCTGTTAACCCGTGCGAAGCCGGGGCTGGTCGCTAGTATGTAATATAATAGAATATGCGATAACTCGATTATTTATGACCAATTTCTAGGCCCATTGGGTACATAAAGTGTAAGTACTTTAACATATTTCAGCGTTCCAAATTATGACCACCTGCAAACCACTTAAGTATAATTTATTTAAAACTTACGGACTGCATATGGAATATAAACATTAATGTCCCGAATAATTTTCTATGCAAGTAAAGGTAAAATATGCTTCATCTGCATACAATGGGTTCGATTTATTAGATCGCGACAAACCTAATTCACTAGACGTTTGTGTCGTATACAAAAAATACCTTCAGACAGCTGACATTTATGTACCTAACAAAAGTTATCTATGTTGAAAGCAAAAAACAATAAGAAGAGATGTAAAGTATAAGAAAAAAATCTTACCCACCAGCTTGTCAGCTGAGGTAGATGACGCTATACGGCGCCAAGTTTTGTGGTATTAGTTGACGAATAATTCGCACCGATTCGACATAAAAGTTGTTAGAGATTGAGACAAAGATTGAATCGTCAATTTACTAATTAACTTTAGACCACCACAGTTCCACTATAGACAACCATAGTGTACGAGGCCGTGTAGCGCTACTACATAAGCTGTCAAATTCGAAGCACAATTTTGTCTTAGATTTTACACATATTATAACTTATAAGTACTGTATATGTACCTATTATGCAATATTATAATCATACCTACCCAAATAATTTGCATTGACGATTGTTGATAGCAGTGTGAAACTTACGGAACCTAACCTTCCCTTTTCCACGAAAGCCCACTTTTAGTTTTGACCACGTTCTGACTTTAAGCTCGATCTGAATATAGGCCTCGTGATGTGTATAACCTAACTGGCCTAACTATGAATAGTCAAAGTCAGATTTATACTGGTTACTTTACTTTTACTGTATACATGTTGTGAATAACAGTTTAATGTAAATGTGTTGAATAAGGACCGTACTTCGTAATAGACTTTGTACGGAGACAAACTGGCCACCTATTTAAATGGTTTTACCATTTGTATGTTGAATTACATGACATGACATATCGGTGTTGTGATTCAGATATTATACTACCCCATGGCGTATAACAGCGGCAACAATCTATGGAAAACCAGTTAATAAATAAAATTGGCATTTTTTTGGACAAGAATACCGTAAAAGATGACTCACGTTAGACCGGGCCGTGTCCGGGCCGGAGCTTCCGGCGCTTACTTTTCTATGACAGATGACCGGTGATCACGTGATGCCTTCCATAGAAAACGAAGCTCCGGAAGCTCCGGCCCGGACACAGCCCGGTCTAACGTGAGTTTGCAATAAGTTTGGGCATAGGTAATTGTTAACGAGAGTCAATATAAACACGATGCGTGCAGTTGCCATCCGAATGTTTCCAATAATGTTAAAGTTGCAACAGAAAATGCTTCACTAAATTTATTATTAAGGCTAATTATAGGCGTGTTGGGTAACTATAATACAGCGATCTATCGTATGTTACGTAAATGACGTAGAACATACCTATAACAAAATCCTGAATTTGAGTACATGTTTCTCCGCTATAAATAGCGTTAGCTGATACAAAAGAAAGCTATGAATAATTAAAAAAAAATAACCCACATCATTACCACCATTTTATATAAACAAATGACCAATCAACCCTTACGTTTTCCCAGATATCTTATCAATAGCCATGTGTGAACATTGTTTCTCCCAAATAATGGTTTTTTAAGCTGCATCATTAATATCAATCGGCAGCTGTTTGTCCGTCCGTGTGTCGGGAAATATAATAAAAAGCTTTTGACGCCCCCTTACGCCGCCTGCTGTTTTGACATGGGATGTATGAGTGGGTAATGGTACTAATGGTATACTTGACGTTTTATAGAGATGCGAAAGAAATTTCAAATAAACTTGTTTGGTGTCTTTTAAGAGAACCTCTAATGCGCCATAACGCAGGTGTATACGAGTTTCCAGCTTATTAACTCCCATTCCGAGGTTGACCCCCTTTATAGGCTTAAGATGACTGTGTCTGGCGACTTTCGGGCGGGCGAATATAAAGTAGGTATCGCTCTGCGGCTAAGTTTGGCAATCCAGCGGGGAAACGCAGCAAGCGTCCTGAGGACGATGCACCAGGCAATTTAACTTTAGGTTTTTTAATGTTTAATACTTATCTTGTAAATGTATATAGTTTAAAAATATTATAAAATAAAAATGAAAAGAGATGCATGATGATGAAATTTTGAAAACTGCATAAGTACGTGAGATTCATGATGATGTCATTTGGAAGAATATATGCATACGCGCATTAGAAATGTAAGGATTTTGCGAATAGGCCACGAGACCTACTTAAAATTACAAACGCTAAGTAGGTAACTAATATGTACCTACTAGTAGGTAAAGTCGGAACAAGCAACTCTGCATGGCATTTGAAATGATAAATTGTGGAAATACCTTAGCCCCTAAAATTCGCATAAAAATAATGAGTAATGACAATGACCAAAAAGTTAACATATATAAAGCATTCTTTACGGTTTTAGGGAATTCTACAGTAAATTTAAGATTTAAATGATTTTCATAAATATTGACATTTGTGATATGATATAAGCAGCTAGGTACTATTACATCAAACAGTCCCTTTCGAAACACCGACGCAACGCAACCACCACAACTCGTCGTCATCGGCATTTATAGTTCCAAAAAGACCTACATACAATGGTAAAGCTTACATTTACTCCCTTCTTCCACTATAATTTATTTATTTATTTATTTATTTTCTTTATTGGGAAAAAAAAACAGATACAGGCCAATAATATTTACAGGTAGAATTACAAAAATGGTAGATATAGCCTACATCCTAAGACAATTCCCACTAGGAGGTGTGACAATAGTTTTAGGATAGCATTGTGATCGGAACTAAATAAACAGACTTATACTATACAAACTTACACTAAGATTTAACAATGCGACTTTTGACACTTCCAAAGCGACATTGAGCACATGCATAGGTTTATCGTAAATATAAATTACAGCTAGTAGACACTATAAGAGATACAATAGAAACAAGGGTACACAACATATATTATTAGAAACTTTACACATTTACATTACACTAGATAACGTTATCTAGGTGTATCGCTCATCATAATTCGTGCATTATGTTATCGCATTTGCATGCATGGGGGCGACAGATGGCGGTGCCATCGCTGGACACGCGCGCGCGGCGCACACGCCTGTGTTAAGGGTAGCTTAAGTTTTCATTCTGTCCTTTATTATTCATAAAGGTGACGTTTGGATGGCAACTGCAGCTGCGCTTCTGTTGCGACATAACTGTTACGGCGTTGATGCTGCCGCTGTCAATAAAATGAGTGACGTTCGACGCCGAATTATTGCCGTGATTATAACATTCAATACGTCACTCATTTTATCAACGAAATTGACATATAGATACAGAGTCCGCGTCAAGGCCGTAGAAGCAATGTCACAATAGTAATGCAGCTCAGCTACAGTTACCAAACTGCCAGGCTACGAACCGATGAAGCGACGACAAAATCACATTTAGAGTTTTTGGACCACGGATCACAACATTTATCTCTTGAGATTCCTAAAACTGGCGATTTCTACTACGGTAAGCTCTTCTTTTCAAAAGTTTCCCGACCCCTGACCTAGACCAAAGACACTTAACATTTCACCTTTTATTGTACATTAAATATTTCAACGAGTGTTTGGACAGTTATAAAAAAAGGCGCGTTCAATTGACGCAATCAATACGTGCCACGAGACGGGCCAAGCTACCTCTGCACAGCATTTGAAATGACATAGTGTGGCGATGTCATCATGAATGTCAAATTTCTATGACCACGTGACACTCCCTCACTTTTTCTGTTAAAGTCGGTGAAAAGTTTTCTTAGACGGACTCTACGTAGCTAAATGTGAAGACTGAACAGTGGACAGCTTACCCTTAACGCCTAGAGTGTGCCTTACGCATGCGTAGACTCGCAAGGTATTGTTTGGCTTACGTATTCCATACTATTCTATGACGTACCATCGTATACAACTTATAGATAGATGGAGATGATATAGCACGACACGTCATTTGTTATAATTTTCTCTTAGGACGGATGAATGTTTCTTTACGTTTGTTTAGATATTCAGAATACGTCTGATAAAATACTGTGTATTTATTCACATTAATAAAATGTTTCTATTGGGTCTAATACTGTACAATCTACAAGGCATGCATGTGTGATTGCATATTGTATCATGGTACAAAAATACTGTCATAAATATAACCACAATATTCAGAACAAAAACAATATCATGATAAGAATGCCAAATAAGTAAGTGAAATTATATGCAATGAAGTCCCGGGGGACAAGACAAGATGACAATCAATCGAAATTTTAATAATGTATGGAAATAGTCATGTGACGTTTCGTAGTACATATCTTTTTTTCGTTTGGCGTTTGTCGATGTCGTATTGTCATCTTGGTTAAGTGTGTTTAGGTTTAGGTAAAATAATCCCCAATGTTGTCAGTGCAACAGAGACTGTGTATATGTTTTTGAGCGCGTCGTCAGCAGCTTACTGTATAATATAACCACGGACCACACGAGCGGGACCACCGGCACTGTGTATATTTTCTAACGATGATGGTAAAATAATGGTCGTCAACTGTTTCCATCATTATTGTTTACTTAGATTGACCTAATAGCCAAGTCCTCGTTATTCTCACTCGTGAAACATTAATTTAGCAACAGCAATAATACTGAAATAAATATTTTAACCGACTTAGAGAGTGGGGCTGCGATTCTCGCTCCGGATCGTATCTGGCGGCCTAGCCAATATGACAATCGCTATCGCTTCGCCATCGAATCACTTCGTGTCTCTTTATCACTCTTCCATATTAGTGTAACAGTGACAAAACGTTGCGTTTCGTTCGCTACGGAGCGTTAGCGATTGGCATGTTGGCTACGGGGCCTGATGGTCTAACAGATCTGTTGGACCATCAGGCCAATTCAACTGGGCTGGGCATCATCGCTACCAGCGTTATACTAATGCTACGCTTACTTAACTAACGAACATATAAATACTATTTCCTTGGTACAATGCCTCAAGGGCCTATTTTAGATTTAAGCTAGTTTTTAATTTATTTTAGTAATACCACTGTATATATCTTGTTTGTAAATAAATGATTATTTTTTTAATACTATTTTCGACAAATCATACACTCCAAGGGGCCGATTTTTGAATATCGATCATTCGATTTCGTCACTTGAAAATCGGTGGAAAACGGCGAAATGCTAATTTTTGAAATACGAGCGATCGAAATTTGGAATTTATTGGTATTGACCACTCGATTTCAATTCTATTAGTAGAATTTAAATGCCTAGTAGTGGAGATATTAATTAACGAAATACACGAAATCGAGTGGTCGAAATTAAAAAATCGGCCCCCAAACCCACAACCTCAGCTCAGCATAATAAAAAACCCACATCTCTTTATCCAATCTTAATTAGTTAATGAATAAAAATCTGTCGCCACTCCAGCGCCCTCTCTCGTCACAACAATGCACTAAAGAATAGGGGCGCATTATCTACTATTTTGTGGCTTTTTCTCTATACGGGCATCGTGTTTCGAAAGAAGTGTTAATTTTTATTATTATAAAGTTTCGAATAAGTGCTTGGGCTATAAAGATAGGATAGGATAGAATAGGATAGGATAACGGCGATAGGATAGGATTTTTGATGGCGTTAGGAATGTTTGACTATTTAACTTGCCCAATCAGAGCTATAACCGAGAAAATCGAAAATCACAAATTGCGGGCATCTTTCTCTGTCACTCTAATTACGCCTTCATTGTAGTAAAAGAGAAAGATTCCCGCAATTTGCGTATTTTGGTTTTCGCGGTAGGCCCCCAGGTCTGTCATATTGTCACGGCACACTTTGATAAAGGCAGGTAATTCAATGATAGAAGATGTTAAGCTTTTGCCCATGCGGGTAAAAAGTAGATACCGTTATTTTATTATTTTTGCCTGAAGAAAGTATTTTGTGTGTAACTATGTAAAAGCTTCTCCAAACTAGTTTAGTAGACTCCACTACTTAGTAGAAAAAAAGTTACATTGTTGTATTGTGATAATTAAATAAGTACCTATTAAATATGCAAAATAAAAATAACTACAATAAATTCTTGTGTACATTCAGTTCGTCTACCACTAAGCCACTATTAAGAAATAAAAAAGTACCTACCTATGTTAAATATATGTATATATATCTGACGTAGCCGTCTTAGAATTACCTAATCATTTCATAATGTGGCAATCATTTCATGAAATGGTCGGATGGCCACCTCATGAAAACGTCAAACCTAACCTATATAAGCATATCATTCTAATATGGCATTTCATGAAATCTATGATCTGACTATGACATATCCTCATTTTCGTTTTCTAGAAGACGTACCTACCTAAGCAATTTTTAGTGTAGGTACGACTACGAACCACCCGAAAAATTGTCCAATACATCTACTCCCCAACAGATGGCGTTAGCTCTCCAAGGGTGCATTACATTTTTTATAATTACTTTTTATATATTATAGTTTGATATATCGTTATTTCGAATAACGTAATGAATGGCATACTACCGTAATACCTAATTAACGGTACACATAATGTTATTATTGGTATAATGGTCATAAGGTATATATACATTTCGTCTAATATACATTGCCATAATTATTACATACTCTAAAGCATATTATTTGTTATAACAAGTGATATCGCATAATTATTTGTGTGGCATAATATTTGCATGACATAAATGGGTTAGGTTAGGTTGGAACTGCGACTCCACACAAACGAATAACTACTTAGCAAAAGGAGGGTTAGGTTAGGTTAGAAATTTGACCCTCCGTAAAATGAAATACCTAGCAAAAAAGTGGTTTAGGTTAGGTTTGAACTGCGGCACCCGCAGAATCGAAAACCATGAAAAAATTGGTTAGGTTAGGTTAGAACTGCGACCCCCATAGAATAAAATATGTAGCAAAAGAAGTAGGATAGCATAAAAGACGTAACTAGAAATTCAATATTTTATTAAAAAATAATGCAGCATGCACAAAACAATAATTAAAAAATCTTTGGTCACTCTTAGATACGTATTATGTTGGTTTACACTATGATAATCTGTATTTAATTATTGGGTCTGCGTACAATATGAAAAATATGTAAATTTTTATGTTATTATTAAATGAAATATGACAAAAAATGTTATACAACATATGTATTTATACTTGATGAAATTGTATAAAGTATTACGTTATACAAAAATATAATATTACAAATGTCATTATAGCACATGTGTATATATTATTTAAAAATTATATTACAATAGGCATTATATCAATGACAGTTTAGATGAAATCACAATATAACAAAGAAAATGTATAATAAAAATTACATTATAACATATAATAATATATCAAATGGCGTTATAACAAATGTATTATAGTCTTTTTATAATTATATTAAGCATTACACACCCGCTCTCCAAAAGTAACTGAAATTCACGCAATAAACATTTAAGAAAATGATTCAATAGTACATACATTTTCATGTTTGTCAATTTCTTTTTTTATTGGATTGCATTAGTCTATGCTTATTCGAATTATTTTGCTTTTATGTTGACTTTCAACTACCTAACTAATAAGACGTGTAATGAAATCAAAATCAAAGTAACTAGGTAGGTACTCGTAAGTATAGTTAAATTCCAAACCTTTAAAACCATAAAATTACATGTATTTATAAATTTGGCTAGAAAGAATAATAAGCAGTGGTTTTTAACGGTTTGTAAACTATAACACCGCAAAAAAGTCGCCCCACTTCAGTCTTCAAAAACATAAATCATGGCGAAAACCGAACTTTGGTTGGGTATAAAAACATATTTTTTACAAAAAAAAAAGGTTGGCCTCATGCCACGCAAAGTGACACGTCTGGTGTGTGTCTATTTTGGGCTTTTTGGGCTAATTTGGTCCAAAAGGCGGTTTTAAAAGATAAATTGAGTGTCAGTAAGTTTACTATAGGTAGGCGGTTCTCATTTTGTTGCATTGTCTGATTTGTGTTCAATTTTGCACTCCTATTGCAAACAAAACTTTTTTGATACTTTGATACAAATTTGAGAATCCACCTTAACCAAACATTACGATAAAGTGTACGTAAACTTACGAAATAAACTTGTAAAATAAATAATAAACAACAAAGTGTAATGAATGTAATGATATTCAAATTGATGTTTGTACCCTACTCGTACGTAGGTCAAATTCTATATCTTAATACATAAAAAAACTAATTCGTCAAACCATCTCGTCATCACAAAAACCTAACATCTGCAGCATCTCAATTGCTCTAACCTTCACCAAAACGAATCGATTGGTCACGTAAAGTGACTTTACCCCCCATCCAAAGGTAACCTTAATGAACCATTAGGGTAAAGGCGACAATGGAGTCGCTACGCACAAATTGTACTCCTTGATTGATGAAGACGGATCGGCTGTTAGTACCCTTACCCTAATGGGTTTGAATTTTTGAATTCGTTTACACATTTCATTGATATCAATTTAATTATCCGGGTAGGTCTTGGAGGTTAATCGGATTATAGGACTTAATAAATGTTTAAAGTAGATAATTTAAATTATAGTTAACTTATATGAGGCTGTTACTTAAATTAGTTTTTAGTTCGTTTAGGTACCGATGATGACATGAAACTTGGCATCAGCATTTACGTAACATATACGAGTATCTATACCTGGTACGTACTAGTTTTCCTTGCCAAAATTTTTTATCCTCCTAAGACAGAGTCAGAATTGCAGTTTTGAATTTAGAACCTTCTTTTATTGCATTATAGTTCAAAATTTGATTTGAATTTGTCCTTTTATAAGGAACTCGGGACTTAGGAGGTTAAAATGAGAGCGTAACTTCTATTGTATGTCGCTGCATGGCTTCGTGTGATTCTTAATCTGAGGGCCTACCGTGAACGACGTTCGACGTGTTGCCTCTCTGTTGCACTTGTATATTCGTACGTAAGTGTGACAGGGAGGCAACACGTCGAATAGGTTCGCGGTAGGCCCTCAGATCAGAAGTAATCCGCTGCTCAAAGATACACAGTAATGTAAGTGCACATTAGTATTGCAGCATAAGGGTAAGGGTATACAGGATGGGTCGAAAGTAGAATGTGCCATAAAAATAAACTTTTATGTTTTCTTCATTGGCTTAGGGCAAGGTTTAAATTCAATTAGCTTTCACCCCGACCCTGATCATGTATTGTCAGTGGGTGCGCGAGCGCACGTTATCCGTTCTTAGGCGAACCAATTTAACATGACTTTAAAATCCATAAAAATGTGTGATCTGAGATCTTATTGGCAGTTTAGGTAACAGTGGCGCCCGCTATGAGACGTATTTAGCAGTTATGAGATAGGTAACATTTAACAGTTGACGATGTAAAAAACGTAGAGCTTGAAAACTTGGACCCACAAAGGCTTTTAAATTTTTTCAGAGCACTAACTTCGCACATAAAACTAGTCCATCCGAGCCAACACATTGCCTGCTTGGTGAACCAAAATTTACTACATAGGTACTTATCTTATAAAACTACCACATACCAATCGATGGGGCTTGGCCTTGCGTTGGATCGCCATTGGATCGGTGTCTGCATTAGACCATTCCGAGTCTAAGGGCTCATTTAGACGGCGCGCGAACTCGTATACAATTTTAGTTACATTGCGGACCAATTGAGGTGACATCAATTCAGCCGACCGATCAAATGACGCAATGTAATGAAACTCGCATGCGAGTTCTCGCTCGGTTTAAATGAGCCCTAACTGACGTGCTGCTAAGCGTTTGGAATGGAACCCTTGATCGCTGCCCAATTGATGGAGTTCTTACCCAAATTGATAACTGCCGGCTTGATGTGAACTTCATTAATTTATTGATTTCATGTCAATGCTGGATAAGAAAGGCACATTGACAATTTTCAACAGACTTTCAAAGTCAACATGGAACTGTGAACTGTATTTATATGGAATTAAAGGTAGTTTTTGCCTCCTCTGCAGTTGGATTACGAGAATATCGGTTTGTCAGTTGTTGCTGGTTCTTCCCAGCGCTGGCAAAATGTAGAAGAATTTATTATGGAATGAAATTAAAATATTGACACATTCAATCTACAAATTAAATACGTTGATTAAACAGCTACTTTTTTAGGTAGTAGGTACTTGAATCTCCGAACTGGCAAAACTATGGGTAGAGTCTGTTCGGAAAGAGAAGAGTCGTGGAATGTATTGGGCCCCATACATTCCACAACTCTTCTCTTTCCGTGCAGACTATAAAAGTTTATAGCGTATAAAAGTTAGATCTAGTTATACCTACAAAATACAACCGAAAGTACAACGAATCTATCTAAGCGTAAGCTCCTTTATAAGAAAGATTCTCAGTTTTTGACTTGTCTCATAATATTGACTGATTTACTTAACTAACCTTTTTTTTTTTACTCGCATTAGGTACCTACGAGTCCAACCTGTCATCCTGGCAAGCAGTAAGAACGGTTTTTACAGCCGACTGCACAAGCCAGCTGTTCAGAGAAGCCTTGGACGTGCGGCAGACGAACGGACGTCCGCACCTCGAGTCCCAGGTTCAGTTACCGGCTGAAGTTGTTCATTTGACATTTAATACTTGAACATGTCTGACTGTCGTAGAATTATAATCGATCATTTTAAAGTTAATAGTAAGCGGCAAAGCGTCTATATAACGTAACTGCTATCAGCCTGCTTATTTGACAGAATTGTAAGTTCTTAAGCACTTATGGAAAAAGTAAACTAATTTCTAAAACAATGAAAAACAAAAAAACAATGAAATTATATCGCGTTAGACCCGTTTGTGTAATTAAATATGTGTACAAAGCGCGAGAGTTTAAAGTGTTATAATTTCTAACTTACAGTCAATATAGATAGACTACAGATAAAAAAGTTCTTTCTATTTTAGAGTCAACACTAAAATACTAGCTTGTACTAGTTTTTTATTGTTATCTATTATTGATAACTTGTTGTGTTCCACTACTCGGCAAAGGCCTCCCTCCAGCTTTTTCCATATCTCCCAATTTTGTGCAGTCTTCGGCCATTCTATTAACTTTCTTTTAAAGGTCGCTAATTTTATAAATAAATATAATATAGTAGTAGGTACCTAAGATAAAAAAACCCGTTTTATTATCGACTTAGCTACTAAATCAGCGAATAAGTATTAGTAACTATCTACTATGTATATATTATGTGATCCATTTAATGTGATGCTTCCTTCTCCGGCTATGCGAACTATTTAACACTCGCTTATGTTTAATATCCCACATTAACGTTATCCTGAACAGAATCTACTGAAGGAACGCGATAAAATAAAGATATTCAAATCTCGGGTTAATGTTAATTTCTGACGTAACTTTAGGGCTGGCACTGAAGAGTGCGTAAGGAAAAGTTGCATATTTTCTTTTAAAAGAAAACTTGCCTACCTACCTATAATTTTTTTTTAATGTGTAGTAAAACTTTTGTTTTGTTGTGTGTGGTAAAAAAATAGGTAGGTACCTAATATTATAAGTTTGAAAGTTAGATATTGTTACATTAGATGATGTTGGTAGGTACTTCCATCAAACAGAAGCGGCATCAAATAATTTGGAAAACCGTATATGTATTATGTATTATGACCGGTCTGGCCTAGTGGGTAGTGACCCTAGCTGCCTGCTAAGCCGATGGTCCTGGGTTCGAATCCCGGTAAGGGCATTTATTTGTGTGATGAACACTAATATTTGTTCCGGAGTCATGGATGTTTTCTATGTATATAAGTATGTATTTATCTATATAAGTATGTATATCGTCGCCTAGCACCCATAGTACAAGCTTTGCTTAGTTTGGGGCTAGGTTGATCTGTGTAAGATGTCTCCCAATATTTATTATTATTTTATTATGATGACTTTTGCATTAAAATTCAAATGGGGTGTAATGGACACAGTTGAACACGAAAGTACTACGGCCGAGAGGTGGTTGAATTTTAACAACTTCATCATTCAGCTAGACACACTTATAATATTCTCTTTCTCTATTATTTCTGCCATCCCTGCCTTGACCTACGAGCTACATTTATAGAACATTGGTAAGATTTGTCCGCGCGCAGCGGAGCGTCTCGCAGGATTTCCTACTCGTTATTATGCATGAGATGCACTTCTCATTGTGCGTGTCCTGTTGTAAATATGTTCACGTAAACTGTGGCGAGGGTGCGTGAGTAATTAGGTCTCGTCTGGGTTCTTGGTCGATGGAGTGAAAAATGCTTAGTGAGAACTGTTGCTAAAGATTGTTTTTACATTGTCCGATCCAACACCTGGGGCCCTATTTTCAAAAGCTTGTAACTTGTAATACAAGTGGATGTCCCTTTCTAACAAAAGCTGTCAATAAGTGACATCCGCTTGTATTACAAGTTACAAGCTTTTGAGAAACGGGCCCCAGGTGTTGGATACAACCACAAAGAAGTAAAAGTGTAAAAAGCGCCTTTTTATATTTAGGTACTTATTTATTCAATGTTTGTTAGAAGGACTTGATGCCACCGGGCACTCTCTAGCAGTTGCTTTTCTCAAAAGATCATCCAACATCCGACATCCCGTTTTGTTAAGCACTACACCTAGAGAATAGAATTAAGCCTATAGGGGAGGTAGGGGACCATTGGTCTGTCGGGAGACTCGGGCACCCCCTTGTAAATCACTGCGTTTAAATTTCATACACCACAACGTGTTAAATTCACAACAATCACAACCATGTAAGTAAAGAAGTAAAATTTATCCTCTTTGAGTAGGTACTAGTTGTTGTATCTGTTGAAAAAGAGATGAATTTCACGAATTATTTTACTTTGATTTTGAAATTTGTTAAAGACATGTATATTTCAAAAAACTTATATCTTTGGCATTGTGGATTTACATACGTATAAATGATATACATATTTTTTTGAAATATGCCTCTCAGCATTTCTTACGGCTCTTCGTCGGGCAACAGTTTATTATTCCAAACCAGTAGTGTTTTGACATTCATAAGTGTTGGTCCAAATGAAGAAGAATTTTCTCTTTTGTGTTTATATTTTTAAGAAAGCGTGTTTAGAATAGAATAGTTAATTTGTTACTTATTCAACTAAGTATGATGTAGCGTAAGGCATATTCTGGATTTACATTTAAATAACAGCATGGTGCTTTATGCTTGACTACCTATATTAATAATTCTATGAACAAAAAAAAATGGTAATCTGCTAAAACACGCCGCCCAAAAGCTGACTAGTATGTAATTGTGTACACTTAAAATAGAGAATCAACTAATAATGTGAATTGACTAGAATATCCTGGGCGATTTTTTAATTTCGAGCGCTCGATTTCATCACTCGAAAATCTGTGGAAAACGTCGAAATGCTATTTTGAAATACGAGCGATAAAATTTGGGAATCTAGTGGTATTGACCACTCGTTTTTAATTTAATTATATTATTCACTTTATTTATTTTTCATCTTAAGTTAGGTTTTTTTATAATATGAATATAAAAGTAAAATATAAACAAAAACACTTACAAAACAATAAAAAATATATATAAACACATCATAAAAAACCTAACCTAGGGTGCCACCAGCAGCGGGGTTAGGCCCAATTTAAGCTACCGGTGGTCAGGGCTGCAGAGAGAGGAACCGGCGGACTATCCGCGCCGTGTCCAAGATCACCGCCTTCTGCATCATCATCATCATCATCATCTAATTATATTATATTACTCGTATTAGAATTTAAATGCCTGTAGTGGAGATATTATTAAAGGGAAACCACGAAATCTAGCAATCGAAATTAAAAAATCTGCCCCCCGTTATGTACTCAATTAAGTAAGCAATTAAAGGACTTAGTTTTAATTAAGGAAGCTTATTAGCATTATAGCACGAGTATGGTTAGTCGGTATCTAGGTCTCATATATAGGTATATACCTATATATTTTTAATATAATGAAAAGTTCCTTACTAATGAAATGTATGCTTAGTTAAATTGAAATTAATTTATTCTGTGGACAAAAATCGAATTAAGACTAGAAGTATTGTATTAATCATATTAGCAGTTGTCTGAGAACGCGTGTCCGTACACAAAAGTCCTTCCATCAACAGAAGGCCGTGTATAAAATCATTTATTTGATATTTTAACCGAGTATCAACATCATGTGTGTTCCCCGACGTTAAGGGGAGCTCACACATGTGTAAAGATTTTTGTGTCTTTAATTTTCTTTTTCAGTTTGTTTGTGCTATATAGTTAGTATGGGGTTCCGTTGTTTCCCATAAAGTTTTAAGTCATAATGTATTGTTTGTCATATTATCATTAGTCATTAAACTGAAACGTTAACATTTCAGGATTTTTGTTAGGTTATCCTATAGATAGGTTAGGTTTGTTTTATGGCAATCCTGAAAAGTGACGCGTTTCTGAACCAAATGAATTATGACTAATGAAAATTCGGGCAAACAATACATTATGGCTTAAAACTATTTGGGAAACAATAGAGACCCAATGTACCTACCTAGGGCAAATTTACAAATATTTATGTTCCTTTTTTATGACCTAGGTATGTATAGAAATTGTTGACATATTTTTAATAACAGATAAAAAGAAGGTTATGTTTGTGTACTTACCAATTTTTTTCATCAAATTAATGATTGTAAAAACTACATAATAAATTGCATATACATGCTACTGGCAATTAAATATCATTTTTAGAATTAGAACGGTCGGATTCCAGCAGGCAAGTGTAGGACCAGCCTTACATCATGTGTGTTCCAATCCATTTCCTAAAACAAAACGTAACAAAGCTTTCCCACGCACAGACAATCACACAAACACACTCATTGTTTGTACAATGTATGTAGTTACACATAATCGTACGTAACGTTTAAAAACACTCGCTAACTGCGCTAAATGATCTCAAGAGTTTTTATTTGACAATCTCCTCGTAATCATAAGTCATATGTCGCTGTACCGGTGTGGTGGATAGGCCCTTATTGTACCTATGGTTTCTGTGCATTTCTGATGGATTCTATGTTACAAAGCTTCGAGTTTTGATTTGATATTTACGGCTTAGTTGTATTTTATAATTATTGATGTGTTTTTTTTTGCTGTATGTAAATTCCATATTGACGTGTAAAAGTGCCCTTGTGGCCTATTTGCTGAATAAATGTTGATATTTGATATTGAGTTGATTAATTTGTGAATTGTTTGTTTGTAAATTGCTTGTTTACACAGTTATAGAAAAAAAAACTATTTCTTTGGGATGACATGACAATTGCAACTACAAGATGGGCAAAAATACGATGACAATTTTTTTACTGCAGCATATTGTACATAATTTTAACAAACGTTTGACTTACAAAGTAAGAAAAATATTTTTTTTCCAAATAAAAATCTAAAGTAATTTTGGCCACTGTATTTACAGTCACCTGAAAATTATTTCAGGATATTAATCTTACACAACGAAGCGCACAACAATATCTGACACAATCTTATTTCCAAAGCGACTTAAAGCGTGTCCGCGTTCTGTTATGCAAGATATTAGGTATTGCAGTTTGATATGATATTATATATGTATGTATATGAATTTATTGGGATCACCTACTTTGAATATCGATGAAAATTCAATAAGCAATTTAAGTTGGTTATTAGAATTATATTTATTAGCTGAAGGGGTGACGGCTAAAATAATCCAGATAGCACAGTTATTAATGTCAGTAAAAGCAAATCTACTTCAAACGAAATTTGCATAACATTCACGGCAATTAATTTCACCCGATTTCACAAACAATAACGAGTAGCCCTTAAACAATACAAACTTTTTGTGGCTATAAAACCTGAGGGCCTACCGCGAACCACGTTCGACGTGTTACCTCCCTGTTACACTTACGTACGAATTTACAAGTGCGAAAGAGAGGCAACACGCCGAACGTGGTTCGCGGTAGGCGCTCTGAGGGCCTACCGCGAACCACGTTCGAAGTGTTGCCTCCCTGTCACACTTACGTGCGAATTTACAAGAGCGACAGAGAGGCAATACGTCGAACGTGGTTCGCGGTAGGCCCTCTGGACTTCCTCGCCACAGCCGGTGCGTAAAAGCCGTCATCGTCATCATCATCATCATCATTTTAGTCTCCTGTCGCCCACTGCCGAGTATAGGCAGTACATTCTTCGTGAACCTACGCCAATTGTCCCAATAATTATGGCTAGTCTCATCTATTATACATTACATTAGTTAGAGAAGAGTTTTTGCGAATCAACATAGGTAGCTTATTAATTTCTGTCATACTCGTATTTATTTTATAATTTTACTAGCGACCCGCCCCGGCTTCGCACGGGTTACCAAATTATACATAAACCTTCCTCTTGAATCACTCTCTATATATTAAAAAAAACCGCATCAAAATCCGTTGCGTAGTTTTAAAGATCTAAACATACAGACAGACAGACAGACAGGGAAGCGACTTTGTTTTATACTATGTAGTGATTACCTATAGCTTTATTATTACTTACTTAATTTTACAGCACATTGGCGCCCCTTAGCTGTAATGCTGTAAAATTTTATTTCAATAAATATCAATATAAATATTTTGTCGTCTGCCACTGGGTCGAAGAATCAGTCATTTAACTTTTTGATATGCTGGCAAAGGTATTATTCATTAAGTACTTTTTTGTTTGCATTACATGAAATACTTAGGTACCGTACCTACTTAACTTACCTTGCATACCTACTAAGCTACCTTAAATGTAGACCCAGCATAATATTTGCGGCAACAAAATCAGGACCCTATCCCTGGAGCGTGACTCATAACGTATGCACCCTGCGATGCGTACACGCATCGATAACGCGTTTTTTGATGTTTTTCCAAAGATTGGGAGATATTTAAATACAAAGTGTTCCTGTGAAGAGCGTAACCGTCGCCGCAGTGATTCGTGAAGAAACATATTAGTCGTAGGTATTTAAAGAGGCGTTAGTTGAAGCTACTTATTCTATGAATAAATAAGAAACCTGCAGTTAGGTATTCGGAGCTGAAAGCGTGTTTCATAAAAAGATCCGGTTAATTATGTGGAGGTATACACTGCTTTATCTACACACATAGGTATGTATGTGTAGAGAGCTTATAATAAGTATGTAATGTACATACATTACATACCTACTTATTATAAGCTCTGTATTAGTTATGTGTTTAGGAACCACATGTTAAGACCGTCATTGATCACACATTCGATAAATCACCTCGATAACTAATACTAATGAGGTCAAATCATATTCGTTTGTTTTCAGAGATGGGAACGATAATAACATTTTCGCAGATAATAACTTGCGGGCCGTAATATCCGGTTTTTGAATAGGTTTCATGATATGTGTGTCTATAAAATAATACCTAATAAGGTACATACAGTCGATGCCATAACACAAAAACCGGCCAAGTGCGAGTCGGACTCGCGCACGGAGGGTTCCGCACCATCAACAAAAAATAGAGCAAAACAAGCAAAAAAACGGTCACCCATCCAAGTACTGACCCCGCCCAGACGTTGCTTAACTTCGGTCAAAAATCACGTTTGTTGTATGGGAGCCCCACTTAAATCTTTATTTTATTCAGTTTTTAGTATTTGTTGTTATAGCGGCAACAGAAATACATTATCTGTGAAAATTTCAACTGTCTAGCTATCACGGTTCGTGAGATACAGCCTGGTGACAGACGGACGGACGGACGGACGGACGGACAGCGCGGAGTCTTAGTAATAGGGTCCCGTTTTTACCCTTTGGGTACGGAACCCTAAAAATTACATATTAACTTTTTAACAGCTAATATGGCGACGTGAATTCTTAACCCCCTACTACTGCATGTAATAAAAAATATTTGTTTTGAACTTTAATAGAGTTTAATCAATATCATATCCGCCATATATGGATTCGTATGCGGTAGAGGCATGTACTCTACTACAAGCAGCAGGAATAATTTTAAATACATCACACATGATGATTCATAATTTCGGCCGCATTACGTAGATAACGCCGCTTCGTTACGTCACGTGACGTAAACCGTTACGTCGCGACGTCGGGATTCATGTTTCCGTGCGGTATAGTCGCTTCCGGGCCCATACATCACTCAAGGACATTTGATATGCAACTGACTTTAACTGACTGTTGCACATTGCACCGTTTCGAAGTGATTTGAAAATGATTGAAAGTACATTTAAAAAAATCGTTAGTGAGAGAAAAAGTGACACAGGTAAGTAGTAGCTAAGGGACACTTGCAATCTTACATTGTCTCATGTAAGTACCCGTTGCTCACGCACATGTACAGTCACATGTATACAGAAATGTATGCAAGTATGTATCTAATAGTTTAGCTGACCGTACCTTCGAGTAAGTGTATACTTATAGCTAAACCAGACTCAGACACATTTATTTTTATCGATTCTCAGTCCCTATTGTAGGTTGTGATTCCACTATAGAAACTATACGATACTATAAAAGTACCTACAATATACGTAGTAACCACGAACACGTATCAGATAACCGACCGTTGCAGGCAGCGGGTCGGAACCGCAGCGCAGGAAATACTTGTTACTGATTACGTTGTCTCCGGCGACGCAGGCGCAACATTCGAGTTTCGAACAGTTTACATACAGAGAAACCCTCGGCAAGTAAGGAACGACGACCAATTGACATATTAATAGGTCCATAGGTACCAACTTTACTCTAGTCATTGTGTATTAAGAGGGGTAAACAAGAGTTTACGAACGGAGGCCGATTCTGCTTTCACAGTTTGTTAATGTTTGCCCTGTTTTGATAAGACCTTGACAATCGCTTTCGCTGATTGGTCCCCACACGCGTGTCATTGATTCGTTTCATTAGGCAAATAGTTAGGCACTCAATGGTGTGTGTGAGATGTACATAGTGTAGTGCGAGCCGAGTCGAACAATTTTGTACTTTAGAATCGGCCTTCTGATAAAACTTATGTGAGTAGAGTTAGACCAAGATAAGTCTGCAACGATTTTGATAGCACACGCAGTGCAAGTGTTACTTTTATACGTCATCATTTCATAAAAGTTTGACGTTTAAAATATGCTTGGTAAATATGGTTGGTACTAAGTAATTGATTTTGGTTGGAACCGTGTTTTAGTTTTGATGAACCCCTGGAGCGCCCTGAATTACCGTTACTAGCACACGTGTCTTGTTAGGGCGCTCCACGGGTTCAAAACCTTTCGACAGCAGTGCGGGATTTCAAGTAAAATCACAAATATGTAGTATATTATAATTTAATTTAGAAAAACCAGTCTATAATAAATTATCGTCACAAAAAACCTTAATTATATAGTATGGTAGGTACTTTAAAATACAAATTTTATAAGGCCAGAAGGTATTTACATTTTTAAATGATTAATTATCTTATTCATGATAATGATAAACATAAATAAAACCATCTTTTTACATAGTCCATATTTTTTAAACTGTTTATCATTATCCAATGCCATTTCGAATGCTAATGTTTTTTTTAATTATTGTATGATTAAATATAAATAAATATCTCACTATTTGATTATATTTTTTTATTGCTATACAATTCATTGCACAAATCAACTAGGTTTAAATATATTTATTTAATTAATTAATTAAATATAACTTTATTAATTAAATAAATGCATTTACACCTTTGACTTTATTTGACTCTGACATTATATGAAAGTTATAGGATCATGAGTTACGAGTTTGACTATCTTGTGACTTAATGTAGTCACTGTAACCTGACATATTTATATTGTCAAATAAGAGCCTTGTAGTTTTAGTATTACTTCCTAGTATTCAGATATCGGAATATCCACAGATCATTGGAAAAAAATATGTGAGTGTTCAAAATAAGAATATTAAAATTTAATACAAACCTACTTAATACATAATTTCAAATTCAATTTTTTTAATAATAAATAATTAAAATATAAATAGGTAGGTACTTAAAATATTTTACACTATGTCAGTAAGTATCAGACTACGGTACAGTTTTTGAACGATGATTTTGGGAATTTTCGCCCCACGTATATACCTACCTACATAATTATTAGTATGATAAACTATATTAATTTATTGGTTTTGTCAGTAGTTATTATAAACACCATTTCGATTTTCGTATGTCTGTTCTTTTCACCAGATCTTTTCGGTGTTCGTAAATTCGTAATCATCGTTTAAAAACCGTGATGTAGTAACTGTATTGTCTAGAACAACTCTAACAGACGTAAAAAATCTACCGGAACTTTGGGACTTAGCTGTTTCATTAGTTTAGTCGAGTCCTATAACAGCACAGGTAATCCGAATCGAGTTCTTTAAAATCTAGGTTGAATTCAAATTACTTTTAAAGTAGCAAAAAATAGTTACGTAAGTACAATCAAGGTAAATGTCATTATTTGAGTATTTCTTGAAAACAATTGGTTGGAACGCCCTCATATGAAAGCTCACGAGAACAAATCACGTTGTTTTAAAAAAAAAAAACACACACACAATAATCCCATACTTGCATTTACCCCGGTTGATCGTATAAGTATAAAATATATGATGTATTCTAGGTATATTCCTTGATTTGTTTCTGAAACTGTCATATAAAATGAAAAATTGATGGCTAAATTAACAGCTGCCATGCTACTGTTATTATGGACTCGACTGTCAAAATATTTAGGTTAGATTCAGTGCATAAAGCTTAATATCCGGGTTCCGTTATTTTGGACGGAACCCTAAAAGCGTTTTAGTTTGCCGTAATTGCTTAAAAGTAATTTTAATTTTACGATACTACTTCTAGGGTTACCATGCTGTATGGGCAAAGTATTTCCTAATATTCGTAAAATACAAGATGTGACAATGGGACTCTACTTTAATACAGGATGAATCAAAAATACGTTGACAAATGATGTATAAAATATGTTTTTCTTGATTAAACCTTTTTTAACAAAATTACATTAAAATTACAATCATATAACTAAAAAAATAATTTTCTTCATAATATCCTCCTTTAGCTTTGATACACAAACGCACAGGTTTGAGAAAATTATCGACAATATGCAGCATTAAAAATGTTTTGTCACACAATTCACACACACAATCAAGAAAAATAATAAATGTCCCGTTTACATATATTATCTCAGTAATATTTTTATTTTATATATTATTTTATTTGCCTCAGTAATATGATTCAGCACCTGCGTGTTATATATAGTGTCATATAGCTTTTAATAACGTCACGTTAACGGTATGAAACCCATACAGCGTCTATAAGTCTCACTAAAACGTTATGCAAGCTACACATTCCTCAATTCAAGTCGAATAATACATTGTTTCTAAAGGTAACATTCCGATAGCTGCACTACTGTTGCGGCATTACTGCTGCGGTGTTCATGCCGCCGCTGTATCTGCACATATCCCTGAGTCCACCCATTCCCGAGGGTGACGTATTACTGCCGGGATTATGTTATGACATTCAATCCGTCACTCATATTATCGAGGAAATTGACAGATACAGCGCCCGCGTCAAGGCCGCAGCAGTAATGTCAACAAAAATCTGCAGGTGCCAACCGAATGCCACCTTTAAGATGCATTTAAAGACGAAACACTTTACGTCCGTCTTACGCCAAAAATCTGTAGGTATTTGTCACTACAACCCTTTAATTTATGATACCTATTATGGACATAGGTATATTTCTATAATTATATTTCATTTTATAGTTGTAGGTTTTGGAAAATGGTAGCTGCATTTCAATTATACTAAAATTACATTACAAATTTACATAAATCGGTGATCACATTCGTCCTTTACCAAAAACATTTTTATTTTTTTAAACTAAACGAGAATTTATATAAACTGAACTAAATCTGACATCTAACTACTAACTAGATTTAGCGGCGTAAAAAATAAAGTTTTAGTTCTTGGTGAAATATGAACGCTTTTTAGGGTTCCGTAGCCAAATGGCAAAAAACGGAACCCTTATAGATTCGTCATGTCTGTCTGTCTGTCCGTCTGTCTGTCCGTCCGTATGTCACAGCCACTTTTCTCCGAAACTATAAGAACTATACTGTTGAAACTTGGTAAGTAGATGTATTCTGTGAACCGCATTAAGATTTTCACACAAAAATAGAAAAAAAAACAATAAATTTTTGGGGTTCCCCATACTTCGAACTGAAACTCAAATTTTTTTTTTCATCAAACCCATACGTGTGGGGTATCTATGGATAGGTCTTCAAAAATGATATTGAGGTTTCTAATATCATTTTTTTCTAAACTGAATAGTTTGCGCGAGAGACACTTCCAAAGTGGTAAAATGTGTGTGTGTCCCCCTGTAACTTCTAAAATAAGAGAATGATAAAACTAAAAAAAATATATGATGTACATTACCATGTAAACTTCCACCGAAAATTGGTTTGAACGAGATCTAGTAAGTAGTTTTTTTTTATACGTCATAAATCGCCTAAATACGAAACCCTTCATGGGCGAGTCCGACTTGCACTTGGCCTCTTTTTGTTTTATCAAAAGAAATACGAGTAAAAGCAAAGACAACTCTAATGGCTTCCGTACCTAGCTACCCATTTGGGTAAAAACCGGCGTCTTTTCTGTGGACATTACAAAAGTTAACGATATATAAGTATCTAAACTTTCATCATACTTAAAGGCGGGATTCCACCAGTGTGCGCGGCACTGTGTGCGTCACAAGGACGCACGCTGGTGGAATCACACCTTACCATACCTGTAAAAGTAAGATGACTTTGAAGCCCGTTTATTTTATGTTTCCCACAGTAAATACGCAACACCTTAAACTCATACTAAAAAAGTTTTTGACCCATTTCACTTGATGTGAATGTGACACGAAAGGCAAGATTAGTTATTGTTAATATTTAAATATGAGTCTATTTCGTACTTAGATATATAATAAACATGTTTGATGATGATGAGACTAGGAATATTTCATATAAAAACATATTGGTTAAGATTTTACATGAAATACGTCGATCTGGGAGTGATTTATGAAGAAGTTTATATTTATGTTAGCTACATTTATATAAAATAAGTGTCTCTAAACTACATAATTGTGATGTTATGTAGCGGAATGAATACATATCTAAATCTACGTTTTTAAATAAATATTTCTACAAAATTTTACACAAACAGTCTTTTTACAAATAAATATATGACTAAAACTGAAAACGACTTTAATAATAATGTTGGTACTTGGTAGTATCTACAGTTACTCTCTAAAATATAACGTCCTCTTAGGGAAATCATCAGTCCATTGAATTTTCATAATTTTAGTAATTATTGTTAAAGTATATATAATATTAGGCGGTTTTTAAAGCCAATTAACAGGGCTTCGCACATACATTTGCATGTATGTGCGAATGATTCGATCGACAAGAGACATATTTAAAAATAACGTTAAATTACTATACGTTGACGTTTAAAAAGTAAAAGATGACTCCATCACTCAGAAATGCAAGTAGATTGAACCAGTAACTAAGAGAAATTTTATATCTATCAAACTTTAAGTGGCACTTCATAAGCGTGTGACAACCCTAAACTCGAATTTCCATTTTAGTCGAAACTGATCTTCCTTCTCGCGCCGCTGTCGCTCGCCGCCGCATCGCTCTTTCTCTTCCTAACAGCAGGCAGTTCCTTGTCAGGTTTTTCTTTAGGGGTGGTCTCATTTTCTAGTCTCATTTCAACGCAGTCTTTATCTTTTTGCGTAGTTTCCATCGTGTTTGGTTTGAACCCGATCCAGTTTTCGCCATCGCGCGAAGACCAATCCCATTCGCCTGGTAACGCAGACTCGGTTGCGAAGTCGAAATTATATTTCTTTGTCATGGCGGCTTGATCCCTGGAACAAATAAAGCTTTATATTTACATACACCTATACACATTTAACGTCACAGTCACAAATGTCACAATAGGTACAATCCTACTTGTTGATGAATATACCTAGGACATCACTTTAGCTCTTCTCTATTGTCTGTATGATTAATTTTATTTTATTGTACTTACTAACATGTAGCTGTAATGTATTATGGTACTAACAATTTGTATGGAATTTTTAATATTCTGAATTAAACATTTTTTTTTTTGTATCTTTATATATTTAAATAAAAGTAAACAAAATCTACCCTCATATTCATACCCCATTAAGCCAGTTGAGGATAGATGAAAACATTACACGACCAAATAATGTAGGTTAAAGTCAGGTCGTTCAGTGACTTATCCAGATGGTTTTGTATTTGGTTGGTTAACCAACAAATGTTATAACTACCCCAAAATGTACAAATTATTTGATTACTTTCATTTAAATACCTAAAAATTCAGAGTATATAGGTACAACCTTAAAACCTACTCCCAAAAAAAGCAGAAACATGAGCACGGAGGCTTAGAGACAACGTATTGCTTGAAATACGGCGTATGGCAGTTTGGTGTGGTGAAGAGTGTGGAAAATGATGGAAGTGGAAGCAAATGGCTTATCAAGAACTTTTAAAATTAACATTTATGTCTCAGTCACTCCAATATTACATAATAGAGATAGAGGTAAAAGTTGGTACCTGGCTATAGATTCTTGCAGCACGTTGGCGCAGTTGTCCATACGCGCTTCTTCTTCTAAATGTGCCTCTGGAAAGAGTCGCCGGCGCACCGGGTTGTGGGGGGAGATACGGCGCATGGCTCTTTGGTGTGAGTTCTGAAACAAGAGAAAAGGTAACGTTTAAATTATGTGACGGATAACAAAATAATATACTCGTATTGCTGCGAAAAACCTAAGTCTGAAATTAAATACAGTCTAAAATGGGAATTACTAAGGCAGACACTCGTTCCGGAATTGGCAAAACGAAGATGGATATTAACTCTTATTAATCAATTTAATTGAAAATATATATCAATATCAACTGGAAAACCAAAGTAAATAAATTAATATAAATACGTCACAAAACGATAGTCTGAAACAGTGTCTCTAGTCTATTTAAAGTATCTTCAAATTGAATTGTCAATTAAGCACTAATTGATTGCACAAAGCTATTTGCGGCGATGCAATTGATCTAAGGCTATATTTAGCGTGTTCCAAATGGAAGTTTCAATGGAATAAAGTCGCATGTTGATACAAAAGGGACTGATTGGTGTGCCACTTGCGGCTTTCTTCTCATATGGTGTTGGTCGTGAGGGTACCCGCGTCGCCGCGAAGGATTTGGGTCGCAGATCGTATGTCAATGTAAGCGTCATTCTATATAACTTGCTAACTATGTAAACAAAAGCCACTATAGTTTATCAAAAGACTGTCTCATTTCAAACAGACAGAGAAAATCATACTATTTTTGTCTTACACTAGTACTATAGCACCCAAAAGAAAAGGATGAGTGTAGTTTTTTTGTTCTTATTTACTGACAAATTTGGTTTGACCAGCTAAAGTAAATTCATATTTATTGACAGTTTCAATAAATATGGCGGTTTGTTTACATAGTTAGCAAGTTCCATGGAATGACACTTTAGGTAGCTATCAGTGTCGTGACGACGAACTTTGTCGCTGGGCAAGTCAAAGGTAATTCGGCATGCTTTTCCTTTGATACTTAAGACGTATGGACACTGTTAGCGGCGTGATGAAGCAGATATGTCACTTTATATAACAACGCGTAATTGAAAGAGTCAGACGCGGTCACGTAAGCAACTAACCATGATGTATATAATTATGGTCATCTATTGCCAACAATCGTATTATGTGGTGTCCCCTAAGTGTAGGCTGCTCCATATATTCCTGCCCCAATTTCCCTTACTTTGAACGGATTTTTATAAAAAGCACACTATTAGTTTGTTACCTTAAATAAGACATAAAAATTTTTAATCCTTTTATCCCATGATTACATATATCCTCTTGCTAGGTTCTAAGCATCACTTGCACCATCCCACCCACCAGTTAAACCTTTAACCCAGTGTCAAATTATACTGGTAACCATGGTAACTCGGTCTAACCGGTTAACTCCGGGTTAGTGGGATGGTGCAAGTAGGTAGAATGGGGGTTAAAATTGGATATTAAGTAAGTAACATAGTACTAAGGAAGGGAAGGGAGCAGTTTGAAGTCTTTTTCGTGCACGAAGTCGTAGATATTAAGCTGTCATAAATAATAAATAAATAAATAAATAAATAAATATTATAGGACATTATTACACAAATTGACTAAGCCCCACGGTAAGCTCAAGAAAGCTTGTGTTGTGGGTACTCAGACAACGATATATATAATATACAAATACTTAAATACATAGAAAACAACCATGACTCAGGAACAAATATCTGTGCTCATCGCACAAATAAATGCCCTTACTGGGATTCGAACCCAGGACCGCGGCTTCACAGGCAGGGTCACTACCCACTAGGCCAGACCGGTCGGTCAAAATACGTATGGTAGGCCTTATTGTATCAAGTGGTAATACAAAATAAAAGGGCCATCGACCAACAAAACTCTATAACGACCGCTCTCAGGTGTTGCAACTGCACATCCGCCTGTAATCCGCCGCTTTATATTACATTAACATATAAATTGTTATTACATTACTTACAATTATATGAAGTAATCAACTTTACTAGAAAATCCATTCAAAATGGGGTCTTTTTCTCAAACTTATAACGTTCAAATTGTGTTATCACTTCTCAATCTTCTCATTCATTGTCGGGAAACTCAAATAGGTTCAACTATGCGTTATTAAATTCCGTAACACTATTAATACTTCAAAACGACCTAAGTCCCAAAAAGTACCTTTTATAATTTCGAAATATAGTTATACTAACGTGGCTTTATAAAATGCAAGAAATATAAAATGGATGCAGTTACGATCTTTAACATAAAAAGGACGGGATTACTTTTCGAAGGTGTAACGGTTTAATTATGCTCATAATATTTGTAGCTTGTAATTTAATGTAACACGTCTAATTGTGAAGTGTGGATGATGTTTAATGGTTTAGAAGAAAATTAAGCGTCCGTATTCTGATGAAGAATTTAACTCCAATCAAATCTTAAATTTGTTGTTATGATTTTGATCAAATTTTATTGATCGGCTTTTTTTTCTGTGTCATCATCATCTTCCTCGCGTTGTCCCGGCATTTAGCCACGGCTTACGGGATCCTGGCGTCCGCTTGGCAACTAATCCCAGGAATTGGCGTAGTCACTAGTCTTTACGAAAGCGACTGGCATCTGACCTTTCAGAGGGTAAACTAGGCCTTATTGGGATTAGTCCGGTTTCCTCACGATGTTTTCCTTCACCGAAAATGCGACTGGTAAATATCAAATGATATTTCGTACATAAGTTCCGAAAAACTCATTGGTACGAGCCAGGGTGTGCACCGGCGACCTCCGGATTGCAAGTGAAGTTGTTTCTTTTTCAGTGTTTTGGTGGTTTTTTGTAAAATTTACTAAAAGCGACGTGTTAATAATTAAATATATGTATACTAAATAACTAAAGAGTAGTAGGTTAACCTACTGCAGTAGCATGACTAGCGATATCGCCGCTACATTTCGCTGTATTCCGATTAGATGCGTATGCGCATATTCATGAAGGGCATTAGGGCGCATCGCGTGTCCATCTTCACGCGCATGCGTATACAATAGAAATGTACACGCTTCAGTGCTTGTGTATTTCGGTGAAAAATGCTTTTAAATCAAAGGTTTTTAATCTTTTTGGCGGCGATCTTCTGCTGAAATGTATAATATATAAATATAACGTTTTAACATGTAACGATTTTTCTTGGTAGGTCACGCGCCAGAGCCTTTCTGCAGAAGATATGTGGATTATGTGGCTTTCTATCAGAGTAGGGTACTTATACTTCATGTGCAATAAGAACCATTCTATTAGAATTTCTGTTCGAATTTTAGATAAAAAGGTCCTTATTGCACTTGATGCATATAAGAAACCCTTCTGTTGTGGAAAGCCACATATTATGTTATGAGTGTGAAAATCCTAACAGATGTAAGTATATACAGTTAGGATCAATAGTAGCATATGAAGTATCTGCCACTGCCACCCTTAAATACTTTTCAGTACACGTTTAAAGGTATCAAGAGTTTAATTCTTCTATATTATATATAGAGACAATACTTTTGACGCAGTCTGATACACTACTTTTGATCCTGACTGTACAGTGTCTTACTAAGGTACATGACATTTCAACATCACAACCTAACAGTATGCACTAATTTGCAGCCCAATTAACACTTGAACACCATTTTCTAACACTGAAATACACGCAGTAAACAATAAACATCTCTATTCCACTGGTACAACGCTCAAAATGAAGTGGCAAAAGTCACGTTAAAGGGCAAAGCTGAATAGTGGCTATATAACGGCACTAACCACTGCTAATCCTAGGTGCTAAAAACAAGCTGTATTTTGTAGTGCAAAAGTTCATTTTGCTTATGAAGTTGTAAAACCTTTCTCCCTTGATATAATGGTATCATTGAACTTTTTTAATAGGTACAGTCGAAGAATTTGATTTCCGACCCATTTCGTACTTTCTCACAGTGACGAGTATGAAAGTCGCTAGTCGCGAGAACAAATAAAAATATTGATTGATTGATTGATAGAAACCTCATACTATTGTCACTGTGACAAGGTACGAAATGGGTCGGAAATTAAATTCTTTGACGCACATATCCATGAAAGGTTTCTGTTAACTGTTTCTGAATTTTTAATCTCACCTATTATCATTATCAGTATTCTCCTCCACCTTTCTGATCGTAAGTATAATTACATACTACATACCTATATCGTAATCAATCGTAATGGAGAATTTAACAAGAGTAAACAAAAGACACTCGAACTTAATTTTCACACATCCTCTCATTGTGAGTCGGATGTTTATTAAACAAAGAGTTGAAAACGGTCACATGACGATAAGCGACGACGCTCTGATAGATGAAAATGATGGTTTTAAACAATGAACTTTTATTTATGTAGACGTGTGACGTTCATAGTTGACAAAACTAAAATTTGATCCAACGATTTTGACAACTTGACAGGTTGGCGTCACCCATACGACTACCCATACAACTCAATGTAGGTTCCGTAACCTATATTTAATGGCTCACGATGGTGCACCTGGTACCACATATCTACCTCATTTTACTTACATCTATGGTTTTAAACAAGTGACTGCTATCACTGCCATCAATAGTCAGTATAGTCACTTCAAGGTGCCAGATAAGAGGTTCGTCAGTTATCCAACTGGACAAAAAAATCTAAGGAACGGAAAAAACTCCAAGTTCACAGTCATTTCAAAAATAGAATTCAACTTTACAATTCCACCGACCGATTATTAGATTATTACATAACTGGACAATCACATCCGTTAAATGGAATGATGTAAGCGTAAAACGTGGATGCAAGTTTGAATTCAGAACAAAGCATCCAACATTGTGACAGAAAGTCTTTCAAGGACTCGATGGCTGGCCGTTGAACTGAACCCGTAACCAACACTGGTGTAAAGGATGTCTGCTCTGCCGTCACGCTCCGGGACGCCCGGTTATGGACTTTTACTCTCTACAAGATGAAAGTTATTGCTTTTAGTGAAACTTGTTCCTGTTCAAATGTAGGATTTACGGTGATGGGGAGTTTTGCTGTCGTTTGGAAACAGAAAATAGAAGAATGTGATCGATTTTTTACTTGATGAAGGCAAAAATATTGTTCATTACACAGTGTTCAACACGACTTATAAAACAGGGCAAGATACTTAAGGCGGCTCCTCTAGAACTGTACAATTGATTATGTAAAGGAAATTGATCCTAAATAATTAAAACTGCAAGATTAAAACTGTAAAGGGATATAAAAATAATTTCAATTTAGCAGTATCTAACTAGGTATTTAACTAGGTATTTATAGATAGGGTACAACCCGAATACGTGCGCCAGTTGGTTAGGTCTCACTTTCATAAACTTCCAAAAATCTCAATGTATTCCTAGTTTCAAAACGAAAAAAAGTCTAATCAGAAATAAATAGAGTTTATTTTCTAACGACCTACAACGCGTGTGCTCCCTTTATCTAATACCTTTAAACGAGCAATTCTTGTTTATTTATATATTTATTTATTTATATATATTTCGGGGATCTCGGAAACGGCTCTAACGATTTCGATGAAATTTACTATATGGGGTTTTTCGGAGGCGAGAAATCGATCTAGCTAGGTCTTATCTCTGGGAAAACGCGCATTTTCGAGTTTTTATATGTTTTCCGAGCGAAGCTCGGTCACCCAGATATTGTGAATAATACGTAAAATAAAACTATTAGTAAGTAGGCCGGAGTGGTAAAAGTCCATGAGCATTCTACTTTTAGCTGCTCGAGCCGTATTCAAATTCAAACCCCGTGAACCAGAAAATTCATAGAACCGTCGTAAACCGTCACAGCGCCTCGGAAGCGATCTATATTTGTGCTGTTCAGCACCTTGCACGTGCACTGAACAATTTACTGCAGGGTTTTGCTTTTAGAACTATGTAGTTCGTTAGCTAATAGATAGGTATATGCGGAAAGAAGAATTTTGTTCGTTTGTGTCAAATTCCGAAGATTTCAAACCCGCATTCCAAATATAGAATAGAATAGAATAGTTTAAATGGCCCCATCTCAGCATGTTGCTGAAGCATGTTGTTGATATAAGTGCACAAGGAAAAGTCACAGTCGACTGTTAAGGTATCTAAGTTCGCGCACCGCGGAAGCGTGCTATATGAGTGCGCAGGGACAGTAATTGGGGCGCGCACGCGCTCAACGACCGGCTTCCTGCGGCGGGTGCATCCGAAACTGATACCCTTTTATGCTTTATTGGGATTGTAGATTTTTTGTCCTGACTAGTCGGTGAGGAAGCGGTGTAGTTTTCATCTTCCTGGTTGGCGCGGATGTGCGAAAGCGAGACGTAAACCGTGGCGCCAATCCACCGCTTTCTTACATGCTACCAATGTCAGGTAAGGACCTAACAATTTTACGTCGCTCGCAAGATACAAGCGTGGCCACCGATTGGTGACCAAAAAGAGGTTTGAAAAAATCATATACATAAATATCTACTATAAGTACTAAAAGCACTATATCTACCGTAGCAACAGTAAAAAAGGTGCCTTTAATAAGATTTGTAGTAGCGTAAGTACTTCCGTACTATGAAGTGCTTCTGATTAAGCAGATATTATCGATTTTCAAAATTACCCCGCTTTTTAAGCGCATTATACAAGAGGTAAAATGTGTATGTTTTCAAGACACTTCAGTTCAGGAAGAATGTCAGGTCGATGACGGTCAAAAATAGACAATTATGGAACTCCTGGACGCTTCCCGGAATAAATGGATAACCCGACATTACCTACGAAAAAAAACAACCCGTTGAACCTGAAAATATTGCTAGGCTTCATAGAGGAGCTGGAGTGGTTAGAGTAGGGCTACCTCGTTTCACGATAGGCACAGTGGTTGTCGATTTGCGGAAAATGTCCAGAAGCACTAACTAACCGTTCGGCGAAACGACATATCAACAAACGTATTTGTGCTTGGTGATTGTAGTATGTACCCACATTTTCTTCAAAATTGAACCAATATTTTAATAGCTGTTCTGGAAATAAAACGCCGATCCAAAATAAGAGCCCTATGCTCCCGTGTTGCACGTCCACAACGTCAACTTAATTAAAATCTCAACGCGAAGATCCCAAAAATACGAACAGTGGAAGAACGCGTATTTCGGAATCGGACACATGCATAAAAAGAAAAAATCTGAGCCTACGCATGACAAAATAAACGCAACGTACAGTCAGCAGCCGAAGTTGCTAAGCGGGCGAGGTGTTCAAGATTACCTTGACACGCTCTTATTCTCTTAACAATAAAGTCGCGTCAAGATCATTTTGAACACCTGGCCCGTTTAGCAATTTCTGCTGCTGACTGTATCATAAAAGCACAAATAAATCAATTTGAAAACAGAGTTCAATCGCCGTGGGGGGATTTTCAAAATAGAACGTTTTCCAGTCTCGTGTGGATGATATAAAAGTCAACATACAAGTTATTGGTATTTAAGGTGTAATTTCGCTTGTACTGTGCGTCTTTTTTAAACTAAATCTGTAACGCGGGAACTGCAAGTTTGGAAAGTAGGCAATAATAGGGTAGGTAGCTCGTAATAAGTGGAGCCTCATGGGATGACGATCTTAAAATGATATACAGTAGAGTCCGATTAGTACGACTTCGCATATAACAACCAACCGCTTATAGCGACGTAAGTATAGGCACTTGTTTGGTTTTAGTACGAGCTACTATGAAAGTACAACCGTTTATTACGACTCCGCTTATAACGACCGATCGCTTTTAACGACGGAAATTGACTCAAAATCCGTCCGTCAAGTCCGGTTACAACGACGAGCGACGTAGTTTTTACAAATAAATAATTGGTAAGAAGCTACCTCCGTCCCGCGCACCCAACTCCCCTCCCCCTTTTGCCTATACGCAGCAAGATGAAATAGTCATGTGACTTTTCGTAATCTTGTAAACTAAATAAAACCCAATTTCCATTATTCATTTGAGCTTAAACTTCACATACATAATTATGTACATAAGTTAGGTACAATACAATATTTTGGTAGGTACCTTCGAGCTGATCTATAGACACAGGAGATGGACATACGAACTGTGTGATAAAAACAACGTGAGCTGGATTAGATCACCAAGAATTACGACTTTTTATTTTACGGGATGCGAATGACGAGTGAGTCGACTACGCGTACCTTGAAAAGTGGCTTCTTCTAAACACACAAGTCTCTCCATTTAAGACAAAGTGTTGTAATACTAACGTAAATAAATATTTTAAAGGAAATGTTTCTTTTTCTTTGATTGTCGCATAAGTATTAATAAATACAAAATGACGTAATTATGTTGATTAAAAAAATATATTAAAATTGGCAGTTCGTTTTGTACGACGTCCGGTTAGTACGACGTAATATCAGCGGTCCCTTGGGCGTCGTTATAACCGGACTCTACTGTATTAAAAACAAACATTTAAAAAAAAAACATATGACCGAATTGAGAAACGCCTCGAAAAGGACGAGTAGGTTTAAAATAGCAAACAAAGCGTAGACAAATTTGAAAATAAGTAGAAAGATATAATAATGGCTCTGTACTTACGAGATTTCAGCAAGAAGGAAATTGCCCACATTTAAAAAGACGCGTTATTACGTGAAACAGGCCCCGTAGCCAACACGCCAATCGCTAACGCTCCGTAGCGAACGAAACGCAACTGTCACTGTCACACTACAGCAGCGGTCGGCAACCCGCGGCCCGTGGACCTGTCACTTGCGGCCCGCGACTCCCGCGAGCCTCCCTGACTAATTTGTATGTAATATTGACAAACGACAATGTCTGATAAAGTCATAATGTATTAACAAAGTGCGGCCCGCGTCAACTTCGTTAACTACTATGTGGCCCTTGGCTGCTAAAAGGTTGCCGACCGCTGCACTTTCACACTATAATATGGAAGAGTGATAAAGTGACACAAAGCGATTCGATGGCGAAACGATAGCGATCGTCACCTTGGCTAGGCCGCCTGGACTCTTAGGTTAGGACTAAGCGTAGTCATTAGCTCTTTAAATGCACGAGATGTACAGGAATGGTGACTGCGTACTTTAATGACATAATGAATGCATGCGTGTTGCTTTAATTATAAGTATGGGTGACGTATACTTAGTTATTATTATTAAGCACGCGATATGGTCATAGTGGTCATGGCTCCGTATCTATCTTAAAATATTAGATAAATTAATGTTTAGAAAGATGAATGATATAAGGCCATTCCAAATCTCAAAATACTTACTAGCTAGCTGGCGCACAGTTTACACTGCAACATGTCAAACTGCGTTTTTAACGCGTATTTTTAAATAAGGTAATGCATACAAATCTTATTTTGAGAGAGAATAATTTAAAGATACATAACGTCCTTGCATAGGTTTTACGCTGTGTCAAAGAAATAAATAAATATTATAGGACTTTTTTACACAAATTGACTAAGCCCCACGGTAAGCTCAAGAAAGCTTGTGTTGTGGGTACTCAGACAAAGATATATACAGGGTGGCCAAATAAGAGGTATACACTTTATTTTTAAAATTTTATTCTATATAACTTAAAGAATATTAAGTATTCCTTGTTAAATATAATATGTAGGGTCAGCAATTACACATGGAAAATAATGTCAGACAATGTCCACTTCTAGCAGCATGGCAGATGCGAACCCTTTTCATCGCGTTTTTCATCACTTTTTCACACATTTCTGGCGTTATCTCAGCGACAGTGTTTCGAATATTTTGTTTTAATTGCTGAAGGTTCGTTGGCCTATTAGCATAGACACGTCCCTTTAGATAGCCCCACAGAAAAAAGTCAGGCGATCTTGGGGGCCAGTCAATGTCACCGTTTCTCGAAATTAATCGACCGGGAAACGTTATTTTTAATGTTTCTATTGTTTTTAATGATTAAAACACTTTGTTCCGTCGTAAAACGCTCCATAATAAATTTGCCGTATCTACACAAACTAATTTTCATGCAATAACTGTCATATTTACCGCCAAAATAAAATGGCGGCAAAAAAAAGTTGTATACCTCTAAGTTGGCCACCCTGTATAATATACAAATACTTAAATACATAGAAAACAACCATGACTCAGGAACAAATATCTGTGCTCATCACACAAATAAATGCCCTTACCGGGATTCGAACCCAGGACCGCGGCTTCACAGGCAGGGTCACTACCCACTAGGCCAGACCGGTCGTCAAGTTTTGGTTTTATAGCCGTTTTATTCAGCAATCCAACCACATCGATTTAAAAGGCGCATAGTGAAGACCGCAGTAGACATGGCCCTGATGTAGGTAGGTACACGACCACAGAACAAGTAGAATGGCGATGCGAGCAGGGTACGTGTCGCCGCCGGTTATGAGCAAACGCTCGCATGCTAGTACTCGCCCGCGCTGACCGAAAAACGTAAACATGCCTTTTGCGCCACAATAACGTTCAGATTAAGAAGCCAGACATCAAATCTGTCTAAAGGAGGCGTATCCATTCACCAGGCACACAAGTTTTTACTACAGTTGCGCGAGAAATGTGGAAATGTGGAGAGGAACGAGCGGCCACACCGGTTCCGATACTACTGCGCGCGATAGCCATTCTAACCTCTTTAATATGTTCTGTGTACACGACCATTAAGCAGACCTCAGCTTCAAACAGTTCAAACTTCGGTGTGGTCGAGCTATACGCGTTTTAATGAATTTCCCTGAATCTGGCCCTTGAGCGTGTTCAGGTTTTATGTGACTACTATTCGTCGGGAATCCTTTATTTATACGATGTAATTAGTTGGTGTTCGAACCTTTACGACGTTACGTGTTCACGGTGTTCATTAGTGGATGCGCCAGCGCAGTCCTCATCCATTAATCTTGCTAACCATTACTGCACCGTAATTACAAAATGACAGGATCGTAGACAATTACAATTAAAAAGCATGTTTGTGCAAGTCATGGCCGCCGTTCGAATGTTTCGGTAGTACTTAGAAAATGTTGAACAATATTTTAATAACGTTTAGGTGCCTACTTATGTCTATACAGGGTGCCATTTGAGTCGTGATCAGTAATATGTTTTTCTAACTCCATAGACAACGAGCAATTTAATGCCCCTACTCTTACTAAAATCAGACAAGATTTTTTTTATTTTTTGTTTATTTTTTGTCATTTATTTTACTTTTATAAGTGGATTTAGGATATTACAACGGCTTATTAAAATATTTAAATTAGTAAATTGAATCGCCTCTTTGAATCGGAACTGTCATTGACATCAATTTTGTCATTTGTCCCAGTTAGAAATAAAATTTACTTAATTTTTCATTTGAAATATCTTACAAAGCTGTTTAAATACCACATTGCCACTTGTAAAAGTAAAATAAATGACAAAAAATAAACAAAAAAATAAAAAAAATCTTTTCTGATTTTAGTAAGAGTAGGGGAATTAAATTGCTCGTTGTTTATGGAGTTAGAAAAACATATTACTGATCACGACTCAAATGGCACCCTGTATAGTTTTCCCGCTGCATAGTACGCAATAATATAGAATAATCGTTAAAAAATAGGAGAATAAAAAATGAATAGGTATAGATGGTCAAGCAAATCTTGTCAGTAGAAAAATGCGCGAAATTCAAATTTTCCATGGGACGATAACCCTTCGCGCCTACATTTTTCAAATTTGCCGCCTTTTTCTACTGACAAGATCTGCTTGACCAGCTATAATTAAAAATCAATTGTATTGGTCCCTAGAAAAAATCAAGGCTGTTGACAGTACGTGTCAACACAAATGCTTTCTGCTGAAACTAAAAGTTATATTATCTTAAAAAACTGTGAACTAGTGACTTGCAAGAAATAATACACTTGTCATGTCAAAAGCAACAAACAAAAGTCATCCTTCAACTTCACATCCATCCGTCTATTCAAACAATATAACTTGAAAAAACCCTTCTTGAGAACTTCTCACGGAATATTCAGTTTCTTACTGTTATTAAATTATCCTAGCGTCCTGTTCGTCTATTCCCATCACGTATTACTTTTCCTCGAAACCAGTGTAAGCAAGGTCTCTGAATACGCATAGTTATTACGAAACTCGAGGCCAAATATATTCTGGTTTTAACTTGTGGTTGGGGGGACTATCTCACCGCAGTTTCCGACGAGGGTGGGAAGCATCTATTTTTACTACGACCCTTCCCTATTCTATTATTTTTAGTACACTTCTGTTTTAATATAGTTTAAACTATTACGAAGCTCAAATGAGACGTTGACCGCGTGTGAAGGATATGTTAGCTTAACTCGTACATTCCATGCAATGATTCTGACAGTTTTTATCTGTTTTATTCGTTTTTTTGTAACAACATGCTTGTGATGTCAATGGAGATTGGTTTTATTATTGATGTTGAGTTATGTAATCTGCGTTAAAAGTAAATAGGCATAATTGTACATAGGTACTCAAATTAACTAATACAAGTAATTTGACATTGTCAAACTCACATCACATTGTTTTTTTACGCCAGCGAAACATTGTTCTAAAATTACATAAATTTGTTTGACTTTATGGCTTTTTTCAGAAATAACGTAGCAATTGCAATTCATAAAATACTTTTAATTCATCGAAAGTAATGCGCGATCGGACTTTGATAAATTTTAAATAAACTTATCTCAATAACAGTACCCTTAGAAATATCAATTTTAAAATCTCATTGACAAACAATGTGCCTAAATGAATGCCATGTCATGTCAGCATGTCACGTATGTAAATCAGAAGAGCAGACAAGAGAAGAGGGATATATATGCGGGTGGTACAAATTCAACGGCGATTAAGTAATAGCTCCAAATTGGATACCAATTTATCAGTTAGCCGAAGGAATTTGTAACAAATAAGTCCTTTAATGGTATAGTCGTTGATTGGTGTAATAAAGTAGACTTTCGATTCAATTCTATGTTATCTTTCAACAACCTTAATGGAAAAATACTGCTTCTCTCATAGAGGGCCATTACGAATCATCAGGGATGCCATTCATGGATGACTGTGTCCTTTAAATACCAAAAATCCAAAAGCGTTGGTGGCCTAGCGGTAAGTGTAAACTATGTCTTATTGGGATTAGGCCGGTTTCCTCACGATGTTTTCCTTCATCGAAAAGCGACACAATGCGACACATATGTACGAAATATCATTTGAGGAAGATAATGATATCCAAAAGCTAATCTAGATAATTACAGAAAAATCTAATATGTCAAGAAAAGGACACGACAATTTCGATAATTTACTACTATAATACTACTCTGTTTTCCACTGATCGTATTGTGAGATAGAGCACGACCCCGGAAATAATAGAAAAAGGGGTTAGGGAAGCCTAACTAACTTCCCTACATACTAAATTTGAGTTTAACTTGAGTCCAAATCCAATTTCACATAAAATCAAATCCGGATAACATGGGAAACGTTTGCGTTTACAGACGCCAAAGCCACTATTAGCTGAGAACATATCCACAAAGCGAGAAGCGAAGTAAGTACCCGCACAAGTACCAGTTTGTAATTCAAGTGGTTCGCGGAAGCTGCGGCAAACGCAACGGACTTAACCGATGAGTGACAACGGGATGTTGACACCGGTCCGTCACTGCCATCCCATTTCCCCATTCCAAAAAGACCTATGTCACCACGAGACTTATATATAGGTACAACTTGTGTGAAGTGTGGTGACTAAGCAGTCTATCTGTTTAGTGGGAAGCTATCAGAATCGATATGCTCTCGCGTTGATAAGTACCTACTGCGGAATGATTGACTTAACTGCTTTCGAGTGTGGAGTTAAGTGGTACGTTTGATTCCAATGTAATTTTCTTTTCTACGGCATAACACGTAATCTAGTAACGAGATAGCATTTTTCAATTGAAAAGATATAATAGTAATAATAATAAAGTATCACGTAGGTACAGTACATTGAAATAGAAATTGCAATCAGACCACCCGGTGGATGTACCCTATCCGATGTCAGGCAAAACCTATCATTACATGTCAGTTGATTCCCATGACTTCAATGTATTAAAGGTACAATCAATTGCAAGATACATTTTACTAAAAAGTGTACACATTAGTATATTTCTTAGTACCGCGTGCTACATACGTCGCGTCTTGTCTTTGGCAAAAGTCACATCCAAAAATCAATTTCTTTAATTTCCGAGAACATAAGATGGTCCCTTATGTTTTTCTGCATGTGTGTGTAGGTACGAGTATGACACTAGATCAACGTTTCCTTAGTCCATATACACACTAACTGCCGTATTCGAACTTCAAGATATTCACAAGAGACGACACGTACTAGATCCATTCTAGATACGTTATGTTATAGTTTAGATTTCAACTAGTTCTGTTTTGCAGTGCAATTCGGGCAACCAATGTCACTTTTACAATAGATCGTGTTAGATATCTATTAGATGTGAATTAGATCTCTAAGTAATATCTTGTGGAAATCGTTCAAGAGTATCTCCAGAATCGCGGAAATGTCAAATTTGACAGGTTAGATCTTAAACATATAGTTATCGTATCTTGGCGATGTCTAAAAGATATCTATTACAAAATCCGAATCGGGCCCATAGTTGGTGTCACTGTGTGCACAGGATGACTGGCGCAGTCGATGGCCCGTATCGGGGGCCCTCGTTAGGTCGACTGCACTGGTATGTCCTTGTTGCTATTAGATTATAGCAATGCGTGGCTCTGGTTAGAAATCGCTGCTTTATTTACTGGTATCTAAAGTCTAAACAATAAGCGTTTGCCCTTGGCTGGTCTTTCAAAAATTATCTATGTATACCTAATATAAAAGTTATACTTATTAAGTACATATGTATAAATTGCATAATAGTTAATTGATTGGATTGATTGAGCTAACTAAGTATTTATATTAGCGGAAGAGCTATAATATTAAGGTAAAAGAACAGTGGTTAATGAATTATTTGTTACATAGATATAGGTACCTAATGGTTGCAGTAACATACATGTCATGACATGACCCACTCTCGTACATACTTGATAGAAAGTGAAGTGACGTCTCAAATGCTTTAGATTACTTTAGCTTATAAAAATTTTTGGGAAAAAGAAGTTCTAACAAAAGTTAATCATAAATCCGATGCATGGTATGTAGTGTAGACCTGTTTATAATGGCCCAGGGAAATTAAGCCAAAAAAGGGGTCAACCTCGGAACGAGTAATAATACGCTAGAAACTAGTATACACCTTCATTATGGCCTTCTAAAAGTTGCCTTAAAAGTCACAGAAAATCTCGTGAGCGCCTCGGAAGTAATTTAAGGTCAAATGACACAAAAATCGGTTTCTCGCTAATGTACGCGGGTGTATTGTATACAACAGCTTGTTAAATACTTATCTCTCATTCCGAGGTAATAGGTAGGCCTGGGTCATAAATTTGAGACAATTTAACTAATGTATCAATGAAACGAGTAGAGTGAGTAGTATATCAGGAGTAAATCATTCTATAATTAAAAAAATTTGCAACGTAACCCCAGTAGTAATGGAACTAAGTAATTAATTGGCTAGACCGGTGCATTGTCGTCTGACAATGGCGGCGGTGACGGTGACACATCCTGCCGATTGTTTCAGAGCGGCGGCCGTGAAACCCGGTTTAGGGTTGCGAGATTCTAACGAAACTGGATTTAGATTAGAAAATTTTTGTTACAAAAAAATACAACTTCACGGGAACAAATCAAATTATTATTTTAACTAATAACTCTATTAAAGGTGACAGTCCATTTCCAACCGCAGCTGCACTACTGGTCATTTTACTATGGAAATTGACAGTAACAGCGACGTGTTCAGTACTAGTAGTGCAACTGCGGTCAGAAATGGAATGTTACCCTATATTACCGGCGATACGTGAAGACGCGCGTTCGGCCTCCGCCACTGGAGGGCATAGTTATTTTTTCTTTAGTATATGACATAAACCTATTATATTTCAGTAAGTAGGTAAGTATACAAAAATACATATTACCTACTTTGCTAATCACAGAAATAATAACGTCAGTTTGCAACGTGCAACGCCTCAGCAGAAATGTTGCAACAATCGTCACCTTAATGGTACTTAATTTCATTCTTACTGATATACAAATAAAAAAAAACTGATTTATCTACTTTTAACCGTTTATAGCAAAGACACCAAACGCTCCTAGTCATCCATCCGACGTGTGAATGATACTTCCTTGGGGTCCCGTGTGCGATGCCCGCGCCGCTCCATCGGGTGCGGACAAATGCAGGATGCGGCGATGCGGCAATACGATACTATTGTCGTTTTACTGGTCATTGTGTGTAGGAAATTGGTGTTTTTGTGGCCTGCTGAAATTTTGAGTCCTTGGGCTGAATTGATTTACATACATACCTATCTATCGAAACATTTGGGTTGTCTGACGTGTACCTATTATGACGGGTAGCGGCGATTTCTTTGTCTACCCCGAACATTTTTATAAACTAATTTTGGGTAGTTCAGTGCTGTTTTATTTATATCTCCGTTGACATTTGCTGGGACGTCAGTCTTTCCGTGACCACAGCTGGTGCTGGTGCAACTCAGCTGAAACGTCGGAATTAAAAAAAATGAAACTATATCGCGGTAGACCCGTTTGTGTGATTAAATATATACCTACCTACTTTACTTAAGTATATTCAGTAATTTAAGAGGGGGCGTAAAATCAGGAAATTACAATTAACAATTCGCGATATTCAAATACCTATATCTGAAACGGCTTCCAATCTTTACAAGATAAACTGTCCAAGTTTAATAGATCAACATAAATATTAAATTCCTAACCTAACTGTATCTGAAATTGCAATCACAGGAGGATGCCTCAACTCTTCAACCCAACCCTAATTATCACAACATCATATCGAAGAAGCAAACATTTATCACACATCTAAAATAAGAGCAAGAAACAGAAATGCTTCATACACGCAGGAACATAATCACAAGATAAATCTCGTGGCCAGGAATCTAGGAGGAAATTGGCTACTTTTTTGCCGCAAGGAACGATAGGATTCTTGTAAAAAGTAATATTATCAGAGACACGTGCGTGCTGATCGTAATAAGTAGCGAATATGTGGTGTGTAAGGATAATAAATAAGTATACGTAACATGGTCGTGTTTCTCTCAAGTGGAATGTAATAAAAGGATCGTGAAGACGTGATTAAACCAAATAAAAAATCAGGCCGATTTTCGGAATATGGGATATCGCTAGGGCTTGCAATTCGAATATTCGAATATTCGAATTTGTCGAATATTCGACCTGTTTTGATATTCGAATATTCGGCCGCTCAGGTTTCGAATATTCGAATATTTTTTATTACTATAAAAAAATCTATGTCATCCGCTGTAGTTACAGTTTCTGTGTGTTTTACGGGTATTTACAGTGAATGAGGAACGGTAGGTACCCAAATACGAAGGAAATAATATTTTTACTGTATTCCTCTCGATAGACTTCGTGAATACAGTGAAACCTAACTCAATTTAAAAGAAAACGAAATCAAAAAGTATGTTATTTTTACGGTGCGTAAGTTTTAAGTTAAAGGGTCATTCTGTTTATTCAGTACAAGCGTACGTTAAGCGAATTTTTGAAGTCTAAACCTTGCCACTTATCGCAATTCTCACATTTAATCATACCAAACCTGCCCAACTTGGTAATCTAACCATGCACCTTTAGCTGACGAATAATCCACCCAGTACTCAACTAACTTTTTCCCTTAAATATTCCAATATTATATACCTAATTAGCCGACCATTAGGAGTAATAACTTGCCAAAACAAATAAAGTCAATAAAGATTCAAAATACAATGAAATTAAAGGCCTTTTTACAGGCCTCTGAGTGATTACAAGTTAATTTAAATCGGAAAATAATTACCTACTGAAAAAAATATCTTACATACCTAGGTGTTTGGATGGTTAAAGTTATATTATTTCACGCAACGACGCATTTATAATAAGTTTTATCTAGAAATATTAAATACGTCTCATTTTGGCGTTTTACTTGTTTTTATAAATGTGGGCATCTTATAAATAGTAGGATGATAAAATCTAGTCAGTTAAGTGGATTTCTGCCAAATATCCTTAGTTTTAGCAATATGTGATAAAAGCTTTTGAATAAAACGATAATAAACCGATTTCTCGTTCCTTTTCTTATTTTTTATAATATTCGAATAATTATTCGAATATTCGAATACGTCGTCAGAAAAAGTCGAATATTCGAATATCTGAAAGTTTCGAATATTTGCAAGCCCTAGATATCGCGTCTTAAATACTCTACAGTTCTACAGTTGTAACATTTATAAGTATTGACTGAAAAACTCAAATGGCGAACAATATTTTTAAAATGCTACACTTCTGCTTTCCGCACAGTCTCGCACTGATTGGTCGGTAGGTAGCAGTGGCGGCGCGTCCATAAAAACCGATTCCCACCGGCTTGCCTGTTTTTGGACGTTTGTGCAGATTTGTAAAGGAAATATGTAAGCCAAATTAGCCCCGGCTTTCGTATGGATATGTTTGACGCGCCGCCAGTGGTAGGTAGATAGGTAGAGTGGACTAGTCCCCGAGTACAAAACATTTAGAAAGGCATATTATTCATTACCTACTTTTTAGTAACAAGTAAGTATTATATAAACAACAGAAATAAGAATACCAAATGTTTGTTGTTAGTTCTGACGACCTTATATTAGATGTAGATACGAGTCGACTACATACATAAAATATTCTAGTAAAAATAGTGACAATTAATAAGTACAAGCTTACGCCTTGCCCGGATAGCGTCTAGACAGATAAATACATGTAATGATATCACAGAGACAGACTTTCTTGACACCTTTCAGAGAATTGAGCCACACTCAATCCAATAATATCACCGATCGCACTTCTCACCCTTCACCCCCCCCCCCCCCCCCAACCCCCACATCCAGCGGAAATTGCGTGATCTACGACCACATCTAGCATGCCCGTGCGCATTACGGGAACCGCCGATAATGGCCGGCGACGAAGCGGCGCCTTTGAGGTGCGACATACGAGCGCGCTGAAGTGTTATGTGATTCGCTGTTTAACTTTGACGCAAGTAATAACATACCCACGTCAAACTTAAGGTGATATTCCGATGGCAACCGCAACTGCATTACTGTTGCGACGTTAAAACAGGCACTGTCAATTTCCTTGATAAAATTAGTGAAGGATTGAACGTTCTAATCGCAACAGTAATGAAGCGTAGCGTGAAGTTACTTAAAAACGTAGATCAAAATAAGGACTATGTATATGATAAAATAAATCATTGATTTGTTCCCTAATTGTATAAATAGATGGCAGCACCATCTCTCTCACTATACCGTACCGGGGGTGCAAGCACGTACTGTTCACCCTTTAGAGTTGGTCAAAGGCGCCTCTATCAAATATTGCATATCTAGAGAAATTGACAAGAGTACCGCCGTGGCCGGGTCGTCTAGTGGTCAGGACGCTGTAACGCTGTAAGCCATAATGTTTGCCCAACAAAACCGATCGGTAAAGATGTCTTGCTATTAATTGAAGCTTTGTATAATTGCAGTATTTTCTCTACTATCAAACCGCTTACCGCATCCCTTTTTGCTGTCAAATGCCTATTACAAAGCAACTCGCTCCCATCAATTACGGCTGCTTCCAGTAGCTACGTGGATAGTTAGGTAGTTAGTTAGTTACATTCTCGGAGCATTCCGCGTCAGTAATTGCACTTGGGTTATCGCAGGGCACTGACTGCGGCCCGTCACCGTCTAATGTCACTGTCATTAACGACATGCTCTCTGACTATAGACCAACTAGAGTTAGTACAAGCTGAGTTGTCAGCGATTTCGATAGCCCAGACTGTGCAAGTGTTATTTTAAACGTCAATCGTCACGTCCCTCAGCCATGAGGATACGACAAGGAAGAAGAACTCTACCAACTCTGAGAGTGAATGTCTCTATGACTACCATAGGAGTACTAATCATTCAAATCGGCTACTCATTATAAAATACACAATTATCTGAAACTATGTCAGGCGATATGAAAAAGCAATAACTTAGATATACCTACTGGTATAGGTACTGTTAATTGTGAAATACCTGACAGGTTTATACGACACTGACACACATAGGGAACATCTTCACGGAATATCGTAAAGTTTTATGTATATTTTACTGCCTGTTCGTGGCTTTTGCTTGGTTTAGTTTAGGGTCATTCCACGAGAATAATAAATTAATTAATAAAATATAAAAATAACATCTTATATCTAGAAGACAAATTATCTATACAAGCTGTAAAAAAAAATTGTAGGGATCCGTTTAAGGGCATATTCACGCAGAAGTCTAGTGAAACTAACCGTGAATCATTCAAAACCGTTAAACCTTAAAAGATGAACAAACGAAAAACAGTAATCTCTGTTCTATGTCTAATGTCTATTAATTTCAAATGAAATAAACTCTTTGATAGTTTGTGCCATATTGTGAAGATCATTGCCCCGCATTTGAACCGAGTCTTTGTGATGTTTCTAACATGTGTCTTTTAGGTTAGGTGCGTATCCTTTCTAATATTTCATTGAAAACTAGCATCCCATGTTTTTAGTAGTATCGACATAAATAATTAGGGTAGGTAGCAGTGGCGGAGCGTCCATATAACTCGATTCCCATCGGCTTGCCTATTTAGAGATTCCTGAGCCTTTTTTCTAGAAATTTCAAAGAAACAACAAGCCAAATAAACTTCGGCTTACTTAGTGAACATTTTTGGCACGCCGCTACTGGTAGGTAGTTACATTTAAAACAGTGTTAGTAGTAGTTAGTTTGGATAGATTTATCCATGATCAAAATACGTAGGTTGATCAAGTAGGGTGACTGCTATTAATAGATATTGGCCAAATGGCCACTACATAGTAATTGGCCACTCTTAACAATAAGGCTTCAATTGGCTTGTTTCTTTATGATTTGTTAGGAGCATAGGAGTGGCCAATGACTCTGTAGTGGCTAATAACTATAGCAGTCACCCTACATCTTTTTAATTACTTATAGGTACATATAGTAAATAGTAAATATTGAGTATCACAAAGAGTATAGCCATCTCTTGTGTCAGCAATTATACTATTTTCATTTAATCGTTGATAGAAAAAGTCAATTTTTTCTAAGTTTGTCGATTGTACGACTGTCACCTTGGCTAGCCCCCAACTTCGATCAACTTCAACTTAGGCCTGAGATACACTTGTAAGTTTTACTTACGTAAGTAGGGACAAAGCTATTTGTTAGATTGAGATAACGATATTCATCTCTCATTCTGTAGTATAGCTGTGTGTGTGTGTGTGTATTATGTAGGTAAGTAACACTTACAAACGTACTTACAACAACATGCACCAATCACTGTCATTGAACACTGCGATCATTTACACTGCATATTATTATGTTAATATTAATCTTTCTCATGTCTTATTCAGAACTGCATGTCTTACATACAAAAAATACAAAAATACAAAATACAAAATAGTTTATTTGGTTTAACTTATGATACACTTTACATAAAAGGCTGGAGTCTCCCATTAAGTAAAACAATACTTGTGTCGGGAGAGCCCGCTCTTCCATTAGGAAATAGGGCAATAACCAACAAACTGGACTTAACTAAATCAATATACAATTTACAAATTATTATATTGTACTTACAAATTATTATACAATTTACAATTAATGATCAGTTTCAATTGTGTAATTACAATTAAAGATCTATAGTATTTTATAACAAAAATACAGGTACATAATTATATTTCAAGTGAAAGTGTGTGTGTGTGTATATGCATGTGTTTATGAGTGTGAGTGTGTGTATATGTATGTGTGTGTGTGTGTGTGTGTGTGTGTGTGTGTGTGTGTGTGTGTGTGTGTGTGTGAGTGTGTGTGAATGTGTATGTGAGTGGGATTCAGACTAACAGTGCCTCCGTTTCTTCATAATCCAGTGTGCTTAGCCATGATCTAACACTCTCTCTACACTTTAGATATGTCATTGGGTAAATGTTAAGTATTTTATTGACAGAATTATATAACTTGGCTGATTGAGTCGGAAATTGGCGTTGGGCAAATTTTGATTTGGTAGACGGAATATTAATAACATTGGGTATTCTCCTACGTCGAGTCATGTTGTCATTAACAAATTGTATAGCCTTGTGTTGTTTGAGAAGCAGAGCTTCTATATAGAGTTTTCTTACGGAGTGTAGGTCGCTAATCCGATATAATTCAGTAGTAGGGAATCTAAAAGGTTTAGAATATATGACTTTAAGCAAACTACGTTGCGCCCTTTCAACCTCCATGAGATTAGTTTTATTAGCCCCTCCCCATACTGGGATGCAGTAGGTTATTATAGACTGGGCTAGTTATTAATACATATGATAATGTATTATAATATTCTGTTTACTTTAACACCTGTTGCCTAGGATACCTACATCTGAATATTTCCAAGTCAATAGAATCTCATTTAAACATTTTGAAGACCAAACACGGTCCTATAGATAATTTATATATTTAGACTTAAACCGTGTACCTACTCGTAAATATGTTTACTAATTGATAGCTAAAATTAAGTTTTTTATTTCATATTATATTGAAAACAAATTTTATTAAAAATATAACGTAACCTATGTATCAAATGTTAGGCCATATAATTTAACATATTTTTTTAAATAAAGTATGACACTACATATCCAGACTGTTTTACTTGCGATCAAGATATGTTGTTTTTTAGGAAAATATACTAACATTTTGAAAATAAATGAATGGACACCGGCGTAAAGAAATGTTTTAAGACGAAATGAATGCGCAAACGTGTTTGTTGTGTTATCTAATTCTAAACACGGCTGAAATTCCACGCTGAACGGAAGTGCAGTTGAAAAACAACCCCCGTGTGCGTCCCCTGATTCAAAATATCACACCCCCGTCCGTCCGCCACAGGAATAGATTTAGAACGGTGTCCATTACTGGGAAGGGAAGAAACCATTGAAAGATTTAGTTTTTTTTTATAAAAATATTTTGTAATATAATTGTTAACCCAAAGCGACCCAGTAGGTAGGTAACGTTTATCGTAACTTTGTGCATATCAATAAATATAACACTTGCAATTTATACCTACACAACCATTTATTCTCAATTCACCCGGTATTTATTTATTAACACTTGCACAAAATACAAAAATATATACCTACATAACTACATATGCCGCGCGCGCTGTATGGCATTATCTATATACTTACCGTGTTATACTACCGTACAACAAACGTAAAAATGGCACAAATAAAAGTTATAAATATTTGCTAAACCTACATAGATATCTGAAGATTAGCTACTTACATACAAAATATTAAAATACATAATATATATTTAATAATACTATAACGGTATATAAATTTAAAGGGACAAAACCAGGGGCCTTATTCGACATGCCAATTTTGACGTCGCATGTTGAAGTTCATTTGAATCTGAACTATCGTGGGTTGTCGAATAGGTAAAGATCATTATCTGTCAGTGAATCTCATGTAAACAAATCATTTCATCGCTAGACTTGATTATCTATTGGTATGGCCGCCATGTTTGGATTTATGACATTTAAAAGGGGATTCTATGGCATAGAGTAAACTGCATTTCTATTTTCTATAGTTTTTTGATTCCTCTACTCGACGCAAGATGGAGTTAACAGTCAAATTTTGATCTTGGCGTTATAAAAATAAACCGCAAGAACATGACATGCAGTTGCGTTGGTGTAGATCTATCATGAAAACGAATATATGACAATTGTCCAGAATTAAAAAAAACTTGACAATAAACATACAGCAATACATATACCACTAAATGTCAAAAAGAAAACAGATTTATTATAATTACTAGGTAACAAATTATATATAAAGTTTAAATTTTAAACCAATCGTCGTGGTTCTTAGCAATGAACTTCTTGTAACTTGTGCGAAAAATATCATTTGATATTACACCAATTACTTTATGGTGAAGTAAAATATCATGAGTCATGAGGAAGACGGAGTAGCCACAATAAGCTATATTTTTGTCCTCTGGGTTAGATGGCAGTGAAACAGGGAGAGATAGTGAAGAATGCGGCAAAATAAGCATTTATTGTGTTGTTAGTAGTTAGTAGACTAGTTTTTTTTTCTAAAAATGAAAATTGACGCAACGGCGAGCTCATAGCCCCCTATGAGCCAGTCTGTTAGGTGCAGGCTTAAGGGCTAATCCCGGGGGAAGCGGAGCGTCGGCGACTAGCTGGTTGCATCTGCATATCAACCTCTTCTCACTTTTACCTCAGGTCCTTTGATTAATAAATTAAGGTAAAATTCGTAAGAACTAGTGCCTGTGCCATATTCTAAATTGGACGCTATGCCTAATTAGTTGATATAAATTAAATAATAAAATAATTATTTATTTAATTAAATTTATAACAACGCAACGTGGGGTTATTCATGTTGATATTTAATGGCTTATATAAGACAGCGGTCGTATATTGCCTCAGAAATTTGGATTTTGTCAGTTTGAATGAACAGCAAACTGGAGACATTGAGATTAATTTTAAACTTATTATTTTAGGTGTTCGTAAGAAATAAGGTATTGAACATTGACGGAAAATCGCGAAAACCCGGCCAGGTGCGTCGGACCACGCAAAATGGAGGAGGATTCCATACACTTACTTCTTCTACCATGTATCCATATGCCAAAATAGCAACAAAAAAGCCGAACAAAAATACCGTTTCTTCGCAGCACTAGATTTCAGTCCTTTTTTTAGAAAAGTAATATGTTTAGGTACATAATATATGTAATGTTGTGTTGTCTGTGGCCGTTGTGCTATCTATGCTTGTACAAAAAATAAAGATTGTCTTTGATCTGAACATGGCGATGGTCTTATTTCGCTCCTCGACTAAATCCTAAAATAATTAAAATAAAGCCTGCTGCACTCACGCCGTCCCGAGCCTCCATCAATACATGGTGTCAGAATAAACTAGAAGAAGAAATTAAAAGAAGAAGATGACGGAAACGACAAAAAACGTAATTCTCGCCAACAACCTAAAACCGCTCGTACTGAATCTGCAAAATGGCGGAGGAAAAAGTGAATGTGCAAATTCGGAAGCATGGAGGAAATGGAAGCAAAGGTTCGAAATATTTAGTGACGCAAACGATTTAGACAAACTCCCAGAAAGAAAAAAGATCGCGATCCTATTGAATGCCATAGGCGACGAAGGCCTTGAAATATTCAATTCGTTCAATGTTAACCTCGCCGACGAGACTATAGAAAATTTATTAAAGAAATTCGACAGCAAGTTCAATGCGTGCAAAAACACCACTGTAGAGAGATACAATTTTTTCACTCGTTATCAAAATGAAGAAACGCTCGATCAGTACGTAACATCGCTCAACAATTTAGCTGCCACGTGTGACTTCGGAACTCTGAAAGACTCACTCGTAAAGGACATGTTCATCATAGGGTTGAAAAACGAAATAATTAAAGAAAAATTGCTACAGAATCAAGAGCTGCAAGACGTCAGCGAAGCTGTTAACATAGCGAAAACCATAGAACTGTCTAATAAAAGATCCAAGAAATTGTCCGAACGTCAAGAATCAAGCAACCAAGTAGAAGCTATTACGAAACACACTTCAAGACCAAAATATAGGAACTCGTCGTCAAGAACACCTTCAAAATCGAGGTACAATCGCCATTCAAGCCAGGGACGCAGCACTACGTCGTATTCAAGGGAAGCCAGTCAGTCAAGAAACAGCGGGACATGCCAGCGATGCGGGCAAGTTCACCGTCACAAGTGTCCAGCGCAAGGCAAGACCTGTGCTCACTGCAAGAAGCCTAATCACTTCGCACAGTACTGTTTCTTAAAAAATAAAAAAGTAAGTGCTGTCTCTAGTCATGTAAGTTCAGACACAGACCAACGTCAAAGTAATTCCTCTAGTCATGCATATAATTTTGTAATCGAATCAATTTATAATAATTCAAATTCAAATCGAAGCAAATGGAAAGTCAAATTCAAATGTAACAATTATGATTTAATATGTAAATTGGACACAGGCGCTGATCCAACTGTCATGTAAATAAACACCTTAAAAAAGCTGGAAAAGGAAAGTAACTGTAAAATACCTATTCAGAGATCAAATGATAAAATATTCTCTTTTTCAGGACAACATATAAATAATCTAGGTACCGTGATGCTGTCTGGGACTTTTGAGAATGGAAGACAGGCTGACATCGAATTTATAGTTCTAGATTGTGAATGCTCGACTATACTGAGTGCTGATAAATCTGAAGAATTAGGTTTTGTCAAAAGGCTCTACGAGGTGACAAGTGACAGGTCAGTAAAATCACTTTTAGAGACTTATTCCGACACTTTTGAGGGCTTAGGCTGTCTGCCTCACAAGGCTCATTTACATGTAGACACAAGTGTTCCACCTAAGATTTGTCCGGTCCGTAGAATTCCATATGCTTTACACCCAAAACTTAAGACTGAGTTAGATAGAATGGAAGAGTTGCAGGTCATAGAAAAAGTTACCACCCCTACAGACTGGGTGAATGCTATTGTTCCTATAGAAAAGTCAAATGGTCAGTTACGCATATGTCTAGATCCTAGACCACTAAATAAGGCTATTCAAAGACCTCATTTTCCTTACCCTACATTAGATGATTTACGTTCTAAGGTAGCAGGTGCATCAGTATTTTCAAAATTAGATGCAAACTCAGGCTATTGGATGATCCAATTAGATGAAGAGAGCAGTCGATTGTGTACTTTCAACACACAGTTTGGTAGATACAAATTTCTTAGACTTCCGTATGGTATAAACTCTAGTGGTGAAATATTTCATAAAGTAATGTCAGACTTATTCGGAGACTTACCTGGAGTACTTATTTTTGTCGATGATATTTTAGTATTTGGCTCAAATCAAAAAGAACACAATGAAAGGTTAGAAAATGTTCTTAAGAAAGCTCGTGAAGTCAATTTAAAGTTTAACAAGTCAAAATGTATGTTTGACAAGTCTGAAGTCACATATGTAGGTCATGTCTTCAATAGGAATGGTATTTCAGCAGATAAATCTAAAATAGAAGCAATAGTTGAGATGCCAAGACCAGAGAACATTAAAGACTTACAACGATTTTTAGGAATGGTCAATTATTTAGGCTCATACATACCGAACTTAGCTAATGAAACTAATTTGCTTAGAAGTTTACTTAAAAAACAAAACATTTGGCAATGGACGGATAACCATGAAAAAGAATTCATTAAATTAAAAAGTCTTATTAGTCAATCTCCAGTGCTAGTGCACTATGATGTAAACAAGCCAATTAGAATGTCTGTAGACTCATCTAAGGATGCAGTAGGTGCAGTTATTTTTCATGGAAAAAATCCAATTGCTTATTCATCAAAGTCTCTCACAAGCACACAGCAAAACTATGCTCAAATTGAACGTGAATTGTATGCTATTCTTTTCGGATGTAAAAAGTTTCATCAGTATATATATGGTAAAACCATACAGGTAGAGACAGATCATCAACCATTAGTCACTTTATTTAAGAAACCTCTGTCAGATGTACCGGCTCGTCTACAGAGAATGATGATTACACTACAAGCTTATGACTTAAGAGTTTCATACACAAAGGGTACAGAAATGTATGTCTCTGACACTTTGTCAAGAGCACCAATTTCATCAAACAAAAATATAGATAAATTTGATGCTAAGGAATTAGAAAGTAACATTGTCTGTCAGGTAAAGTTACTAACATCTAATTTGGCTATTTCTCCAAGTAAATTACAAAAGATTAAAGATCATACAAAGTCAGATTTAACCTTGTTAAAATTGCAGGAATATTATGTAAATGGATGGCCAAATAGTAAAACTCAATGTGACCCAATAACATTACCTTACTGGAATATTCGTGATGAAATTCATGCTATTGATGATATTCTATTCAAAAATCAGTCTGTAATCATTCCAAAATCAATGCGTTCAGAAATATTAAATATTTTACATGAAGGTCATATGGGGGTTGAAAAAACAAAAAACTTAGCTAGAGGTTTAGTTTTTTGGCCTAACATATATCATGACATAGAAATGAAAGTTAGGCAGTGTGAAACTTGTATGACATTTAGTCAAAATAAAACAAAAGAAACTTTATTGTCACATGACCAGCCTTGCCTACCATGGCAAAAGTTGGCAACAGATTTATTTGACTACAATAGTAAAAAATATCTATTGGTAGTAGACTACTATTCAAATTACATAGAAATTGCACAGTTAAACACAGATCATAGAAGTCAAACTGTCATTCAACATTTAAAGTCAATGTTTTCCCGGCATGGAATCCCATTGCAACTAGTCAGCGATGGAGGTCCGCCATATAATAGTCAGGAATTCCAGAAATTTCTTAGTGATTGGGATATAGAACACATAATGTCTAGTCCTCACTTCCCAAGGTCGAATGGTTTAGCCGAAGTATCTGTAAAAATAGTAAAAAACATATTAAGGAAATGTCAAGACTCAGGTACTGATTTTCACCTAGGTTTGTTACAGTATAGGACAACACCTAGAGGTAATTTAAAGTCGCCATCAGAATTACTCATGTCTAGAAAGCTAAGAACTAGGTTACCTACACATGTAGACAGTCTAAAGCCTAAAGTCATTACATTCGCAGACCATTCTAAAAATAAGTCAGAAATAATTTCTAAAAGAGAGGCGTATTACAATAGAAATGCTATTCCTTCACAGGAATTTCAGGAGAATGATTCAGTCTTTTTCAAGAAAAATCCTAACGATTTGTCATGGACAAAAGGGATAATTGTGTCTAAAACTAATTTTCCTAGATCTTATTTAGTCAAAAGTTCAGAAGGAACGGTATATAGGAGAAATACTCAACATATTAAGTTGTTTAAGTCATGTCTGTCAAAGTCAGTGTCTAGATCTAGTGATAATGTTGTGTCTAAGTCTAACAATGTCAGTCAGTCAAACAGTCATAGTCTGAATCTGTCAACGCCTCAGTCAAGCCAGTCGAGTCAAACAATTACAAGTAAAAATGATCAGTCACAGTCAGTCTTTCATGATCAGGGTGCCGGTCAGAATAATATGTGTCAAGATTGTGAAAGAAGAGATAGCTGTATATACTATTACATACCTGATTATCTAGTGCAAAGTCAAGAGTCATGTCAGTCTGGTCCAATAAATAATTTAAATGTAAGTCAAAGTTCAAATTCAAGTGATAACAATGAAAGCTTTATATCCAGTAATTCTCAGGAAATTTTGTCAAGTCCAAATTCTAGTATAAGTATTGACCCTATGTGTACAATGTCTAGATTTAATAATAATAATGATAATGTAAACAATGTAGACTTACCATGCATGCAAACATACAATGTTCAGGAGGAGGAACCTCGCTATAGCTCGAGAGGCAGATTGTTAAAGAAAACAAACAAATTAGATTTATAAGTTTATTGAATAATTTGACAACATAATGTATTAATAATTATTCTTATTCTTGACGAGGTTTCACCGAAGTTAATGCCATAATTATGTATTTCAATTTCATAGTCATATAATAAAATTGATGTAATTAATTTAGTTAGTACATTCAAGTGACAGATGTCATCCATGTGACAGGTGTCACTCAAGTGACAGGAGTCAAATGTATTTTTGCGTTTACTGAAAAAGGGGCATGTAATGTTGTGTTGTCTGTGGCCGTTGTGCTATCTATGCTTGTACAAAAAATAAAGATTGTCTTTGATCTGAACATGGCGATGGTCTTATTTCGCTCCTCGACTAAATCCTAAAATAATTAAAATAAAGCCTGCTGCACTCACGCCGTCCCGAGCCTCCATCAATACAATATATATGTAAGTAATTTTTGTTATAATGTGAAACTTATATGTTGTGTTACGAGACTTACGAGTAGCTAACTTTAAACTTTAACAGCCTAACAGATCCCAATAAGGCCTAGTTTACCCTCTGGGTTGGAAGGTCAGATGGCAGTTGCTTTCGGAAAAACTAGTGCCTACGCCAATTCTTGGGATTAATTGTCAAGCGAACCATAGGTTCTCATGATCCGTGGCAAAATCGGGATAACACGAGGAAGAATAACTTTGTCACAATAAAGAATATTTGGCCAAATATAAATCCGTATTTTATTACTCATATTTGACCTACCTACTCGTATTGAGTCGTATTTTGCCGCCTAGTAGCCTCGAATTGGTTGTTGTATGTGGCTTTCCATAAATTAAGGGTCCTTATGCTTCAATAAGGACGTTTTCATCTGAAGTTGCAATAGAAATTGGAAAGCCACATTTTTACAAGCTTTTAGTTAGTTTCATCTGTCCCGGTTCCAATCAAATCATGCAAATTAAATTTGACCCACTTCCCGGGTGTTCAATGAAGCTGAAAATTTACATAAGTACATAATATGTAATATGGGCATAGAAGGTAGCATCCTATAGAAGTGGTCTACGCGTGCCTCCGTGAGGGACAAAACATACGCAATGCGACGCTATGATAGGTAGAATTTATTTGTTATGGTGGGCAACAAATAAATTCGACCAATCATCCATGCTAATTTACGGTGAGGAATAAAAAAAAATGTGAGACTGTGACAAGGACAAACAATAATAGCGCTTTCGCTGCTACTCCTACTGAAAGATACATAAGTCTATCCCGTTCTGTCAGTTATCCCCACCACTCATGCCCAATCCAGTTTAATACTAGATTCATGAATATGGGTGACAATACAATATTTTTATGGTACCATCGAGCTGATCTGATGGTGATGATACAGACAGTAGTCTTTTAAGTCTTTTTAACTTTGTGATAAAACAACGCAATTGTATTTGAAAATATTTAAAGAAAAATACAGTCAGAAATTCGAAATTTTGTTATCTAACCTCTCAATCACTCTTGCATATTCGAGCGATAAAGAGGCAAATAGCTGAGTTTCGATTTTCGCACTTCCCGGTAGGCCCCTTTGTAAACAAACCGCCTTGATGTATCAATGTCAAATTTTTAATTGTCTGTGAAAACTTGTCAAAAAAAAGTTTAAAGAAAAGGCAAAGAGTAGTATAATATATATAGCGCTGGCGGTACACCGAGAAATTCAGTAAAATGCTGCAAATGATGTTAAAGGTATGAAAATCGGTACGAACATTTGAAACAATTTGACCTGAAGCACCAACAAATAAAAAAAACGAGAGGAGTTATGACGTCATCTTTTTTTTTTATGGAATTTAAAAAAATATTGTACCTATCGTGTGTGGTATTAAACGAAAGGGCTTTCTGAGCCGATTCCAAAAATATATCACATCATTACATTTCAGTATTTTTTTTTTAATAATACAATAAATAATTTTCAAAACATACTAAGTTTGGGTTTCTCCAGATACAATACCGTTAAAAAATGTTTTGTAAAATATACCTCAAATTTTATACTTAATATCCTCATATCTAATCCTAATAAAGCAATTTAGAAATTATTTACATTTAGGTTTTTTTTAATTTTTCAGTTTTACAAAGTGTGATTATGAATCTCTCAATTAAATATTTAAAAAGAAAGCATAAAATTAATATATAACGTTTTTTTCAGAAAGTCGCTTATATCTCGGAATCTATAAGTCGTAGTAAAAATTGTCTATGTAAGAATTAAGAAAGAATTAACTGAAAAAACTCATCTTTAACGCCCCCCCCTCTCCCGAGTTCTCCACCCCCACTCATTAGAACTTTTTCTTACTTAAAGCTTAGATATTACCAAAGGAACATGCAGTAGTATTTTATGCAACCGTTGTTTAAGAGAGGTCAAAAAAGGCGAGTGGCGTGAGTAAGTAAATTTAATAAAGACGCCACGAGTATTTTTTGAAAGTTAAACAACGTTGCATACGACCGAGCGCTTACTTTGAAATGCAATGAAATAATAATAAAAATGGATGATGATGATTGTTTCATGTCCTAATGTGATAGGTTGTTCAGTGGGTGGGACTTTTAAGGGGAACGAAAATTTTATTACTTTTGCGCTACGACGCACGGTTTAGGAGATACAGCCCTGTAAATATTTCTCTTCCTTTTTTTCTTTTTTTGTTTTTTAAATCTTACTTAGGGATTTCTTAAAGGGGAACGAAAATTTGATTATTTTTGCTCTACGACGCACGGTTTAGGAGATACAGCCCTATAAAGATGAAAAAAAAAAATCGTACCAGTAACCAAAACATGTCTATGGTTCACTCGTCTGTCAGAAATGACAATTAAAATTAGGTTGGCAACAATGTATTCCATACAATATTTTTTAAGTGGTGATTACACGAAGTATCGTAAAAGTGCCAAAAAGATACTGCTAACTATAAGATAAGAACTATAGGGGGTTTAAAGGTGTGTGCACGACCCTTTAAATGACAAATAAAAGTACGGGAGTAGAAAAACCAAGTTTCAATACTCTTATTTTACCCGAATGACATTATTACTCGTATTTATTCATTCGTCTTAATTGGTTGCAGGAGGTCTTTGGAGGTTTATTATAAATACTGGAAGGCACTTTAGTTTGTCAATACATTATTTATTATTTAATTTATAAACTTTATAAACACAACATTACATGACGGCGTTTGGAAGTAGAGTGATTGACATTCTCAAGTTTGAATTAAACATCATTCAAACTTGAGCTTCTGTATTCAAATTAAATGTGTCAAGCCAGTGTCGATTGCATATACACCCTCTACATACCAACACACCCCCTCAATCGACTCTGCTTGAAGCATTCATTTACAGCGCTATTCTTTAGTTAAGACAATATTCCAATAAATAATTTCATATAAGTACAATAACCAGAAAAAACATAACACATCCTGTATATTTCCCTCATATTACATCACCCTGTATATTTCCAACATATTACATCACCCTGTATATTTCCAACATATTACATCAGCCTGTATATTTCCCACATATTACATACATGTAATCCCCATTCAACAAATACATTACAGTAAATTCTCATTCAACAAGATAAGTACTCAAATATTCCTCCACTCGATACGTCACCACAAATTATCTATAATAAACGTTTTATTCTTCCACTCTTTAATAAATCCTTTATTCTCCTGCTCGACTCATCAACAATAATCCTCTTCTATATTTCCTTTATACTCCCACTCAATTCTTCCATACTAATCATATTATATAAAATAAAACCTTTATTCACCGACTCAACTCTTCAACATCACTAATAATCTATACCTAATAACAATTCTAATACCAATTATAAAATATTAAAATACAGACTTAGAAACAAAAAAACTCAAGGATATTTATCAGAAACGATGTAAAATGTACCTATTAAAGGGAATGTTACTCTTCTTCTTTTTTGGTGGATGAGGTTAAATAATGATTCAGTTACACTTTCTACACTTACACCCCCTTAAGTGAATCATTATTAAGCACCCCCTCAATTTTGAATACACTTTGTTTCTAGAATCCTTGATCCTCAAGTTTTCCTTCAATAAGTATATATTTCTGTATTATAATATAAAAGTTTACACACCCTATAAAAAACTTACATACTACGATATAATATAAAAGAAAAACCCCGACATTTATTCGAAATAATTATTAACGTTCACTTTAGCCCGCACTTATACTACATTGTCTACACTCAATAGCTCACATTATCACTAAAACACTAATCTTCGTTGACATTTTTCAAATTTTACAGCTGGTAAACTTTTCGTTAGTATATCAGCCAGCTGTGATCCAGTTGGACAGTATTTTACTGTAATCTGATTCTCGTCGATTTTCTCCTTTAGATAATAGTATTTTACGTCTATATGTTTGCTTCTTTTTCCCATGATTCCTTTCTTCATAAGCCAAATCGCAGACTGATTATCCACTCTCATCTCAACTTCGAGTTTTTCTTTGGTTATCTCATAGATCAGATCCCTTACGAACAGTAGTTCCTTACAACATTCTGCTGCTGCTATAAATTCTGCTTCTGTACTGCTTAATGCGACTACTGATTGTTTTCTTGAGCTCCATGCCACTGGTCCACCATTCAGCCAAATCACAAAACCAGAAGTGCTGCGTCTAGTGTCTGGATCTCCCGCAAAATCCGAATCACAATAACCCCTGAGAACTTTATCATCTTTACTAAAGTGAATCCCTTTTTCTGCTGAACCTTTAAGGAATCGCAAAATTGTTTTAGCATTGTTTAAATCATTTAAATTTGGAGAATTTTGATGCCTCGAACAATAACCTACGTGAAAACTAATGTCTGGTCGCGTTTTATTCGAGAGATATAACAATGACCCTATCATCTCGCGGTAAAGCTCATGAGACTTTGTATCAACTTTAACAGATGGATGTTCTTCTATCATAATTGTTGGGCATTTACATTCTTTTGCATTTTCAAGATTAAATTTTTTAATGATTTTCTCACTATATGTCTTCTGAAAAATTTTAATCCCCTTCTTATCTTGCTTTATATCCAAACCTATATAATTAGTTACTTCATCTAAAATTCTTAGTTCGAAGGATTTTTGAATTGTATCTATTATATGCAATAGATCTTCTTCTCTTTCTCCGAGTACTAATCCGTCATCGACATATACTGCAAGGATAATTTTCCTTTCACCTTCCATGACAAAGATGCATTGATCAAGTTTCATTTGTTTAAAACCCATCTTTGTTAAGAACTCTGTAAACTTGATATTCCACATTAGTGGAGCTTGTTTTAAACCATACAAGCTCTTGTTTAGTTTGCATACTTTGCCTTCTTTGTCATTGTAGCCTTTAGGCACCTTCATATATATACATTCCTTCAAGTCTCCATGTAAAAAGGCCGTTTTCACATCAAACTGCTTCATCTTTAGACCTTTCGCTGCCGCAATTGATAATAGAATTCTTAAAGAAGTAGTATTGACTACCGGACTATATGTCTCATCATAATCTATTTTGTACTTTTGTTGAAAGCCCCTTGCAACTAGTCTGGCTTTATACCTACCATCAGACTTGACAGTAAAAATCCACTTGCTAGTAACTAATTTCCTTCCTTTTGCTTCTTGTTCATCCACAAATGACCACGTCTTATTTTCTTCAAGTGATTTAATTTCTTCTTCTATAGCTTGTTTCCATTTGTCCTTTTCTTTTGATTCTATTGCCTCCTCGTAGGTCAACATCGATGCTTCAGTGTCATAATTCATTAAATAATCTTTATATCTATCGGGTAGTCTACGTTCTCTGGCAGGCTGAACTCTTCTATTTTCATTATTATCACTATCATTATTTCGATTACGATTACTTTCAACTCGATTTTCAACTAGTTCAGTATCAACAGGTTCTTAATTTCCATCATAGTATTCTTCATTAATTTCTTCTTCTTCTACTTCTCGGTTTGTTTCACTTTCATTTATTTCAACTTCATTTGTTTCATTGCCATTTGTTTCGAATTCATTTGTTTCTACTTCATTTGTTTCATCTTCATTTGTTCCACCTTCAATTGTTCCACCTTCAATTGTTTCACCTTCATTTGTTTCACCTTCAATTGTTTCACCTTCATTTGTTTCGTCTTCATTTGTTTCACTACTCAATCTTCTCAAATGAATATCGCCTTCTCGAACACTCTCCATATTTCTACTACTCATTCTTTTTCTTAACATTTCACCTTCTCGACCTTCATTATTGTTGACTCTACCACCTTGATTTTCTTCCTGTCTATTAACTTCTTTATTTTGTGTTGTGCCTTCCCTAACCGTCTCTTCATTCTCTTCGAATATCTTCCAAAGACCTCTAATGCTTTCATCATTTTCTTCATTTAGATATATACCTTGCTCGTCTTCATTTATTCTTACATCCCTGGCTCTTACAATTGTTTTCGTTTCATCCACCCATATTTTGTAACCATTTCTGATATAGCCAATCAGAATTCCTTTATTACATCTAACTTCTAACTTTCGTACACCTGAGTTTATTTTATAATAGGCTGTTGAACCAAATCTTCTTATATGCGATACATTTGGTTTGAAGCCAAACCACATCTCAGCTGGAGTTTTGTCTTTACCTTCGGTGGGGCTTCTATTTATTAGGAAGCTGGCAGTTGTAAGTGCTTCGCCCCATAGATAGTTTGGAACACGGCCATCGAATATTAATGCTCTAGTTCTTTCTAACAGGGTTCTATTCAGTCTCTCCGCTTTTCCATTCAGTTGCGGCGTGTAGGGTATTGTTAGATCTAGAATTATTCCTTTAGAGTTGCACCAAGACATTAGATTATTGTTCGAGTATTCGCGTCCATTATCGCATCTTATTTTTTTCACTTTTGAATTGAAATGATTTTCCGCTAAAGTCACAAACTGTTTTATTTTGTCAAAGGCTTCACTTTTAAAAGTAATTAAATAAACGACACAAAAATGTGTAAAGTCATCTAGGAAAGTAATAAAATATTTTTTGTTATCCCAAGTGGGAGTTTCTATTGGACCGCAAACATCCGTATGAATTATTTCCAAAGGGAATTTAGCTTGAATTCTATTGTTTTTGAAAGGTTTTCTAGTCATTTTCGCTTTGACACATATTTCGCAAAAATGTTCTTGATTTGCCCCCCCAATTTTAATACCGTTTACCAATTTAGCTAGACGCGGCACATCCGATACGTGACCGAGCCGGCGATGCCAGATATCGACATTCTCGGAGAACAATACCTCTCGAACGATATTTGCAGAAAATTCTGTTTCATAGAGACCGTTTCTAGTTTTATAACCAGTAAGAATAATATTATTATGTTTCTTTACAGATACCTTATTTCCAGTGAAGAGTACAGATGCACCGTGATCAGTGATTGAACTTACAGATATCAGGTTTCTAGAAATTGCAGGAACATATAGTACATCTTCCAGTTCAAAACCATTTGTGTTGACTGTACCTATTGCTTGAGCGACGAGGTTCTCTGCATTGGCACATCTTATATCTACATTTATATTTTCTGTGGAATTTATGATATCATTATTGTAAAACATGTGGGAAGAAGCACCTGAATCAATTATAGCTCTAGTACTAGTCGTGTGTTTTATTTGTTCACTCACCAGGCTGAACGTACGGCAAAACCTTTCAATGTGTCCCTTCCTATTACATTTCCTGCATATTTTTGTAGAAAAACATTCACTGGAAGTGTGTCCACTTTTATTGCAAATGGTGCACTTTTTATTAAAGCAGAATCTCGCAATATGACCTGGTTGATTACAGTTAAAGCACTTCTTTTCATTACTTTTCATGGCCTCTTCTGTTTGTGGATGTATTTCTGAGGGACTACTATCAAATAGCTTAAGTTCTTTTTGAATACGTTCAATGAGAGTATGTATGGTTTGATCAGATTTTGGAGTTACCTCCCATACAGTTCTAAAGAAATTTAAATTAGCTGGTAAGATTGTTAAAATCTTTTGTATAAGCATGTCATCATTTATTTTATTTGTGGTAGACTGTAGTTCGAAACACATATTTTGAAGTTTGCTAATATCCTGAAGTATATCTCCGCTGAATTTATAGTTGTAGAATTCAATTACCTTTAGGTGGCTGTCTTTTTCCACTTTGTAATTAAAGACAACATCTAACTTATCGAAGATATCCTTTGTAGTTGAGCAATTAATAACATAATGTAAGATATTCTCATCTATTGATTTTAAAATAAAATATTTAGCCTTTGCGGCTTTACCTTTATCTCCGCTGTCTTCTCCAACTCCTTTGGCGTCCAGAAATAATTTTGCTAATTTACGCCACGTAGAATAGGAGGAATTTAAATTCAATTTATTTAGGCAGTCCGAATTCTCCATCATTTAAAATTACGTACGGTTTACTGAAACGTCAGTCTGGTTGCTAGCCTTATTTTGTAAACAACTCCGTTGCTAGGTTTATCTTCTGAAATATTTGTGTACGAAAGCTGAATCGTTTTCCTGAAACACTAAAATTACTTATTTTACTTTATCTTGTGGGCTCCATAACCTCTTAATTGGTTGCAGGAGGTCTTTGGAGGTTTATTATAAATACTGGAAGGCACTTTAGTTTGTCAATACATTATTTATTATTTAATTTATAAACTTTATAAACACAACATTACATGACGGCGTTTGGAAGTAGAGTGATTGACATTCTCAAGTTTGAATTAAACATCATTCAAACTTGAGCTTCTGTATTCAAATTAAATGTGTCAAGCCAGTGTCGATTGCATATACACCCTCTACATACCAACAATTCGGACATAATATTCGGACATTATATTCGGCAGGGCTATTATTACACTTTGTAAAATTGAAAAATTAAAAAAAAAATTAAATGTAAATAATTTCAAAATTGCTTTATTACGGTTAGATATGAGGATATTACGGATAATTTGAGGTATATTTTACAAAAAAAAAATTAACGGGATTGTATCTGGAGAAGCCCAAACTTGGTATGTTTTGAAAACTATTTTTATTATAATTTAAACAAAATGACTGAAATGTAACGATGTGATATATTTTTAGCATTGGCTCAGAAAGCCCTTTCGTTGAATACCACACACGATAGGTTTCTAATTTTTTTTTTTTCATACAAAAGAAACATGACGTCATAACTCCTCTCGTTATTTTTTATTTGTTGGCGCTTCGGGTCAAATTGTTTCAAATGTCCTAAAGATCAATCGTACCGATTTTCAGACCTTTAACACCATTTGCAGCATTTTACTGATTTTCGCGGTGTACCGCCAGCGCTAGAAGTCGGCAGCAAAGAGTAGTGTAATATATAGGACAGTCGGCAGTCAACGTTTGTTCCTAATAAATATAACATTGATGAATAAAGGCGGTTTCCTTCCGCGAAACCAATTTCGTTATGTGCCACCATTAAATTTCGCTCGGATATGCAAGAGTGATAGAGAAGCAAATACCTATCGCAATTTCCCCCATTCCCCTTTGGATGGTTCTTGTTTGAGTTATAATAATGTCATTGTATGGAGGACTCAACCTTTCCGTTGCATTTTTAAAGTGTTTTTATATCGACATGATACTGGCTAAATGCCAAAAAAAAACCGCTGTCATAGTAACGAAAATAATAAACACGTCAATCGAAATAAACAACGTAATATACAAGAAAAATTGGAAAAATAGTATATGATAAATATGTAAAACATCATTAATTATCGAATTAAAATTACATACAACATTGTGTAAAAAAATTGAGGCAAATTATACAGCCCGATTATACGGGTTACATCTTGAAAAAAAAATGATTATCTTGGAAAGAAGAGTAAATATACATAGGTGAACACAATGGTGAACAAAGGTATAGTAAAATAGGTAGGTAAATAATTCAGGGTTTGCTTGTCTGGTCCACGCATGCTGTACCTACCACGACCACGGCACGGCCGTCTCCTGCTAACTTTTCGCTATAATATTAAAGTCATAGGTATTAGACCTATGATTTTACTATTATAGCGAACAAATATTTCATGTTCATGATCTCGAATTTAAGACTTTAGCTTAGATTTATGGCGTGCGGCCTAGCGCGCGTTGCCTCTATGAGGAGCTGTCAAAGCGCTTTATATCTATATGCTTCTGATGATGCGGATCAGCATTGTTATCCAGCGGGGCAAGCGGTCAGCCTGCAGCCTTTCTGGGCACCCTACCGCACTTGGTAGGTCACTACCACGATTTAGGGCAAATAATTTATTTATAAGTTTTTAATAATATATATCTTATACCTTTAAACGAGCAATTCTTGTATATTTATTTATTTATTTATATGTATATATATTTCGGGGATCTCGGGAACGACTCTAACGATTTAGATGAAATTTGCTATATGGGGGTTTTCGGGGGCGCAAAATCGATCTAGCTAGGTTTTATATCTGGGAAAACGCGCATTTTTGAGTTTTTATATGTTTTCGAGCAAAGCTGGGAAGACATTAAGTTTTTAATTTAAGTGTTTTTATCATGTTTCATATTTAAACTTACAGATGTGGACCACCAGCGTGGTTTTCTTATTTCCTGTTACCAACCTGAAACACCATACCTACTTGAATATCAGAAAATAATCTATAGTGAAGAAAATTAAATAAAGTTTAATGCTTAAAAACTTTAATGTTTTATTAAAATTAAACGAAAAAAAAATGTGTAAACTGAAATATAGCTGGTCAACCAAATCTTGTCAGTCAAAAAAGGCGCGAAATTCAAATTTTCTATGGGACGATATCCCTTCGCGCCTACAACTACATTTTTCAAATTTGCCGCCTTTTTCTACTGTCAAGTTCTGGTTGACCAAGTATAGATCTAATTTTTTTATTTGTAGTTGAATAACATATATGTATTTAATTTCCTTTAATTAAAAATCATCTCTGTGTAGATACATATTAAACAATAGGTACTTTTAGGTCTTGGTAAGTAATATAGCCAAATACAGTAGGTCTTATGACTATATTACTTACCAGTATTTGGCTACATTACTTACTAAGACCGGAGCCTGACCTGTCAGTCACCAACTATTTTGATGCTCTTTGTAGGTAGCATCAAAATAGTTGGTGACACAAAGTTACCAAGTTACTAAGGTAGGTACCTATATAGTAGGTAGTAGTAAAGTCTATTTTTTAATTCCGTAGACTGAAATGACAGTTAATAGTATGAACATGAAATGTCATTTCATACTATTAACTGTCATTTCAGTCTACCGAATAAAAAAATAGACTTTAGTGCAATATTTAGTCAAAATATTTTGACTAATTTAGATTATTTTTATGCCAAAAAGGTAATACAAGCTATAGCTGGTCAAGCAGATCTTGTCAGTAGAAAAGGCGGCAAATTTGAAAAATGTAGGCGCGAAGGGATATCGTCCCATAGAAAATTTGAATTTCGCGCCTTTTTTACTGTCAAGATCTGCTTGACCAGCTATATTCATGTTCCACTTAGAAATAAAATACGGACTTTTCTGAATATATGGTTTACGAAATGTGTTAAGGTACAACTTGTGGTTTGTTAACGTGGATTAGAAATAGGCAGCTTGAGTTGAGAGAGGTGATGAGTAAATTGTTTATTTTTTTTTACAATTTTGAGCGTTTATAAGAGAATGTGTGGAGCAAGCATTATTTGACGTGTAGGTGTGGGTTCAACAAAAAGATCGCTTGTCAATAAGGCATTCTTGCTGTTAAAATTCAATTATTAATAGCCTTTATCGACCATCAGCAATGTAGTCCCTTTTTGATTGATGGAAATTGTCACGTAAGTTCCACTACTCGCCGCCGCATCGCCTACAGCGCATTCGTTGGTCTATCGCTCACAAGATGTCATTAATTCATGTAAACTTACGTACTGAAAAAAAAAAAGTTTTACTCTTTGCTATAAATTACCCTTTCGCACGTCAAAAACTCCAAGATGGTGCCGAAGGTCATAGAGAACCAAGTCTACCTTTGGAATCATTACTTGTCAAAATTTGACATTAGCAATCCACAGTTAGGTGACAACCAAACCAAACCATTATAAACCTTAAAGTAATAATAAAACAAAGTTGTTTTTTGTTAAATTATTGTTTGTACCAAATGAACTTCAGCACTTGATGAACTTCAAATGAACTTCAGCAGTTGAATTTCAAATGACGCGAAATCTGACAGTTGTACATGTCGAATAAGGGCCCTGCAATGGTTGCCAAACGTTGCGCAGGAGCAACAGATGTGCGCGGGGCAGACAATATCGATCCTCAACGGCGAGGCGCATGCGCGTATTGATAGTGACGTGTGCTGGGGTTGCCCCGGTTGGGGTCACAGCTTTGTTCGCAGATCGATAAATAATGATTAATATTATTCCTTATTCTTTTGTTTATGTGCCTATGTGCAGCGTGTTAGTTTGCAATGCATTGTCGTTTTTCTAATTATGATGTCATACATATTTAATCCTATATCCCATAAATAATAGTAGGTACGCACAATATTAATACATCTCTGAAAAAGGATATGATTTTAGGTGCATGAATAAGTCATCTAAAGTATCTAAACCAGCTCAGTGTATTTGACATGAGAGGAACATACAAAACGTCGTGTATTGAAAGAAACATTCAAAACAGTATGAGTAGTTAAATTTACTTAGTTTAAACCTAGGTACCTAAGTAGATAATTCTTGCGTTGGCAAATACTCATTTGAAAATATGGTTTTAGAAATCGTATACATCACGACTGTGATTTGAGTTCCCTAAAATGTGAAACTTAATTTAATAATACATACGTAACCAACGTAACTTAACCTAACCTCCCAACCCACTAGATGCCAGATTTATTACTTACAATTGTTGATTTATAATTAATTTAATATTGTTTATATTCCAAACAAGTCCCACGCCTATCAATAATTTACCGGCTGCACACTTGATGCATTATAGGCTAGACTCTAGAGGCTAGAGGCATGCAAAGTGAACAGCATTCCTTATCACCCACCACTACTATCACTATTATATTATATTCATAAATGGATGTGTTGGGAAATGAACTGTACTTGGTATTCAGCTACCTAATACCTAATCTGGCACCCGTAGAGCTGGCAGCTGCCTCGCTCAACGAATAATTATTGCGATACAGCGGGAAATGCTGCCAGCATCTACGACACCATGCTGCGGGGGATGGTTTGTGTATTATATGCTATTGAGTGTTCCTTACATCCTGGCTCGCTAACATACACAGCCGCGCCCACTCTTAAGTTAACTTCCCGCTTCCGAGAGTCGCTCCACACGAGCTGTCACCACAGACTCAATATCGTTACGCGCGCTATGCATGCCCGAGACAGGTATAGGACCTCTGTGATGTGTGTATGACATGATGTTTGAGACCAGTACTTCTCCGTCTAAACTTGTACATACACTACATCCCTCCTTCCTTATGAATTCAGAAACCTCTTTCAAGATAATAAAAATGAAACCAACTGTACTATCAAGACTGTATTAAAATATGCGAATAAAACTACTGTTACATATAAAAAATCAAGAAAGCAATTCAATAATCTATAACCAGGTTAATCTGCCACTCTCCATCTACTCTTTTGAGATGGACCACGTTCCTACGATACCTTTGGCCCGTTTCTTCGTTGACGACCTCTACGTCCCCTCCGGTCACCTTTTCTACAGTCAGAGCTGTTGGTCCAAATGGTGTGCTTAGTTTATTGTCCTTTGTCATATTTTTCATTATTACTTTGTCTCCTTGCACCAATTCACATTCCTTAGCTTTTCTTTTTTCATCGGTATACTCCTTTCCTTTCTCTTTCAATTCTTTGTCTTTATCCCTCACCTCTATGTCAATATCTTTATCTTTCCAATCTATATCTCCTTTTTGACCCAAGTCACTGATCATGGGAATTTTGTCTCTAAATTGTCGCCTGAAAAATAATTCTGAGGGTGTTTTTCCTGTGACAGAATGTGGTGTGCTATTGTACATTCTTAGATATTCCAACAAGGCTAATTTCCAATCTGTTTTCTCTATCTGACTGATTCGCAGTCTCTTTAGAATATCTCTATTCTGACGCTCGACTTCTCCATTCATTTGTGGCCAATATGGGATAGTCGAGTGTAATATGATCCCTCTTTCTGTACAGAAAATTTTAAACTCTTCTGATATAAATTGGCGTCCATTGTCCGCTGTGATGGTCGCTGGGTCTCCAAGACGACTGAAAATTTCAGTGAGATTCTTTATCATTTCTGAGCTGTCTATCTTTCGACATATTTTGACTTCTTTGTATCTACTGAAATAGTCGACTATCACCAGAATATGATCGCCGCTGGGTAACGGGCCAAGCAAATCTATAGCCACATCTTTCCACGCTTCATCTGGCAGTTCACGGCGCTTTAAGGGATTAGGTGGGTTTGGAGCCGATACCAATGTACATCCGGCACAAGATTTAACTAGCTTCTCGGCCTCTTTATCATACCTAGGCCACCATACTTTCGCTCTCAACCGGGCTTTCATTGCGACTATTCCTGGATGACCTTCATGAGCAGCCTCCAGGATTTTCTTTCGAAGATCTTTTGGAATAACTATACGTGTACCTCTCAAGAGAACTTCTTCATAAAAACATAACTCTGTTTGAAATAGTTTGTATATTTTCACCTCTTCGTCCCAGTTGTTGTGGTACAGTCCCGCTTTGACTTTTTGTATTTCCGGATCTTTCTCCGAGTGGTCTGCCACTTCTTTTAGCAAAACAGCCTTAGGTCTTATGTACTCTACTATCTGCTGTATATGGTGCTCTATTGGCTCACCGCTAGATAGATTATTGTCATTGAGTCTAGACAATGGGTCCGCAATATTGTTTTTTCCTGGTCGGTATATGACTTTAAATTTGTATGATTGTAGCCGCAGAATCCATCTTTCTATTCTTGCACAGGGTTTTGACTTAGGTCCGAAAATTACTTCTAATGGCTTGTGGTCTGTTATCAGGTCGAATTGTTTACCGTATAAAAATATATGGAAATGTTCTATTGCCCATACCAAAGCAAGTGCTTCCTTCTCAGTCTGGCAGTATCTCCTTTCACAGTCAGTCAGAGTTCTACTTCCGAAGGCAATAATTCGGGGTTCATTGTTGTTAATTTGTACCAAAACTGCACCGAGACCCACAGGACTCGCATCAGCAATCACAATGGTCTTTTTTGTGACATCGTAGTAGCCTAATGTAGGTATCTTGCTAATTGCTTGTTTCAGTGTTTCAAAGGCAGTTTCTTGTTTACATCCCCAGTCATTTTGTAGGCTCATATTTTTTCCAGGCCTGTTCCGCAGAAGTACTTTCATAGGCTCTGTCACAGTTGACAGGTTGGGTATCCACCTGCCAACGTAGTTCACCAAACCCATGAAGCTCTGTAATTCAGCAACAGTTTTAGGTGCCCTGAACTGCTGAATCGCCGATAAATACTTTTGCAACGGCCTTACACCCTCCGCTGATAGTTCATGTCCTAAAAAGTGTACTTTAGTGACTCCGATTATACATTTTTCTTGTTTTAATACTACATTGTTATCATTTAACACGGATATAACTTGCTGGAGTCTTGCGTCATGCTCTTCTTTGTCTCTTCCATAAACCAATATGTCATCCATAAAATTTATGACCCCTTCACAGCCAAGTAACAGTTTCTCTATTGTTTTTTGAAAAATCTCCGGGGCGCAGGTAATTCCGAACATCAAACGTTTGTACCTGTTCATGCCTTGGCCGGTAATGAATGTTGTTATATGTCTGGAATCTGGGTGTAGTTCTAATTGGTGAAAAGCATCTCTGATGTCCAACTTGCTAAAGTACTTGGCGTCGCGTACTTGGGGTAGTAACTTATCCATTGTAGGCAAGGGATGATTTTCTCTCATTATGGCAGCATTTGCCCTTCTCATGTCTACGCATAATCGAAGGTCTCCATTTTCCTTTAAAATTGGTACGATTGGAGATACCCATTTAGATGAGCCTGAGACCTCTTCTATTATATCTCTCTTAATTAGTTCTTCTAACTTTTCTTCAACTTTCTTTTCCAATGGTATAGGAATCCTTCTGAGTGGCTGTGATACAGGTGGGACTGTATCATCTATGGGTATATGTATCACAACATTTTTTATTTTAGGAAATGTTTCTTCTTGGACTTGGTTGATTTGTAAGCCTAATTTAAGGACACCCAACTGTTTTGCTGTATCCCTGCCTAAAAGGTCTCTTGTGCCCTTAGTAATAATATAGAAAGTAGCCTCTTGAGTTTGATTTCCAGCTCTTATTTTTGCTTTAAATGTGCCTTGTAAGGGTAGTGGAGTTGTACTCCCATAAGGTACAAATATCTTATCCATATCATTGTTTTGGTCATAAATCAGGACTTTACTACTTTTCATTTCTACCCAGGTTTCTTCAGTTATCAAATTTCTTCTGGAGCCAGAATCAATCAACATATTTATTTTGACTCCTCCAACTTCACATTCAATAGTATCATCACTGTCAATATTGAAGACATATTGTATTTCTTCTGTTACTTGTGAAGTCATTTGGTTAATGTCCTGAGATTCTTTATTACTTTTGAATTTCTTAGTGTTGAAACTCCTATCGTCAGGATTTTTTCTTTTACGGCACATTTGCTGGAAATGGCCTATACGTTTACATCTAAAACATTCTTTATCAATTGCCGGGCATTTTACATGAGAACGGCTTCCGCATCGTTGACATGGTTCTTTAAATTTCTTCACATTGTTATTATTTTGCTTTGTACTTATTCTATTTACTCCTTCCTTGCTTGCCGCTTTGTCTTCAAAATCTTCCAGTTGCCTGTTAACGGCTTCCAAAGAATTCGCCTCCATGATTATCTTTTCTAAAGTCATGTCGTCTCCTGCGCGTAAAATCTTCTTTCTCAATTCGCTGGAGGAACCCTTTTCAATAATTTGGTCTATTATGTTCTCGTCCTCATTATGGAATTGGCACTTGACTGCCTGCTGTCTTAGTCGTACTAAAAATTTCTCAAATTTTTCGTTAATTTCTTGTTTCAATTGTCTGAATAAATGTCGTTCATACACTTTACTTTGTTTCGGTGAGAAGTAAGAGTCTAGCTTCGATAATGCAATTTCAAAGACATCTCTTCTAGGTCCTCCATCTTCTATATCTGGATCTGGGATATTGTAGAAAATCTCCTGCAATTCTTGTCCCCCAAAATGAAGAAGACTGGCTCTCTTCTTTTCACTTTTTTCTATGCCAGCTGCATCTATATATATTCGGAGTGCCCTCTTCCAACGTTCCCATCGGATTCCCAAGGAAGTCGGTTCACCTCCACATTCAAACTTGTCCAGCGTCAGCGCCATGGCCCCATATCGTGCCATCGCAATCGCCTAAAAACAAATGATCTAATTAGTCCTGTTACACGACTCTGTCTTCAGAGCCTACATATTTGTTGATCCCAAATATAAAGCCCTAAACAATATTTCCACTCATAATTATTAATTTACTACCAGAGGTCTAATCACAAATCTGACAATACCAGAGCGTGAACATAGCAGAATCCCCTTGAGGACAATCTTGTCACGACTTAACCAGTAGTCTATTTTACACTCCATGTCGCCGCGTGATCAAGGCAGAGTCCCCGCAAAGACAATCCGTACCACGACTCGGCCGACAATGTTCAGATCCATTCACAAACATGTCGCCGCGTGATCAAGGCAGAGTCCCCGCAAAGACAATCCGTACCACGACTTAACCGACAATTTCTAGGTCCATTTCACAAACAATGCCGCTGCGTGATCAAGGCAGAGTCCCCGCAAAGACAATCCGTACCACGACTTAACCGACAATTTCTAGGTCCATTTCACAAACAATGCCGCTGCGTGATCAAGGCAGAGTCCCCGCAAAGACAATCCTGTCACGACTTATCCGACAAAGTCATCATTTTCTCAAAACGAGATCTAATCTTTCAGTCAATGTCCATATCACAAGATTGTATTATTTTCTTATAATTTGAAAACTTACCTGACTGTTAATATGTTTGTGTTATTTCGTACTATAATCGCTGCAATCTTCCGCTTATATTTTGTAGTAATAACAAATATTTTCTTAGATCTTGCACCTGAAAAGCTTAGGCGTAAACAGTTTGTTAGCAATCTTTCAGTTTTTTTTTTCCTTTTACATTAGCCATAGATACAATACGCTCTGTTCTCGCGCCTAAACTACGGTTGGCAATACTGTTTTCGTACAGATGTACGGCGTGTGTAGTTAAATTAGAGTTTGCCAACATAACAACAATTTAAATTAATACGGCACAGCAGTTGGTAGAACTGTATTTACTACTAAAGTAATAAAGTGACACTAGTGACAGATTGATAAAAATATTTGACTTCATCTTATTCGAAAGTAAAATTTGAACCTTGTACATCAATGCCATCATTCTTTAGGATGTCGAAATGAACTAAATTAATGTATTTTGGGACAGATCTCTCCACAATTAACGTCCAATATATCTATTCACCTATCCTTCCTCCTTTTTAATGGTTGCTTCGGCGCGGCGCCTGAGTGTATATGCGAAAAACACTTTGTTTTGCACTAAATTTGATTATTACTCACGGTTTTTCGACTCGTCGCCATTGTATTATATGCTATTGAGTGTTCCTTACATCCTGGCTCGCTAACATACACAGCCGCGCCCACTCTTAAGTTAACTTCCCGCTTCCGAGAGTCGCTCCACACGAGCTGTCACCACAGACTCAATATCGTTACGCGCGCTATGCATGCCCGAGACAGGTATAGGACCTCTGTGATGTGTGTATGACATGATGTTTGAGACCAGTACTTCTCCGTCTAAACTTGTACATACACTACAGTTTGTATTTGTATTTATTTATTTATCTTAAGATAAATTTTATTTATTTTTGATTTAGATATACCACTTGCCTTGCGTTATTCTCCACGCCATAATGAAATACTTTCTTGAATCTTTCTTAGTTCGTTCCCTTCCCTTGTTAATTTGTCATTGTCGAGTTAACTTAATTTACGATGCTTTAATAAAGAAAGCGATTAGAGCAGGTGCCGTCGCGTACAGTTTATTATCACTTATGTCATAATTATTGTATGTGCGTACGCGCATGGCAATTTATGCTTTAGCAGTTTGTGATAAGGTTTAGAATTAATTTGTGGGTTGGATGTTGTGATAAGGTGATAAGCAGGTGTTAGGAAAGCTTCCTTGTTTAAGTTTTCACGGATGGCATTTTGTAAGTTCATAATGTACTAGTCAAGTTTCATGTGTAAAAAAGGGGGATTAAAATTTGAATAAAATGTTTCAAATACTATCAAAGACATGGAGTCAGTAAGAAATATTTTCTTACACATCTTACATCCCTACTAATTTCATACATAGGTGCATGAAAAAGTAACTCTGTCCTGTCGGTCTGTCTGTTACCTCTTCACACTTAAACCGCTGAAACAATGAAAATGTTCGGGTCTCATGGTAGTTTTATAGTTAACTAGCGACCCGCCCCGGCACCGCATTAAAATCCGTTGCATATAGTTTTAAAGATCTAAGCATACATAGGGACAGACAGCGTGAAGCGACTTTGTTTTATACTATGTAGTGATAATGGTCCTTTGTAACTTTTGCTATTATCAAAACAAGCAAAAAAACGGTCACCCATCCAAGTATCTACTGACCCCGCCCGACGTTGCTTAACTTCGGTCAAAAATCACGTTTGTTGTATGGGAGCCCCACTTAAATCTTTATTTTATTCTGTTTTTAGTATTTACTGTTATAGCGGCAACAGAAATACATCATCTGTGAAAATTTCAACTGTCTAGCTATCACGGTTCGTGAGATACAGCCTGGTGACAGACGGACGGACGGACGGACAGCGGAGTCTTAGTAGTAGGGTCCCGTTTTTACCCTTTGGGTACGGAACGATATAAAAACGATAAACGACTCTCACTTTTCAAACATGTACCTTTCAGGCAATGTGTACAAACACGGCGCGAGCGTGTCGGGAGGGCCGGGGCCGGATGCGGCGAACTGACAATTTTGTACACAGTTTACATACTTTAATGGATCTTTGGCCTGATAGATTAAGCATGCGATATTTTATGAGGGCAATGACCTTCACACGATTTTTTATCCATTTCTTAACGTGGACTAGGGTCTATACCCTTTTTAGGGTTCCGTACCCAAAGTAAACACGGGACCATATTACTAAGACTCCACTGTCCGTCTGTCCGTCCGTCACTCTGTCACCGTCAGGCTGTATCTCATGAACCGTGATAGCTAGGCAGTTGAAATTTTTACAGATGGTGTATTTCTGTTGCCGCTATAACAACAAATGCTAAAGTACGGAACCCTCGGTCGGTGAGTCCGACTCGCACTAGTCCGGTTTTTTAATATTTTGAGTTAATGATATCAAAACGCTTACTATTAAAACTGTAGTTCTTCTGTCTGACTTTTGAAGCTTATCAAGGAATAGAAAAAAAACCAGCAACCAACAACTCAAATAATGTTAGCATCAGATAAAACGAAGAGGTCACAAAATGATATCGTCTGAACATAGGTACATAGGTGTATATAGTACACATTCAAAATAAATGAAAACTCTGTATAGAAATTCTGTACAAAGTATCCTGTTTTCTTCGCTTACATTGCAGTGGACACTTTTTTTAATGGTCGTTGGCACGTCGTTGGGTTTTTACCCAAATGGTGGATGGTGATGGTGATCTAATTTTATTTAGAATCATCAGTGACGCACCTTTTTTTCGTACTTTCTAACCTAACATCCATACGTATCGAACAATACCGTGATGTCCGATTCCAACCATGACCAAAGTGAACGATCCGATATCGATCCGACACACGCCGAACTATAATGCACCTGCCTACGCCACTCGTGATTGGTCATGGACAGGCTTGATTTGGAACGAGCGTGATGTGGTGACGCGTCGTGAGCAAAAAGGGCCATTAGAAGGGGACAGGGACCCTGTTGATACTATAGCTAGTATAGCTGATATACAAACCTCGATATCAATGTTGCAGTTCATTGAAAAACTAGCGACCCCCGGCTTCGCACGGGTTAACAAATTATACATAAACCTTCCTCTTGAATCACTCTATCTATTAAAAAAACCGTATCAAAATCCGTTGCGTAGTTTTAAAGATCTCAGCATACATAGGGACAGACAGCGGGAAGCGACTTTGTTTTATATTATGTAGTGAAGGGTTGGAAACAATACGTATCCTAAATTCTCCTTTATTACATCTTCGCCTTTACTAGCATTAAATCAATTCTACTATAACTTTTTAGTATAATTCTAAATTTAGGATTTGGAATAAGTTTAGTGTAGAGCACGTAACGTTAGGGTTGCCTACGGTAAATCTTCTTCTTCTTCCTTGTCGTAACCTCATGGCTGAGATGGCTTCTCTACACGATGGGCCAACGCCGGCCACTCCAAGGGACGCATTTATGCGTTAGAGCAGCGGTTCTCAATCTTTTTTTTTTACGGAACCCTTTTGGAAAGCGAAATACTTGATGGAACCCTACAATAAAACAATAGTTTTTAGAAGTGTATTTTTTTATTAATAAGCATAATAATGCTTATTTTATTATTCTAAATTCTTGCGGAACCCCTGCAGGGGTGTCGCGGAACCCTAGGGTTCCGCGGAACACACTTTGAGAATGGCTGCGTTAGAGGGAGCAAATGATATTGCTATCTCATTCTACCGCATGGCTGCGTCCCTTGGAGTGGCCGGCGTTGGCCCATCGTGTAGAGGAGCCAAGAGAAGAGACGTGACGATTGTGGGCACTCTTCACCAGTGCTCTCCACACCGCTCTGTTCTGGGCCCACAGTGCATGCTAACCTGATGTTATTCTGTCACTGACGTTATTCTGCCTACGGTAGATAATTTTGCTAAACCGAATTTTCAATTAATGCAACCGGGGTTTGCTTAGTCTTTTGCAAGAAAAAAAATCGTCTGTCAGGGGCTTAGATTATACATAATATGGTGCCTTGTTTCAACTTCAAGAGCTTATGCGCACACTTGTTTCGGATCCAAAAAAAAGATGTCTGTTACGGAACTGTCATAATTCGATAACACCATGACTCGTACGTTTTTTTAACTCACCGAAGCCAACCGAAACTCAAAATTGTCGGATGAACTGTGGAAGGACGTGTAAAATGATAAACATAATGTACCTACCTAAAGTACCTAACCCTCACTCAAAATCAAGGATCCAATCAAAGGCTATGAACTGCCCGCCAACTTTATTTGATAAGAAGATAATTTGCATAAATATCTTATCATGGCATAGTTTAATAATCCCTCGATATCACGGTATATACTTTATGAAGCAGAATTCTTTGTTTGTAAACACTTCTATTCACTAAAACGACAACGGATATTCGTCAAGTTTTAGCCCGCTGTTAATTTTTTCTTTGTTAAATATGCTAAATAATATGTTAAAATGACTCACCATTTCAAGAATATTATGTAGAAATAAATAGTTGTAGCAAAATCACGGTAAAATCACAAAATGCACATAGCAACCACATGCACCGGTGCTGTCAAATACACTGACGTATGCCAGAAAGAGACATCAATCGATATGCGACCCTCCGTCATTGAAAAAGGATGGCAATAAAAACCACACATTAGAAGGAAAGGGACGCATGATACATGTGCTTCGAGTTTGTACGCATGCGCGAATTTTGGCTCGTGCGCATTGATGTTATGACAACCGGCCATTGTAGGATTTGATTCAAGCGAAAATCAACTTTTTGGCAAAGAGATAAGAGTGCTGTTATGTAGTACAGTGTTTCTGCGGTTTGATCTGGTTCATTGAGAATTTAATACTCTGTGCTCTCGTTAGTTCATAAGTAGGCAATTGAAAAATGTATAGTACCTATAGCCTGACCAGTAATATATGATAATTGTCAAGAGGGCGCTGTTATTCTCATGTATAGGGTGACAATTCAGTGTAGTATGAAAAAATTAGTTCCAGTGAAATTCCGCAACATGGCGCACCCTCAATAGATCCTGGTTCACCTATACTTCATGAACTGGACGAATAATTTACACGTAATGACGAATAATAATAAGAACCAATAATCTGCTAGTTCGGCTACCCGAAGCATGTCTGAAAGAGATCGCTATTTAGCGTTAAGACCGCTGTTTGTGTTATCTACACTTTTAAGTTTGTGATATTTACTATTTTCTTTTAAGTATTGAGGTGTGCAGTAAACAGTAGTTATTGTGATAAATTAAGTCATACATACAAACATACATACAACTTCCGAGCTTCCGACGAAGTTTTTGGCTGTATGAAAATTGTGGGCATTTGTTTTTTACCAATATTTTTAACTGTCGGAAATAGAAAAGATAAAATAGAATTTAAACCTATGTCCCAAATACGAAGCTGTAATTTCCTTTAAAAAAATATATATTTCATGCGTTTGCGCTTAGAAAAGCTGGCAATGGAAAGTTCACCTACTTACCAATTCTTGTTATCCAAATATCCTTGCTGACACGTGATCAAATTTATGAGATTTTAGAACCACCATAAGGTAAATGACGCCACAAGGACACTTTTGCATATATTATAATTTGTTTCCAATTGCATCATAGATAGTGCACATTTCAAAATCAGCAAGCCCGTATCGTTATCTGACCTGAACGACCTGATTAATTATCTTATCTGCCTATGTAACCTTACTGAACAATAGAGGTGAAATTTGAAAACATATGCACTTAACCGCGATAAAGTGCATTTTGATAATTTTGTAGAAAGGCGATTATTACGTATTTTCATTATTTTGTACAACTTTTTATTTTATAACACTGATTGAGAATGACTCTGTGGTAGGTAGTTAGTTAGTTACAGATGTAGTGCAGAATTGTTTTCCATCGTATTTTTTAACCGACGAAAAAAACGGAGGAGGTTCTCATCTCAAGTCGACGCGTATATTTTTTTTTATGTATGACCACACATAACTTTTTACAGAGTAGTTCGATTTTGATAATTCTTTTTTTATTGGAAAGGGTACCCCGAAGTTGGTCCCATATAAATTTGAAAAAAAATCCAACCTTAAGGGTAGGAAAATAGGGGATGATTGATTTTTCACTCACCGATTGTAACGTATGACCAATTGACCACGCATAACTTCTTACAGAGTAGTCCGATTTTTTTTTCATTCATGTGTCGCGCTCTTAACAATTCGTTAAAACTAAAAATGGAAAAATAAAAACTTTTTACAAAAAAAATAAAACCGACTTCAAAAAGAATGAAATAAAATATTATCCTTTTTGAAGTCTATGCGTTACCAACTGATATGTTTGAAGTCGGTGCCAAGCCTAGTAGTAACAATACCAGTCAAAAATAATCAGCTTTATGGCTATAAATCCCATTTTTGACTGGTATTGTTACTACTAGGCTTGGCACCGACTTCAAACATATCAGTTGGTAACGCATAGACTTCAAAAAGGATAATATTTTATTTCATCCTTTTTGAAGTCGGTTTTTTTTTCTCGGAAACGTTCGTACTCGTATTTGTCATGAATAGAATAGAATAGAATAGAATAGAATCTCATTTAATCAAGTAGGATTTTACAATCTCTTTTGCATCGTCAAATTACATTATAAATAAATTAAAATTAAATTAAAAAATAAATAACAGCTTACAAAATACAAAATTCAACAATTACAATTTACTAGCGATACAAATATTACAAATACATTTCATTTATTAATAGACGGCCATGCATCTCTATCGTTCATATAATCTTCGACTGTGTAATATGCCTTATGCAGTAGACTAGATTTGACATGCTACAGTCAACCTCAGTTACTTTTTGAACCGAGACTGACTGACTGAAATAGCAAGACATGTTCGATTGTTCGTACGTTCCCGTGAAAAACGATGGAAAATAATTATGCACCAGAGTCTGTTCGGAAAGAGAAGAGTCGTGGAGTATATTGGGCCCCATACCCCATAGACTACATCTAGCACATGCATCAATATGCACAGGTCTAGAATAAACGCAAGTCATGCTAGATCTGTGGTAGTATGTAATAATAACTTCATCTCTGGCCCCAAGTAGTCTGTTAGGTGTATTTGTTGGAACAAACAGCTATTACTCATGCGTATGTGAGTCGTTTTATGAAGAACACACGCTGCACTTTATAGCATAGCAATAACAATTCATGCTAGGGTTGTACAGTCGAAGAATTTAATTTAAAGTTGGTTAAACCAATTTGTCAGTAAATAAAAACAAAAATAACTATATACATCCTTTTCTTTTGGGTGCTAGTACTAGTGTAAGACAAAGATAGTATGATTCTCTCTGTCTATGTTTGAAATGAGACAGTCCATTGACAAACTATAAGTACCATTTCGTACCTTGTAAGTCTTGTAACAGTGACAATAGTGTGAGGACCTTAGCTATTTTCATATTGATTGTCACTCTATCCTCACATACCGCTACGTTAGATGCTCATCCTAAAGTCGGTGGAAAATATAGAGAAGAATTGAAGTCTGATCGAGTAAGTTTAAACTTCTTACCATATTCAATGACTAACAATAACCAGGTTTTATAAAACGACTAATGGCATTATTTATAAACGCGCTACAAGCCTCAATTAGCTATTACTCGTTTGTCTCAATCTGTCATTTTGACTTATGTATTTAAAAGAAAGGGTAAATCATAAATTAACTCATTGAGGCTTGTAAAGTTTTATGAAGAATGGGTTTTATTAATATGAATGTATATAAAAAAGAAAACCTGATGATTGGCAACCCTAGCGGCTGCATTAGCACAAGGTCGCGCGCCGCATAATGCGCCGCGGCCTTGGCGATAGCGCTGAAACGTTCATGCGCGGGAGTCGATAACGAACCAATATCTTACAATCCGAGCGTTGCGTTGTTTCCAAGTATTACAAGTCACAATTTCCCGGAAATTCTCGTCCCCGCAGTCTTTATGAAGTTTATCAGCTGGACATAGGCCAAGGATTACCACAACGACCGGTAGTGAGCTATTCTCTTCGAACGATAACATGCGATCTACGAAACTAGCTCGTCGACTACCTTATTGGTCTTTTCTGGTTGTGAGTTGTGTACGCAAGTAATTTTTACTGGGGAGAAAACTCAACGAGTCACCAATGACATCCAATGAGGTTAAAATTGCAAAGAAATGCGAGAATTAATGATATAATAATTGATTAGCTACTTAAGGTTGTTTATTAGCGCAAATGACGATGCCGAGTGTTTTTAAACAATTTCCATTATACGGCTTATAAATATTTAGCCTGGCAACCGACTAGTCTAATGTGAAATAATTGTTTATTGTAATGAAGCTTCTAGATATTGATATAATCTTAATCGTTTTGCACGCAATCTTTGAGCATAATGTCAAGGAAAAATTATAAATGGAAATTCACGCGATAAAATGCATCTAAATCTATTTTAATTAAATTGTGTCAAGTAGTAAATATGTCGGGTTTGGCATTTCTGCCACATTAACCCATTCAGCGCTAATCACATCTCGTTGTCGTTTTGCTTCTACGAAGAATTTTCGCTATATACCAGGAAACCCATGTTATCGGCTACGATGTAGCGCTACGACCGTAGCTCTGCGGCGAAGGTGTTTATGAATAATTGAGATTTTAGGTTCAACTTCAAAATTGCGAAGTCGCCTCGAGTTTTTTTTTGTTCTTTGCTCATTTTAAAGCTTCGATCAACACGGGCTTCCGACACGTCGGAAGGGATAGGTCCAAGCGATATCTTGACATTCAAATCATTCTGCCATTTTTCGCGGGGGGGGGAACGTGCACACAGTCGCACTTCTCACACACTTACGTACAAAATCCAATCTGTAATGACGACACAAATACATAGAGAATGACACCCTACACAGACAAATCTTGCACACCTCGATCTGTTTTTGTGTACGGACGAGTCACAAGTGTCACAACACGCACACTAACACAATTTCGTCAAGAGATGAGAAGTCGGATTTGTCACTCGACCGATCCGCAATTTGTACTGGGCGAGAAAAATCGATAAATCCAGCAATTACATGAGACTAAAATATAATAATTGTGTTTAAATGTAATGAAACTTATGACATGTAAAAAAAATATTACATGTGAAATGTAACACCTTCTTTTTGTAAATTTGATGTCCCCGACCTCTTTTTACAACAAAAAACCGAGCAATTAGGCATTTTTTCTGCTGCTGTGTTCACTCGCGCGTCTGGACTCGGTCTAGTTAAAAATCCAAGCGCAACTAGTTTTATTAATTATTACCCGCGCTAGATCAGTTGATCTTGTACCTAGGCAGAGGGGAAATAGTGCGAATGCGGCATTCGCACTATTTCCCTTCCGTGTTGATCGAAGTTTTAAAGTGTAGGTAACATCAGCTTTATTATGCTGTGAACTAACGTGGATGTGTGGACTTGTGGAGCTAATGAATTAGTCTTGAAACGCGTTTAATCATTCTTTAGTTAACACCCGGGAATCCATCGTAGCTATTTGTACCACAGTAAAAGCAACAACCGAACAACATCATGCTCTACGAGCACACTTTTGACATTAGCGAAAACGTCATAAATATGAACAATAATCAGTCAATCAATCAATCAATCATTTATTGCACCATGGTTACAACAAGAGATGGTACAACATTTAGGTATACAAGTAAGTACCTCATGGACCCTAAAAGGGTATGACAAACATTTCCTTAAACTAATATTTATAATATTTACATGTGTCATGCAATAAAGCACAAAAAGTAGTATCGTATTAAATTATATACCTAAGCCATATTAATAAAGAATAATAATTAAAAGCAACTCACAAGCGTTCAAACTCATTCAAATCACCAACCACTAGGCAGCCACACTGTGTGGCACACAGTCATCTCAGATAAGAAATATGTATTAGACAATAGACATGCTATTGTTACCATTCCACTGACAACGTCGACGAGCGCACGTGTATTGTACATTTGTGAGACACGACACGACTGAGGTCGAATTGATTTGTACATCATGCACTGCCATTGCCACACTGTTCTAGTAGATACGTAAGTACATACACCGATCCTAGATTTTATAAGTTCTTTTTTTTATCATTAGAAATAAGGTAAACAATCTTTATGTGCCTTTTAATTGAAAAACACATTATAAAAATAAGTTACGGCAAATATCTAACAATTATTAATCTAATACGATCATTTATATTCTTCTACTTTCATAAGTAATAGTTTTTGATTTTAAAAACGCGTTTTTCAATTAAGACATGTCAAGATCGCTTACCTTCTTGCAAGTTCTTTCTAATGCTAAAAAAACGAACTATATGCAGGGGGGTGTCACTCCGCAGTTTAGGTACATTTGGCCGGCGCGCCCATCGGACAGGCGTATGGCAGTGGGCTGCCGCTCTTGCGCACGATAGTCGTGTCACGCGGCGCTCGCGCAAAATTAAAAATACACAATGGCTTCGAAACTTACTTCCGTGAGATTCAGGCATACTATCTCCGGATAAAATATGTATGTTTACATAATCAACGTTTGTAATTCCTACATATTTATCTTAAAAATAATAAATCAGTGGGTATAGGTATAAAAACTTGTCAAGTGATAACCCCGTGCCGACACTCACAGCTCGGTCATAAAACTGCGGCGCGCAAAGGAGATTCACGGTTCGTGCGCGGTTATACGTTTCAATTTTGCTTGCAGGCGGCGATATAGGTGTAATTTTATACCTAATCTGACTTTTGTGAAGGAGTGAATTTTCTGTACGGTAGTACTATTAGTTATTCTGTGCTATATGTATAATAGGCTTTGTGTCATCATCATCATCATCAGTTGATCTTTCAGAGTGGCCCCTATTATTAATAAACTAAAAGAAAGCAGGCTTAAATACGCGTACGCTCACATAATGAGACGAGATGATCTTAGTTACCCAGTTAGATCCGTCTTAAATATCCCCAAAAAATCCCTGGAAGAGAAAGATCTCCGAACTTAGTCCCAATACCCAATACATGGTGGTCCACCAATATTAAGATAATGATGAAAGCGCAGAACCTAGACCCTACATTCCTCCCTCCCTCCCTACATCCCTACTAAGTTTTATGTTGTTTAAATATGGCCCAAGTTTCGCTTGAGTTTGTACCTATATTAACCAGTTTATTGCCCGCCTAAAGGTAAGCGGTTCCGTAGCCTATGTATCAGTAGCGTGATGATCTTGTTTTTGCATGTTAATAAAACGACAATTTTATAATGGGTCAACAGTGTCAACACATATCAGAAAATCACTTCTGTGGACGCGTAATATCACGCTTTTCTTATTATTATTATTGGGGTGGTATTGGGCCTTTGAGTGTCACGTCGACCAAGTATTGATCTATTGTGACGGCCCTTTAAAGTTCATTACTAATGCCCGTTGCATCCAGAAAATTACAGATGCTTTGGGCCGTAACGTTCTGTACCTCATAGGGTTGCAATACATGCCGCCCTAAGTAGGTACTTCTTTTTGACATTAGTGGTCCACAGGAACAGAGAATGTGCATTGCAGTCTCCTCTGACTCCTGGCAGAACCTGCATGTCGCATCTTGTTTCTTGCCAATTTGAAACATGTGCTTGTTCAACTTACAGTGTCCAGTCAGTATTCTAGTCACCGCGCAAGTTTTGTGCCTTTTGAGCCCCAGAAGCTCCTTAGCGATTTTGCTGTTGAACCCTTTGATTAGAGCTTTCGAGTGTACTTGTCCTTTAGCGAACTTCCACCAATCGATTGCTCTCTTTTTTTCTAAGTCGCTGAGCAGAGAATATGCATCCCGTTTTGTGATTCCACAGAACGGTTCTGGGCCGACCAGGGGTGTGTCTGCGCCCTTTCTTGCAAGTTCGTCTGCTTCTTCGTTTCCGTTAATGTCGGAGTGCCCTGGTACCCATCTAAGTGTGACTTTGTTGGAGTTAGCCAGTGCATTTAGGTTTGTTTTACAGTTCTGGACTAGTTTTGAGTTTGACTCAAGGGATTCTAGTGCCAGCAGAGCAGCCTGGCTGTCTGAGTTGATGTAGATATGTTGGTGTCTTAGGTTTCTGTCCAGGTTAATCTCCGCACATTTGTTGATGGCGAAGACTTCTGCCTGGAAGATTGAGGCCTTTGTGCCCATGCTGACGCTAGCTCTGAGCTTAGGTCTCTCACCATAGATCCCACATCCTACATCATTTCCTTTCTTTGAACCATCCGTGTACCAGATGTGGCTTCCCTCTTCAACATACATTTGGTTGTTAGTCCATTTGTCTCTAGGAGGTATTTCTACTGTGTACAGTTTGGTGAAATGACATTCGGTGTGCGTGTCATCAGTGGGCATGCTAAGGGTTTTATTTGCAAAAACCCAGGCCTTTAGTTTGGCTAATGCTTGGGAGCGCCATTTTGGCCTATTTAGCGTGCATATTCTGTAGACGCACTGCTTGGCCTCCTTTTGCACCTGCAGATGGAGTGGTATAATGTCCAGCAGTGCATCTAGGGCCGGAGTCGAGGAGAAGGCGCCTGTCGCTGTTAAACAAGCCGTGCGTTGCAGGCTGTTTAGAGTTTCTATTGCCGTCTTTTGGTTGGTTTTGTTACACCAGACTGCGGAGGCGTAGGTGATAATTGGCCTCACTACCGCTGTGTATAACCACATAGCAATATTGGGTCTTATGCCCCATCTTGCTCCTGCCATTCGACAGCAAGACCACATGGCCATTTTCGCTTTTTGTATAATATTTCTCAGGTGAGGGTTCCAAGTTAACTTTTGGTCGAAAATAACCCCTAGATACTTGACCTCTTCTGAGAATGGTATTATTTGTCCATTAAGTCTTGGTTCTTTAAGCTTTTCGAGCTTTCGTTTCCTTGTGAATGGTACTAATACAGTCTTGCTCGGATTAATGGACAATTCATTTTCTCTACACCATTTGAATATTGTGTTTTTCTACTCCAGCACTTAAATGTGTCAATTAAATGACTGACAGTGATATCTAAAGCAATGTCATTTGAATGATTTGTCTATAGGCTCATAAGATGACTGCTAGCAGTCATCTTATGAGTATAATACAACTGCTTTATTTTTTTTAAAGATACAAGTTCCGATCATCTTGATTGAAAGAGGTATGTTTTCATTTACAATGATAACTCTTTTTTTTTTTTATAATAACTCAGTTTTTTTTAAATAATAACTCTTTTTTTTTTAATAATCTCTTTTTTTTTAATAATAACTCTTTTTTTTTTTTTTTTTGCTGCAGCTGTCATAGAAAAAGTAATGTATGCAACAGCTCATAATTGGTTCTTAAAATTCTCGGGTCTTTCTCGGAAAATTCTCGGAACTTCGACCCTTGAATTTTAAGAACCCTTATTATATCACTGTTGCATAAACTACTATTAGAGCTCCTTGCATTAAGTTGGATATTGTGTGGAGGCAAGGGCCTTTGACGATTACTACAAGGTCGTCGGCATATCCTTGTGTGTCAAAGTCTTGGCCTGACATAATTGCAAGAAGTTGGTCCACTACTAGGGTCCATAATAGTGGGGATAAAACTCCTCCTTGTGGGCACCCTTTTGTGGTATAAAATTCATGTTCTGTAGTATGGAGGGTCAGAGTGGCTACTCTGTTAGAGAGCATGCTATGTACCCATCTGGTGGTGGTTTCGTCTACTCCCTTTGATTTCATACCGTTGAGTATGGTCTCTGTGGGCGTATTGTCGAAAGCACCTTCAACATCAAGGAACGCACATAGAGCGGTTTGCTTTTCCTCTAGGGTTTTCTGCACCTTGTCAACCAGGTCAAGTAGGGCAGTCTCCGTAGATTTACCCTTTTGGTAAGCATGTTGGTTTACACTAAGTGGTCTTTCCACCAGGTATTTCGCTCTAATGTGCTGGTCAATGATTCTTTCCATCGTTTTAAGTAAAAACGATGTTAGACTAATAGGTCTGAAGGATTTAGGTTGTGAATAGTCCTTTTTCCCTGCTTTTGGTATGAAGCGTACCTTGACCCTAGTCCATTGATCTGGTATGATTCCCCACGCGAAACTTGCTCGGAATATTCTGACCAAATGCGGGAGGAGGAGGTCTTGTCCTTGCTGTAAAAGCGCTGGAAACACTCCCGCTGATTTAAATGGTTTAAATTTTTCCAATGCCCATTTAATTTTGTTTGGTCTGAAGATATTAGTTGCCAAATTCCAGTCGATATTGCGTGCCCTGTGGATTTGATTATTCCTTTGGGCGCATAACTGTGTGTTACTGGTTGTGTACGAACCGGGGAAGTGGGTGCCTCTGAGCTTTTCTTATTTGAGTACTTGAGTAAGTACTATATTGAAAAAATCTATCCCACATGTAAAAGCATAAAAATATGTTTTTAATTTTCTTATCATTGCGATGTCTAATTGTCTAACCACAGGAAAGACGCAAACGAGTAGTTAAGCATACAATAACATGTATGAGTACCTATGACTCTAAAGGATGACTCACGCTAGACCGGGCCGACCGGACATTGTCCAGTCCGGAGCTTACTTTTCTAAGACAGATGACAGGAAATCACGTGATGCATTCCATAGAGAACGAAGCTCCGGCCCGGACACAGCCCGGTCTAACGTGAGTCATCCGAGTTTTTTCTTTCACAAAATAATTATGTCATACATTATGTTAAACCCAAGCCAGGCGAGGACATTCTCATTTCTCACTTTTGGTTTCACAGTTCCCGCTCCACAAAAACCAATCCATCTTAGAAGCATTGAAAGCAAGAGTGACGTAAAAAGTGACAAAGGAATGCCTCGGCCACTTACAAACTACTTAACCACAGCCCGGAATGTCAAGTTATTATCGTTCAATAAGTAACTTGGACTAGAACTTGAACGATTTAAGTACCTAACTAATAAGTAGTATATTAAGTCTTAGTTACTTAAATAAAATAGGTCTGTGTGAAACAAAAAAATAGGAGTAGCAGAGTGAGTTTTGCAGTTGCAAATTGCAATTTCCAATCTATAATCAGAAAGGTCTACTTTATCCGGGACGTGACGCGTATGGCGGCTACCTTAATAACCTGCAGAAATCTGTATTAGTATATGGGTGTCGTCGAATTTACGAGTAAAATATAAGTTATCAAACGTTATCATGCCAAATATCGGCTTCTTAACTTAATCAGAAGTGTTAAAAAAATGCGTCATGTACCGGACATTTCTAGAATCCCCCATGGGGGCCTAGGGCACACAACAACGTTGGTAAGAATAACTAAAATAACTAAAAGTCGTCATTGCGTAAAATTAAACGCTAGGTATCGTTTGTAAAAATATGTTTTGTTTTATAATTATATAAATTTAATTATAATTATATTAATTCGACTGCTGAGAGGGCAAGCTCAGATTTCAACAACAATATTTTTTATTACATAAGAAAGCACTTTGAAAACCAACAATCTTGAAATTCTTTAAATTATACCTCCAAACGGTCGGTAAAGGACCCTTTAGGCCATTCCCCGGGTGGCCAACTCAATTTGTCGGTAATGTCACTACAATCTATTCCCTCATCTATCGCCTCCGGCGAAACAACAGGAATCGAATCGATGACGCAGTGTCCACACAATGGCCAGGAATGCGGCATCGCGTATCGAAGCCGTGTTATGGAAATAAAGACCGGTGAAGTGTGTTATGATGCTTATGTAACCGAACTCGTATTCCGATCGTAGTTACTGCTCAGTGATTAATGCTTGGATTGATAATCGTCTTTGAGTGTCTTCACTTTAGGCGGCCTAGCCAAGGTGACAATCGCTATCACTTCGCCATGGAATCGCTTTGTGTCTCTCTATAAATCTTCCATATTAGTGTGGCAGTGGCAGTTGCGTCAACTCCAGCCACTTTCAAATAAATATCAAGAGATCTATCATTTAGATTGTATTTTTTATATTGTTTAAGGTCGGCCAAAGAAGTCTTCAGCCGATGTTTCATAAGCAAATGATGCAAATAAACTTCAAATGCATGGCACCATCCGAATCTTTGTTTTACGGAGCAAAATTAGAGAATAGAGCCATCGTTGAGTTGGTCATTTGTGACAACACACTTGGCAAACAGTCAAAACACAACGGTAGACTCATCCACAGCCCTATAGGTACTTATTTAGTTTGAAAGGGTTTACAGTACAGATACCTAGGTACTTAATTAAAAAAAAGTACAATTGTTGAACCGGAAGCTATTGTAAAAATAATATACTCTATGAACCATAATGAAAAGTTAAAAAAAAATCCTGAATTGTCACAAAGTACATCGTCGAAAAATAAGACTACTCCGTTCCGTTATCCGCTAAATATGACAGTTTTTATATGTCCCCTGTGTGACCCAAATATGAAACTATAAATCTAATCAAACACGCACGTGTCCATATTTACTTATCGTAAAGTTAGCACCTGCCTTCCCTACTAAGCATAGAAATGGTAGAAATATGGTTGGTTTACTTTAAGAAAATCATATTTGCTAATGCTAATCAATTTACTTGTTATTTTCTTAGGTTACCGCGATAGTTATTCGTGAAATAAAATATTACTACTACTACTTCATATTTTGAATTGTTTTGTTATATTTTAGTTCAGGGATCGTAGCCAAGATGACGGTCATGTATATCGACAAACGTCTATCAAAAAGTAAAAATAAGTTTTTAGCAAAAATTTCATTTTTGGTACAAGCTTTTATCACTGACTGTACTTTTCTTACGACAGACAACTATACTCATCGAGACAATTCTAAAAACCCCTAACACTAGGTTGCGTTGTTTCATCACAGAGTTCCTATGGCCACCTTCTGTCTCCATCATCAGAGCAGCTCGATGGTACCATAATATTGCATTGTCACCCGACTTACATGTGTATGCAAAATTTCAGCTCAATCTAAAACCGGAAAATGGATCAAATTTAACTTGCAAGATTCCATTACATAGTTACATACAAGTCGACCTAATAAAAGCTTGTTAAAAATGTATCCGCGGATGACATTATTCAATGTGTCGTTTGCCGTTTTCTATAAATAATTAACTCTTGACTTGGTCTCCAGATAATAAAAATAAATCCCTTTCCATCCAATTTCCAAATAATATAAAACTTCAAAATTATGCTCAATATTTTCCTAACCGGAATGTTCTCGTAGTAATCCCGGTTTCACCTGTTCAACTAATAACTTGACCGGCCAAAGAACTCAATCTCCAATTAGGCGACCAGTTATGAGCAAGCTAACTACATAGTTTCGTTGAACCCAAATTGAAACGATTCCATGCGGCGTGATCATAGCATAGCCGCAACAGTGTTATTCGATAGGTTTTGAATGCTTTCTAATGTTTATATGCACTATATGCGTAAGTGGAGGTAAGTTCGTGAATTAACTGAATATTTTAAAGTTATTTGGACGCAATATATGAAATGATATTTTCAGGCAACTGTTGGCCCTTAGACAAATACCTTAAAACTAGCACTAACAACACAATTATGGCTGCGATGTAGTTCGCAACCCCGCAGGATATATATGCAGTGTATATAGTACGTGTACGTAGTTAATATAGGAAGAATGTGTCAGGAATTTTCAAAAATTGCCTCGAAATGTCTTGAGGCCTGAAGTAATTTGCATGGAATTGTGAGTAAAAATACGTTGAATAAGCTTTAACGACGAGTTCATCTGTAGTCCTGTCCTATATGAAAGGATGGCTACTGTGTTGCCACACTTCTCTGAACCATTGTTTTAACCTGTCGAATCCCACGATATGACGTCACCATAAGCGTTCTGGCTCATATATGAGCCGTGGGAGATCATTCTATGGAACTTGCTAATAAAAACTAAATTGACATTCAGAGACAATCTTAATATGGCGGTTTGTTTACATAGTTAGCAGTTCCATAGAATGACACTTTACAACCTTTGGGTCGCGACTATGTCGGGTTGCGAAGCCTGTATAAGAAATAAATGTATTGATTAATTTATTGATAAGGGAACGAGGAAGCACTTGAGCCTCAGAATAAAATGAGGTTCGTAACAGGGGGGCTAGCGACCGCAATTCTTATTCACGCTAAGAAAACGCGTCATGAAAATGGATGAAAACCGTACTTTAAAGAAAAAACTGATCCTTCAATAGATTAAAGTGAACTAAAACTAGAAACTAAAACTACCTACAGGTTCTAAAGCAACTAACTTATGTACCGATCGAAAATAACTGATGGAGCGCCATTTTTCACTGATTTTTTAGTTTTTATTGATAATAGCTGTGGCGTAAATATACGGTGGCATTTTGTTATAAATATATTGGTGGCAAACACAGGGCCCGGTGCCCCTATTCGATGAATATGCCACGGATCTCAGAAAGTATATTACCTAGTTCACTGTTTGTTAGAATACGCCAAGTACAGATAAAGTATAGCATACGCATCTCAGTGCAGTAAAGGTCGTCGACATGTTTCGGATGCCACATGCCACATGTCGCGGTTTCCGGCGCATGCGCTGGGGTTCCGTAACTTTAATGGCTTTTTTAAAGTTTAACACTCTTCACTGCTGAATAGTTTTAACTAGACACGGAAATAAGATGTTTCTGGTGTATAAGACAATATCCTCAGACTGGTTCTGACCGTGTCTTCACATTAAAACAACTCACAAACGACTCCATTTAATTTAGGTATTTTAACTCCGCAAAATATAATAAGTAAATAGGCGTTTAAAGGTAACCATCCAAGTCATACAGTCAGTTTGTTATGTCATGGAAAAACCATTTTCACATGCCTTATGACAGAACATATTAAGGGTCAATAATGTAAATTTTATAACATCTACTGTACTGTACCAAATTTTCTTGTGAATAAACTTTCATTAATTCATTCATTCAAACCACCAACTACCAGCAAATCGATCCACATGTCGATCGAAGTTGAATCATCTGAGTGGAGTGACAGAATGATAATGATTTGACTCCGATCGTTTTAACACGTCCAATACACCAATTGCTAGATCGATTAGTATGGTACCTATAAGGCTGATGCCTTTCCTGGGGCAGAAACGAGCGGAGATAAGAAGAATCAACCAATAGCGTTGGCTGTAATCCAGGAGAGATGTGGAGCAATGATAATTAGCTTTAGATTATATAATTATATGTAATAAGTAGCTACTTTCATAAGTGCTTGTTACTATTAGGCCTACATGAATATTTGAAGTTTGAATCAATGTTACAACTAGGGTTGCCAGATGGTCGGGATTCGGCGGGATTCTCCCGATTTTTAGCATGTGTTCCCGATTCCCGACAAAGTGAAAACTGTCCCGAAAAACAGCTTCACGTTATAAACAATAATTTCAAGTTCCGAACTGTCGTCGAGCGAGCAAGCGACCCGCGTCGAGCCCGTCAGCGCGCGCGCGTGGCGAGAGTGGGCAGAGCAGCTGACGTAATGCCAATAATGTAAAATATCGTTGTTTTTAATACAATTAATTTAGTTTGAATGGTTTTTTTTCCCGACTTAAAGCCCAAAATCCCGAAAAATTTATATTTTTTCCCGATAATAGCGCCTTTCGATCTGGCAACCCTAGTTACAACCAATGCTACCTATAGATTGATTCCTCTCATCTCCGCACGTCTCCTCCTCAGTGGAAAGGCAGCCTAGTGCAGGTGAACTATTTGGTTTGGGGTTGTGAAGTGAAAAAAGTTCACCTGATAGGTTTAGAGCACATATAGAACTCCCTCCCTGATCCCGCGTCTTGATTTTTTTAGAAGAGAGAAATGTTGGGGTAGGTACACAGATTAAATAATAAATAAAAGAGAGTGCAAGAATATAGATAAGTAGTTAAGTAAGTTACACTTACACCACTCGTTAATGGTCCTATAAAATATTCATTTAATCAATGCAACAATGGACGCCATTTTGTTTCATCATAATTATTACATATTACATATCTAATAGATTCTACGCGTAATGTTAGTACGCATCTACTTAGCTAGGTAATGATATAAAATATAATTTCCATTACATTTAATTAATAAACCACTTATTAAGTGAAAGGGGACAACGACAACATTGTGCTAAATTGCCTGCATAGGTATATTATTACGTACTTAATGTTTATACTTATTTATATAGCTTGCACCGTGTAATCATAAATTACGCTATTAGTACGTAGGTACTAAGTATTTGTATAGATAAGCGCATTTTGTTTTCATAGGTTCTGTCGGTAAATATAAACCAAATGCATTAGCTATAATTATATTGTTTATTTTGCCACTAACTGCATTTTTAGGAAATGAATATTGAATAAAATGCGTCACAATTAAAATGATTAATTATGTGTCTTCTGAGTACCTACTTACCAATAAGCATACAATGGTTTTAATCTCAAAACTTAAGTAGGTACTTACCTAAAAAACAACAAAAAAACTCACCTTCAAAAGGGTAACTTAATGCAACAGTGCGTTCTATTTTCAAAATTCCGAACGCGATTTCCTTGGTCCAAAAGGGCGGGAAACGACTTACGTAAGCAAAGATGCGGCGTGCGCGCGCCGCGTTCGCGCCAATACTGACTAAACTGACAGATGAGGTTCCACAGCAGCTGATTTTTGTTTTACACTAAGAACAATGCAGTAGAAACCGTATTATCAAGCAAATAAGGATATAATTAACTTCAGTCTTGATGCACCAGCTGACTTTTGTTTAACATGTTCTTTGAAGGAATATAAACTCTTTATTCAGGTGTTAAAGTCCAAATGCTACTTCGCTTGTTGTTCCAACTTGAATTTTACAAAGCACAATGTAAATTAAACCTTTTACGAAGCATAAAACGTTCAAACGGCATAATCAATGAATGGCGTGAATTTTCACGTGCAATTAAATGGGAAAGAAAATCGAAAGTTACATTTACTAAGCGATATCGAAATCTTGCTACTGAAAGTGCCCCCTGTAGACAGCATGCCAATCGCTAACGCTCCGTAGCGAACGAAACGCAACTGTCATTGTCACACTTATATGAAAGAGTGATAGAGAGACACAAAGCGATTCGATGGCAAAGCGCAAGCGATTGTTATAACATGTAATAACTAGATTTTACTAGATAAATTACATATCTACGTTTATAACCTCTTGCGGTAGCATTTGGAATGCACGCGAACTTCGCAAAATGTTCTTTTAGGCACAGAATAAATAATAGTACTAAGTACAGAAGACTCATTCTCTAACAAAACGCGTCTGTTACGATCAGCACAGATATGGCCGCTAGGTGGCGACAGCGCCACGCGCGGCTTATGGCTTTCCCCAAAATTGGGGCCGGAACGGATGTACTTTTAGCTACCTGTAGCAAAGCGACGAAATCGCGGAGTGAGACACGCCTGTTTTAGTTCTTTAACAGTATAACTGTCATTCTTATCAAAGAGACGTGTATCATAGTGTAGTACACTGACATCAGAATGACACCTAACTGATATATGTCACTCAGTTAACGTTCATTTCCCTCGTACTTGTCCGTACATGTATTACTAAATAACACCATTCTGATGTCAGAGTACGTTCGAATTGGCCTGATAGTCTCGAATACTTCGTGTGGTGTATTGGTGACGGTAGTGTCAATTTATTTATTCAGGTGAACACTTCTTTAGCGGCGCTGTGCACTTTTTGAGGTGGGGAAAAAATGTTAAACTCGCGACGGTAGGTATTGGTACTTAGCCTTATCAGAATCAGAATCAGAATCAGAATTTTTTATTGGTAAAAGTAACAGAATTTTACATGTCAGGCATAAAACTATATTATTAATATAACTAGATATGTCACATTTTTAATTCATATTTTTTAACACACAGTTAGTTATTAGTTTAAGTTTAATTTTAAGATATTTGCACAGTTATTGCCAGTTTAATATTAACTAACTAATCAAACAAAGAAATGCATTTTACAATCTATATCACTGATTCACTGCGCATGTGCAGCGCAGCGCGTTTTGTCAAGATAAGCAACCAAATTAATACAGCCTTATCAAAATAGGTAGCCTTTTATGATAAGTACTTATATTTTTGTTATACTATTTATACATACGAGTAGGTTACTTTATATTTTTATCCAACTACGACAAAACCAAAAGTGGTGATTTTATTTATTTATTTATTTATCAAATAGGCATATCAAATTGCTAAGGTCATTGGCAACTCAGTCTGCCTGGGTCTAGTAATTTTCCACCCGCTACTCCCAAATTTCAGAAGCGTGAGATAGCTATCTCGGTCTACGAATTCAGACTATAATTAGGTACTTACACTGGCTGTATTGTTATTTTTTGGATGGATTATTATAATATTTACAGAAATAATGCTTTTGTAGATATATTTTGACGACCGGTCTGGCCTAGTGGGTAGTGACCCTGCCTGTGAAGCCGCGATCCTGGGTTCGAATCCCAGTAAGGGCATTTATTTGTGTGATGAGCACAGATATTTGTTCCTGAGTCATGGTTGTTTTCTATGTTTTTAAGTATTTGTATATTATATCTATCGTTGTATGAGTACCCACAACACAAGCCTTCTTGAGCTTATACTGTGGGGCTTAGTCAATTTGTGTAAAAATGTCATATAATATTTATTTATTTTATTTATTTATATGATAAAATATCTTACGATATGCAGTGGCCAATCTGAGATAAACACGATAAAATAGGTAACGTAATAATAAGCTTAAAACAAGTTGTACTGTACCTACAGCAAAATGATATCATACTCGTAACTACTACATTTCCTAAATAGTTTCTGATGATATATCAGTATTTAAAGAAACGATTAATTATTAAATATTAAATGTAGGTAAATAATACGTAAAAGAACCAAAAAGGTTATTAAGACAATTACAGAAATAAAAGTAAGTAGGTGATTCTATTTAATATGTTTTTTTTTAATTCTCTCTTCGTTTAATACCCATTACCCAAGCACCTAAATAATAAAATCAAGGACCAATTAATAATAAAAAATAATTATTAAACCAAAACTCTTGAAACTGCACATTCTGACATTCAATCAGTGCGTCTGTCTGTCGTCAGACAAGGCTTGCGAAAGCATTGTTGTCGCGCGGGCAGCGTGACGGACAGACGGACTGAATTAGTGCCTATATGATAATGGACTGCAGGAATAGATGATATATGTCATGTCGACAGTTTGATAGGCATGTCGTGACTATGCAGCGGAAAATTGATTAATTGAATCAAAACTAACTGGAATCTAGTCACTAATTTACCTTTAAATAACTAGTGATTCGAGACAACCGTCATGTGGGATTTTGATTCGACGATTGTCCCGATTAGATAGTCGTTGCATTGCAGCGAAGAGTCTCGATCAACACCTTGAGAGACTCTCGCTAGGTGGCGGGCTCAAGGGTCAGATACAGAATGCGGTAGTCTTGGACACAGCTCGGATAGTCCGTCGGTTCCTCTCTCTGCGGTCTTGACCGCCGGCAGGTTAGGCCCTGTCTATTTTATTTAATTTCAAATAATTGTGCTATCTATTTATTTAGATATTAAATTGAGATTGTCTGTATGTTAATTATCTTATCACAAATAAAATATGCATGTAAAAACCTTCTACATACTCGTTCATCTTAAAACATGTAGGTATAAGTAATAAAAGCCAGAAAGATATATCCAAATCGTTTACTATTGTAATGTCCTCAGAAAAGGCGCCGGTTTTCCCGAAAACTTTTGACCTTTAAGTACACCTGTTATCTTTTCTGTGCTTTTAGTCATTATTATAGCTTTTATTTGAGCGAGCTACCATTTAACCTACGTAGAAGCCAGTTAATAATAAATAAAATAATTAGACACGTACTTCGTTTCACTAATTAAGTATTGGCCATTTGGTCAGCAAACAATATGATAAGCAAACAATAACATCGAACGCCAAAGGTCGTTGCACCCTTATCGGTTGGACGGGGTCGGGACACGGGAGGAAATCATTAAAAATGCAGAAACACACAAAACCCCACAATGGGTTACCTACGCCATTTCGAAAGATGTTTTGCCGATAGTTGTTTCGTCGAAGACCTTTTATCGAATCTACTTTTAGACGAAAGCTTGATCAATCGAAGGTACCATTCATCGAAATATCATTTCACCGACAATGCGTTTTGTCGAAAGCTTAAAACATCGAATATTCATTTTATCGAAACTTTTTTACACATGATATTTCATCGACATTTGAAGTACTTACCTACTATGCAATGTTTTATTTTATCGAAAAATGGAATCTTGACCGTTGCGAGGGTTTCAAGCAAAAATTCTTATAAAACTGGAAAACCGTTTATAGGTTTTCCTTTCCTCAAAATTTGCAATAAAAAATATAATATAATAAAATATGTATTTTTTTAAAGCGAAACCTATAAACCTAGAATATATTATGCTGAAGCGATCGACATCAAAATCAGAGTGGTTTGTTAAGATTAGTTAGTGGAAACAAATACGAAGTAGGTAAATAAGTTTCACAATACATATAATCACCTACGGCTACACTAACCGCGTAGTGTGCAATATAATAGCATGCATATAACCCGCCTAGGGGCCGATACAGACGGACTGCAACTTGTACATATGGGAACTGCACGCCGACATTGCAGTTGGCGCGCAGTCGAGTCGACTTGCAGTTTCCATACAAATTGCAGTCGGGTTGCATTCCGTCTGTATCGGCCCTAAGGCTCAAGGTTCTTTCTAAAGTAGGTACATATTAAGAGGGATGAATAGCTACTGACAATAATAGGTACATGTTTGATACAATTTCCATTTCGGGAGAAAACGGTTTCCACTAACTAATCTTAACAAACCACTCTGATTTTGATGTCGATCGCTTCAGCATAATATATTCTAGGTTTATAGGTTTCGCTTTAAAAAAAATACATATTTTATTCTATATATATATAAATGCACGTGTCCTGACTGATTGACTGACTGACTGACTGACTGACTCATCAACGCAGAGCCGAAACTACAAACGCTAGAAAGTTGAAATTTGGACACTAGGTTGCATTTATAAAATGTATAAGAGCTAAGAAGCGATTTTGAGAAATTCAACCCCTAAGGGGGTTAAAAAGGGGATGAAAGTTTGTATGGGGTTCAAGTTTTATTTTGAGCTAGGAAATTGAAACTTCGTAAAAAGATATATTATTAAAATACACGAAAACTAATTTCAGCGTTTTTGAAAATTCATCCCCTAAGGTGGTGAAAAAGGGGTTGAAAGTTTGTATGGATATCAAACATTTTTTTGAGCGCGGGACTTGAATCTTTGTATAAAGCCATATTATTAGAACGCAAGAAAAGTTATTTCAGCGTTTTTTAAAATTCGTCCCTTAAAAGGGTTAAAACGGGGTTGAAAGAAAAGGGTTTAAATTTTATTTTAAGCTACGAATTTGTAACTTCGCAAAAAGTTATTTCATTAAAAGATAAGAAAACCAATTTCAGCGTTTTTCAAAATTCATCCTTTACGGTGGTGAAAAAGGGGTTGAAAATTTGTATGGAGGTCAAACATTTTTTTAAGTGCGGGACTTGAATCTTTCTATAATGACATATTTTTAGAATACGAGAAAAGTGTTTTCAACGTTTTTAAAAACGAATCCCCTAAAAGGGCCCAAAAGGGGATGAAAGTTTCTATAGGGTTCAAATTTGATTTAAAGCTAGGAACTTGAAACTTCGTGAAAAGTTATTTCATTAAAAGAGAAGGAAACTACTTTTAAGCGTTTTTTAAAATTCATCTCCTGAGGTGGTGAAAAGGGGGTTGAAAGTTTGTATGGAAATCAAATATATTTGAGAGTGCGGGACTTGAGTCTTTGTACAAAGCCATATTATTAGAACACAAGAAAAGTAATTTCAGCGTTTATAAAGATTCATCCCTTAAAACGGTTAAAAAACGGTTGAAGGTTTGTATAGGGTTCAAATTTTATTTAAAACTAGGAACTTGAAACTTCGTAAAAAGGTATTTTATAAAAAGAAAAGAAAACTAATTTCAGAATTTTTGATAATTCATCCCCCAAAGTGGTGAACAAAGGGTAAGGGTAGGGGGTGGTAGTTTTAAATAAAATTTGAACCCTATACAAACCTTCAACCGTTTTTTAACCGTTTTAAGGGATGAATCTTTATAAACGCTGAAATTACTTTTCTTGTGTTCTAATAATATGGCTTTGTACAAAGACTCAAGTCCCGCACTCTCAAATATATTTGATTTCCATACAAACTTTCAACCCCCTTTTCACCACCTCAGGAGATGAATTTTAAAAAACGCTTAAAAGTAGTTTCCTTCTCTTTTAATGAAATAACTTTTCACGAAGTTTCAAGTTCCTAGCTTTAAATCAAATTTGAACCCTATAGAAACTTTCATCCCCTTTTGGGCCCTTTTAGGGGATTCGTTTTTAAAAACGTTGAAAACACTTTTCTCGTATTCTAAAAATATGTCATTATAGAAAGATTCAAGTCCCGCACTTAAAAAAATGTTTGACCTCCATACAAATTTTCAACCCCTTTTTCACCACCGTAAAGGATGAATTTTGAAAAACGCTGAAATTGGTTTTCTTATCTTTTAATGAAATAACTTTTTGCGAAGTTACAAATTCGTAGCTTAAAATAAAATTTAAACCCTTTTCTTTCAACCCCGTTTTAACCCTTTTAAGGGACGAATTTTAAAAAACGCTGAAATAACTTTTCTTGCGTTCTAATAATATGGCTTTATACAAAGATTCAAGTCCCGCGCTCAAAAAAATGTTTGATATCCATACAAACTTTCAACCCCTTTTTCACCACCTTAGGGGATGAATTTTCAAAAACGCTGAAATTAGTTTTCGTGTATTTTAATAATATATCTTTTTACGAAGTTTCAATTTCCTAGCTCAAAATAAAACTTGAACCCCATACAAACTTTCATCCCCTTTTTAACCCCCTTAGGGGTTGAATTTCTCAAAATCGCTTCTTAGCTCTTATACATTTTATAAATGCAACCTAGTGTCCAAATTTCAACTTTCTAGCGTTTGTAGTTTCGGCTCTGCGTTGATGAGTCAGTCAGTCAGTCAGTCAGTCAATCAGTCAGGACACGTGCATTTATATATATATAGAATAAAATATGTATTTTTTTTAAAGCGAAACCTATAAACCTAGAATATATTATGCTGAAGCGATCGACATCAAAATCAGAGTGGTTTGTTAAGATTAGTTAGTGGAAACCGTTTTCTCCCGAAATGGAAATTGTATCAAACATGTACCTATTATTGTCAGTAGCTATTCATCCCTCTTAATATGTACCTACTTTAGAAAGAACCTTGAGCCTTAGGGCCGATACAGACGGAATGCATCCCGACTGCAATTTGTATGGAAACTGCAAGTCGACTCGACTGCGCGCCAACTGCAATGTCGGCGTGCAGTTCCCATATGTACAAGTTGCAGTCCGTCTGTATCGGCCCCTAGGCGGGTTATATGCATGCTATTATATTGCACACTACGCGGTTAGTGTAGCCGTAGGTGATTATATGTATTGTGAAACTTATTTACCTACTTCGTATTTGTTTCCACTAACTAATCTTAACAAACCACTCTGATTTTGATGTCGATCGCTTCAGCATAATATATTCTAGGTTTATAGGTTTCGCTTTAAAAAAAATACATATTTTATTATATTATATTTTTTATTGCAAATTTTGAGGAAAGGAAAACCTATAAACGGTTTTCCAGTTTTATAAGAATTTTTGCTTGAAACCCTCGCAACGGTCAAGATTCCATTTTTCGATAAAATAAAACATTGCATAAGTAGGTAAGTACTTCAAATGTCGATGAAATATCATGTGTAAAAAAGTTTCGATAAAATGAATATTCGATGTTTTAAGCTTTCGACAAAACGCATTGTCGGTGAAATGATATTTCGATGAATGGTACCTTCGATTGATCAAGCTTTCGTCTAAAAGTAGATTCGATAAAAGGTCTTCGACGAAACAACTATCGGCAAAACATCTTTCGAAATGGCGTAGGTAACCCATTGTATCAAATCTCATCCGACCACCGCTGCACGCTGCCTATTCAACTATGGCGTAAAAAATATTACAGAATGCCAGCTTCAATGGTAGGAAAACTTTATACTATATGAAAATGGCCGATATTAAGATCACAAATATGTTTGTAGTACTTATGTAAAGTATCAAAGTGATAGTTGAGCGAGGAAAAGTGGCATGAAGAAGCATGGTTTAAAATGAGACATTTGAACTTATTTCATAATTTTTTTTTAGTTAAAAAAAAACTGAAACTAAACGTGCGTTTTTTTAGTTGCGTAGTTCGTGCGAAAATTTTCTATCGGTTATGGGTGTGTGGCTGAATGTGGAACTAGTCGTCCGAAACCGAAAACTGCACAAAATGTTTGAAAACATACCCTGATTACGAGTTTATTTTCGAATAAAGTAAACTTATGCCCGTTATGAACTTTTGGTTGGTATGGTTTTATTTTAACAATTTCTGATAAAAACGTATTAACTAACTTGCCTACTAATAGGTAGTTCTCACATTTTAAAGTACATCTACCTATAAATAAAGGACCCAGTTCAACGAACCGAGGGAAGGACCTCAGACCCTCAAACGTGCTCGGCATTGGAGGGCCTTCGGCCCTTTGATTTAAGGACTCATAGACACACAACAACAACGAACTAACTTGACTAGATGGTCGCGTCGCGTCAGACGTTACGTCTGGTAAATGAAGTGTGGTATTTTAAAGTTTTTGTATGTAGATATTTAAAGCTCAAAAATTTTAAGCACTTTCAAATGCTGTGTTAATGCATTTGAAGTGTTAAAAGGTTACTTTCTCACACTTTAAGCTAAGTGGTTCCGTTTTTACATATGGTTATATTTATATATTTTTTAAATTACAGCTAGTAGTGAAGCGCAGATACCTACCTCTAAATTAATTCATAAAATACCTTGGAAAGGTGAAGAAAAGTTGATGAAAAAGGAATCTTGCGTCGACTTGGTGGTTGCCTGAAAACCCTAGCCGGAATGTAATCATGTCGGATTTTAAGGCTAAATCGAGATTTCCAGAAAATTGTCGGGTGCGTGACGCTATTTTTATAACACTTTTGATAAACCTAATACTTAAGCCGATATTTGGTATAATAACGGTTGATAACTTAAAAGCTTTATTTTCAACGGTATCTAATGTAGATTTCTGCAGGTTTTTAATGTAGCTGTCATACGCGTCACGTCCCCAAAGTATACCTTTGTGTGGAATGCCCCTAATGAGAATTTTATGAGTATTTTTTATCAGTGTTGGCCGAAACGTTGATGCAATTGACCATTTTTGACCGACCGTTATGGTTTACGGTTCAATTGGTATTGGTTTATGGTTAATTGCAATTAACGTTCGGCCAACACTGTTTTTTATGTATCGTCTATCGATCTACCTACGGTAATGTCGAAAGGTACATTTCGGCGTAAGTGTACGAGTAATAATTATCTAGGGTACTGGCTATAACCAGGGATTTCTTTTAAATCGTAAAATGAATCTAATCTCTTTCCGCTTCAACAACCACTGCAATAAAAGGATTCATACTCCACTGGCGCTACCCTCAGTACCCTCACAGTCGGAAGAATGACCGATCATTACGAAACATCCTGCAGCTGCATTGAAACAAAACCGAAATTTCTTCAAATTCAATCAAGCAATCTAACGAGAAAACCATAGAGCATAGAATATAGGCCATATTGTTTTTGAGAGTTCGTTGACCCTCCGTGTTTGGGTCTTGTGAGAACGCACGTGTTCTTTTATTGTCCGATTACTCTTTTAATGGCATTTGAATCCTAAACTTTAGGGTTATGGTAATAGAACAGCGGTTTCAGGAGTCGCCCTTTGGTAAAATTTCTGGATAATATTAAATATTATCTTAGAACTCAAGAGGATTATATTCTAATGATAACTAACCTTCCCCCAACCCCTCCTCTGGATCTGCCCTTTTCGTATGGCAACTGCAGCTGCATTACTGTTGCGAAATTACTGTTGCAGCCTGTTGCTGTCACTGTCAATTTTCTTGATAAAATAAGTGACAGTTTGAACGTTCTAATGGCAGCAGTACGTAGTGAACGTCACTATTTTGTCAAGCAAATTAACAGATACAGCGCCCGCGTCAAGGCCCCAGCAGTAATGTCGCAACAGGAATGCAGCTGACCATTCGAATGTCACCTTTACGGGATTAACTAATTCTTTCATTCGTTTATTTATTCAATAACATTGTGTTTGAAAAATCTTAAATCTAGGCACATGCATACAGAAAATATAACAAAATAAACATAATAACTTAAAAATAAATATTAAAACTTAGTCAAGTCATACGTTAGTTACTATATAATGTTAGTTTGTGTCGCACAGAAACTCCATTCTCGTCCCTGTTCAAATCGAAGTCACACCATCCCTTCCTTATTGCACTTGTTCACAAAAGACCCTCTTTCGCTGCCTCATTCAACTGTGACATTACTGGATCCCATTCACTACAAGTATTATAAGCAACTCCAAAAGAGAAAATTGAAAAGGCCATTCTGTTATTGTTGTTACTATGTAAATATTTGTTACATGTATGTACATAGTACATACCTACGACTATAGGTACTTCAGAGCAGTACTGATCACTTATAAGTATCAAATTCTGTAAGTATTTCATTACAAATATTTTATGGGTGTGATGTGACTTGAATAAAACATCAAAACTTAATGAAAACATGAAACAATCAATGACTTAAAGATGAACACGTAGCTCGTAACAATCGGAATAACTGTCAAATAAAAACAAAATGTCACGCGCATCTGTTAAAATACAGGTGTCGCGAAATGCAAACAAAAACATGAAACGCCGAGCTATGAACAAAGTCATTCATGGCATTATCATTAAGAATAAGATTAAGAAAACGATAACATGCCGCAACTTCGTACTGCCGTATTCGAACTTCAAGATATTCACAAGAGACGACACGTACTAGATCTATTCTAGATACGTTATAGTTTAGATTTCAACTCGTTCTCTTTTGCAGCGCAATTCGGCCAACCAATGTCACTTTACGATAGACCGTGTTAGATATCTATTAGATGTGAATTAGATCTCTAAGTAATATCTTTTGGAAATTGTTCAAGAGTATCTCCAGAATCGCGGAAATGCCAAATTTGACAGGTTAAAAACATATCGTTATCGTATCTTGGCGATGTCTAAAAGATATCTAATAGATGTGTATTACAAAATCCGAATCGGGCCCGAAGTGTCTGCCCGATGTTTCATTTGCCGAATTTTAATTTTACCGAACACGTTTTTTTTTAAACGGTTAAATTTAGCCGTAAACCGTAGAAGCCATTGAGTTAGGTATGGTTAGATTGGTGACACCTCTAAAAATTCAACGGCTTTTAGCCCAATGGAATAGAAAACAAATTAGGCTCCTAGCGTGTACCTACTAACTACAGTATATGGTCCTATTACCGACTCGCCTACCTATTCAAAAAAATAATCTATTGTCTAGCTCCCAAATAGAATAAAGCATGTGCATACTTGTATATGTAATAACACATTAGATCAAATTTGGGCACATTTATCATTAACTATTGTTATTCGTGGATCGTGACATTTCCATACAACATACAACAATGCGATGTCCCGATGACACATTGAAGCACATTTCCACATTACGCTTTGACATCTCGTGACATCACTAATCTGATGTCAGGACCCAAATATAACTTAATATTCCAACGCATTGAAACATTGCTAATCTGACAGCAGATGACGCCGTCACATTACTTAAGTGACTATGGTCGTCATATCACTAACTGTTATTTTAACAAATCGAATCGGCACCTGATTATCACATCACATGAATATCATAGCCCTGTCATGAAGTCAAATTTTGCCGCTATTTCCTGTGTAATTGAGTTTTCCATTTACCATTGTAGTCAAAAATGGCCGAATTATGTGCGGGATGTGATACATGAGTCCGTTGACAAGTTAATTTAATTTATTATGCTTCGAAAATTCATGAAACAACTTAATTGTAGACAACAAAAAGATATGTTAACAAACTTACAAAAATATTGATATTAAAACTGTTGAGCAATGAACACTGGTCAATGAAATACGAGTACCTACCTATCTATAGGTAATGTTTTATAACAACTTAATCGCATTTTGATACGATGACTCGTCTTCTATATCATCACTACATAGTATAAAACAAAGTCGCTTCCCGCTGTCTGTCTATCTGTCTGTATGCTTAGATCTTTTAAAACTACGCAACGGATTTTGATGCGGTTTTTTTTATTAGATAGAGTGATTCAAGAGGAAGGTTTATGTATAATTTGTTAACCCGTGCGAAGCCGGGGCGGGTCGCTAGTATTTTATATAGCGCGTTAAAAAAATCATAAAAACTACTTACTCAATTAGTGAAAACAATATCTGAGAGACCGAGCTTTGCTCGGAAAACATATAAAAACTCAAATATGCGAGCTTTCGCAGAGATAAGAGATATCTAGATCGATTTCTCGCTCCCGAAAACCCCCATATAGCAAACCGTTAGAGCCGTTTCCGAGATCCCCGAAAATCCCGAAACATTTGTTCAGCAACTTTAAAAAATTATGAATCCTTTAGACTTCCTCTTTTTCATACAAAATAAATATTGCCTTCAATGTACGCTGACATCAGTGTGAGACGGTGCTTGTCACGCTTTAAACATAATAAAATTTGCAGTACATTTCGTCTTAGAATAAACTTTAAAGTGTAATAAAAATCAATACACGAGTTATTTTCAAAAGTTGCTGAACAAATGTTGGTCAGTTTGAGGAGTACAGCCTACAGTTTAATTTATTGCTCCTGTTACAAGAAGCACCCTGTATAAGTATACAAGAATTGCTCGTTTAAATGTTCTACTATTGTAACTCGGAAATCACGACGTTCACGACAGTCCGATGTCCATTACACAAAAACCTCCAATGATTATTACTCGCTCAAATCAAACGGGAAATAAATAAAATGCTTCAGCTAATTTGACTATCCCAAACCGATTGCACACAAACAGTACCTCCCAATTACAATGTCGGTAAACACGTTTATGGTTTATTGATGTGTGGACATTTGCCATGCAATTGTGGACCAGAATATAAGGATGAAAAGCGTTTTGTTTTGTATTCATTGGACCAATTGTGATCAGGTTCGGTGCAATTGAACAATAGCCAAAATACAATAATGATTATAAGAGTATTATGCCAGTTAATTGATAATTAGGTGATTATAAATTTTATTAGCAATACTATTTTAGTATTGCTAATAAAATTTATAATATAACGTTATAAATAATCGTTTTTAAAATAACGGATGATGACTTCTAGAGGTTGATTCTAATTTTATAATTTTATAATTAAATAATGTTATGGTTATGAACTGCCCTAGTAGCACGGTCGCATTTTTATCGTTTGTCACCATGCCTGTCAAGTTCTAATATGTATGTAAGTGCGAAAGTGACGGGCATAGTGATAGTCGATATAAATGGAACCATGCTGAGCCCGCTGGTTTAGATATCCTGACGATAGTAGTAGTAGTAGTAGTAGTAGTAAACTCTTTATTGTACAAAAAGACATATTAAAAATAACATACAAGTAGTGAGAAGTACAAAGGCGAACTTATCCCTATGAGGGATCTCTTCCAGTTAACCTTTGAGTAGATGAATGAGGAGAAAGTGAAAAGAGGGTGACGAATGCAGCAAAATGCACAACAAGGTACCAACAAGATAAATGATATAAATACATACAAAATTTATCGGAAAAACATACATATATTACACAAAAAGGAATGGGGAAAATACACTAAAAATTGGAAAGAATTAGAAAAATATAAAGCAACTATAGTCTATATAGATAGTCTTGGTGATTGGCGCGAATCTCACGAACGAGCACTAAATACTTTCACTTAATTTCGCACCAATCAACTTTTTCGAGAGCTATCTTCAAGGTCGTATCAAAATAAGATCAAAATCGTAACAAGTTTTTAAAACTGAATCGGCCTCCTATTCTAAGCAATCGTTTTATAGTCAGCTACAATTAGAGATATACAATTTTCTCGCAATAACTAATAATAATGATTGACTGGTAGAGAATGCCTTATGGCATTAAGTCCGCCATTTGTACTTTCTTGTATTGTGCAATAAAGGTTAAATAAATAATTAAATACCTTTTTAATTAACTATTCCTCGTCAACCGTTTTCTGGTAATTAACCTATAGTAATTTACCTAGACAAAAGTTGAGCTAAGTACCTACTTGATAATGACCCATAAATTTAGTCGGTACCACATAGAAAAACTTTATATTTTGACATTAAATTGTTCAATTATACGTCACTTTGCTTGTCCAAGAAACAATTTAAGCAGTGGCAGTGGTAGGTTTTATAATGGCGATGAAAATGGTACCTATATGAGGGGCCCTTAAAACGCCGCACTTCGCATTCATTGCTGGCTCATCTTGGTTAGCAATAGTATGTTGCCTGTCGAAGAGACGATGGAAAGCGTGGTAGGTATGGAGGGAAGGATGCGTGGGGGCCATAATAGGCCGCATCCCGCAATCACTGCAGGTTCGCGACGCGTGAACTAATTTGGTGGGCTGGCGGTACACTTAGGGCAAGGTTTTTAGATAAGATAAAGATAAGATAAAAGATAGTTTATTCAAGTAGGCATAATTACAATGCGCTTATGAACGTCAAATAAAGCTAGGTAGACCGGCTCCAACCCTACACCTCTGCCCCGAGAAGATTTAAATCCCCCCTCAATTGGAGGAGGGTATCCCAATATGGGACCGGCAACAAACTCGGCGGGACACATCTTTTCTTAGAAGTGGGGAGAGAGTTCTTTATTTGCAATCAAGTAGGTACCGTAGGTACTATAGGTAGTCCAAAGTCTCCCAACTATGGTCTAATACTACCTTTGTTGGCGACTGGCTGGAATGTGACCTCTTTTTGTTGACTTTCACTTTATTATTTGAATTCTTGTTTTCCATGTCAGTCTGCCTGTCACCGCCTAACTCTTAATATATCTTGTGCTGTAGGTATTTTAAATAAATTAATTTACAATATCTACGTGTTTGCATCATCTCATTATATATCATAGGTATACCTTGAATATCTTTGTTAAATTGTGGGTAGTGTTGGAATGACGCAGTTATTAGAGAAATACCTTACTTTGGCAAAACAAAAATGAATATTGATTTAGATACTTAATTACGTATTTTAACGTGTAGAGCATAGTTGTAGTATTGGACTATAGTGGTAGTTGGGTGGTTTTACTTACGGTACAAAAAGTAAAGCATAAAATAAAAGAACTTCGTTTACATTTCCCCAAAAAACCGCCTGCGTGCGAGTCGAGGAATACAAAGTTAACAAAAAAATAGACTAATCTCCTTAGGGCCACTTGCGCCATCCAGGGTTAACCTCTAACTCGGGATTAACTGGTTAAATCCCAAGTTAGCAGTAATCCCAATTTAACCCTGTGTTAACGGTTATCTCCGAGTTAGTGGCTAACCCTGGATGGTACAAGTGGTCCTTAGAGCTGAAGCTCGCAAGTGATGAAAAACCAAACTTTAGTCTCAGATATTGCATAATTTATGTTTAATTATTTTTTATAATTTTATTTAGAAGCAAGAACTCTAAAATTCTCCTATAAATAGATCACAAGAGTAACTTCCAGCCTCGTTAAGTACCTATAGCTAATTTTTTTCCAAGCCCCAGTGTATCCCCAGCCCCCGTCAAACGCAGGCGCACGTACAAGATTGCCACCTGTCAACCTCCGCCACGCTGCGTGACCACGATCCATATTTTACAGTGCACTCCAAAACGTCGCACGCGCAGCCTCATCCCCAAGCACATGCTCCCTTTTGGAACGCGACGCTTAGCCTCAACATACGTTTATGCCCTTGTGGAACGCTACCTTTGTTGCCAAGTGTAGAGCAATCGGAGATAATGAGGATCATTGGCCTCTATTAGCTTGGACGGGAATTGCTTCTGGGTTTATAGATGTTGGAGGAATTGCTGTTAAATTTAAAGACATTCATTCGATGATTCAGTACGTATTTATTGCACATCATCACAGGATTAAGTACCTTCGTAGCGCTCTTACACGTTTTGTTAATTGAATAACAAAAGCCAGCCACGAACCAAATCTCAGTAGGTGTCCACATCGTCTACCTTGGGTATTCTATTGTTTTGAAGTTGTGGCGTCTCATCTGTCACTGTCAGCGTCGTGCCACAAGATCTAACAGATGGTGTTAGTGAGCTAATTCCATTATTCCATACATCTACATCGCGCAAACGGATTCCGAATGTGAATTTGTGAATTTGTGATTCCTTGAATTTTTATTTTTTATTTTTATAATTCAGTGTGTTTTATAGTTCTGTTATTAGTATATGTTCTTTTTGTTTTCTTCGGTTGTTGTTTAGTATGTATAAATTTTTGTGTACCTTACTCTTTTTATGTCTATTTTTTGAGTGTCGTTGGCGTATGTGTCGTCTCATAGTTTTAAGTCAGGTCCCCACTGAAAACCAGCGCCACGGATTGCCGCGGCATTATGCTGAGTGGGGGTCCTATTTTAGCGTCCAATGTTTTTTTTATGCCTATATGTTTTCATTTCAATTATGTAATATGTTGTGGCGTTAAATAAATGTACTTTCTTTCTTCTTTCAATTGTAATAAATATTTATAACTTAGCAAACTCTCATCGGACTTCGGTCCCCAGGCTCAACACCCGCCAGGGGAATACTCTTTTTTGCCCACTTTTTACAAAATCACCATTTACCAACCCAAAAGTGCTCTCCTCCTTGAGAAGAGGCTTATTGGCCAGCACTCGCAGCAGAACGTATGAACCGTTAATTCGCGACGTGTTTTAGGGTTTTCTTTTTACAAACACTGAATTCCCCCTTATAATGTTCTTGACGATATTTAAGTTGGTATAATAACTTTTGCTTGCCTCAAACAGTATTTGATGATATTAATCATTTTCAACACATTGAAACGTAAAAAAAAAAAACAATATTTTGAATTCGTTAAAACTGCAATAAAAGAGGCAAATAGTTGGTCTACTAATAAGTACCTTGATATCTGGAAACCAACTAAACCTCTAAATCACAGCTATTGTACATAAAATACCTTTAAACGAGCAATTCTTGTATATCTATTTATTTATTAATTTATTTATATGTATATATATTTCGGGGATCTCGGAAACGGCTCTAACAATTTCGATGAAATTTGCTATATAAATCGATCTAGCTAATTATTATCCCTGGGAAAATGCGCATTTTTGAGTTTTTATAAGTTTTCCGGGCTTTGCTCGGTTTCCCAGATATTCTTATTAAAATGTTTAGAGTAATATATTATGCATGCTGTGTTCACCTGTAATTGGTGGCGCAATTATAATTTAATAGTACGCAAGTGTGTTAGTCTATAAGTTGTTGTTGCCACTGTTGGTGAACCTTAATAAAAATAAAATAAAAAATAAAATAACTCAAGAACCACACAACTAGAAATGCCCTAACCTTAAGTACCAGGATTCCAGCCCGGGACCCTATGTTACGTAAGCAGGGTCACTACCGACTAGGCTAGGCTTTCTATTTCTAAACTCAATATTGATGATAAAGTTATCATATTCCCAAAAAAATTGCAATTCACGAGATCATTAGGAATAGGTGATACATCGCCATCGCGCATAATAGGTATAACTAATAAACACATTGAACAAAAACGACAGAAGGTCATCGGGCGATAGATCTGTAAGGAATCGTGCTTATCCCGGCCTGCATCTATTCAAACTTAAAGAAAGTGACGGGCCGTCAGAATATGTATCCTGACTTGGCATATGGCTGCCACCATCGAACAAATTGATTTTTAGAATCGTGAGTTTGTGGCGTGACCTTAGGTTTAAGTGACTAAACATTAGAGCAGCTGTTTTACAATTCATAGTCATCATGTTTGAATTTGTCAAATAAACTTGTAAAAAAATACGTTAGTATAAATATAAGTATGTAAAGTGTCATTCTATGGAACTTGCTAACTATGTAAACAAAAGTCACTAGTAAATTCATATTTTTTGACAGTTTCAATATAGCGGTTTGTTTATAGTTAGCAAG